>NC_046349.1:2156137-2475375 GCF_000738735.6 Corvus cornix cornix | reverse complement strand
AGGAGCTGGGAGTGGGATGGTGTGGAGCAGGATAGTTTGGGCAGTCTGGAGGGGTGGTTGCCCCTGCTCAGGGCAGAACCCCGGCAGCCGGGGATGCCAGCCTGCGTGGCCAGGAATGCTGTTGTGTAAATCCGTGTTTGCCCAGCACCCGGCTGGCGGTGAATGGTGCCGGGCTGATGGGATTAGTCAGGGGCCTCCAGTTAATATCTGTTGTTCACGCCGCACCTCGGGGAGCAGCTTGTCAGGATTGCCAGGAGGTTTGTAGGTGGCAGAGCCGCCACGTCTGTCCATTAATGAGAGGGGGAAAATGGTCAAATGTGGTCGTGCCCAGTGGGTTTCTGCTCCGAGCCTCCTTCACTGCTCTGAGATCTCTGGTGGAGTTTACTCCCGGTATAAAACATTTCGGATTTACATTTTCCTTTAACACTTCCTCTTCGAGCCGGGTAGTATGTTACACATTTAATTGCTCTTCCTTTGAATTTTCCAGTCCGCGTTTGGTACCCTTGCAACATCAGTGTCTTGTTATCTTGTTGTTGCTTCTAATTGCTTCCACATGCCAGCTTTCCAGCGCCGCAAACTCCGGCGCTGGGCTCGGGGCGGGGGGAGTTTGCAGCGAAGATTTACGTGCGTGGGGAAACCTTCGGAAAATTAATCCGCCGGTTTACCCAACAGCTCATCCCGATTTCAAAACCCAGGGCTGAGACAGAGGCTGCTGTGCCCCCGGTGCTGCACAAGGCAGGGCCGGTTTGGGGAGGGTGGTTTGGGGCGGTGGAGCTTCTTTTGCTCCTGCCCTTGTCTCGCTGTTCCTGCCGGCCATAAACAAATTCCGTGTATTTAACAAGTTAATGTCAGGCGGGCGGCGAGGCGCTGGTAGGTGTGTGCCTGGTGACATCAGCTGGCGAGCAGCCTGGCAGCAGCGCGGCGCAGGCAGGGAGCAGGCAGGGAGCCGAGGGTGTGTGCCTCTAAGCTGGGTATTCTGGCAAGGTGGAGAGCTGGTCTGTTTGGCAGGACCTTCCCATCTGGGATCCATCTGTGTTTCCCTGGAATCGGACAGGCGGCTCCAGGCAGTGAGAAATCGCAGATGTGCGGGACCTGACACATGTCCAGCTAATGAAAGGAGAAGGCAGGCTGGGCTCCGGCTGCGCTCGAAGATCACGGGCGGAGGAGGAGGAGGAGGAAGAGCGCTTTTCTTTTTATTTCAAAGAAACGAGGTGTATTCCACAGCAGCTGGATCCTTGCAACCTCGCTGGGTAGGGTAAGCAAGGCATGGGATTATTTTTAAACAGCGCTCGGCGGATCCGGGGCGGCGGGGGATGCTCGGGGGATGCTCAGCCCCGGCGCCGCCAGGAAGGTTGGAGGAGCGCCGTGGCTTTTGCCGGCGGGCTGGTGAGAGCCCCCACCTCGGAGCAGGTAGAGGGAGAGGCTGGAGCGGCGGCGGCCGCAGCGCTTCGCCAGCCTTGCCTCGGTCCTCTGCAGTGCTGGGGAAAACTTCAATAGCCCAGCCGGCTGCATGCGAGGATTCTGCAGCTGAAAAAACACTAAACTCTCTCTGAGGAGAGCTGCGGTACAGCTCGTTCCGTGTTGCTATGGAATGGTTTGGGGTTGTTTTTTTTTTCTTTCCCCCCGCTCCCCCCTCCATGAGCAGAGGGTTGGGATTTTTGGCGTTTTCTGGGGAAATGGCAAAGCAGGAACCGTTTTGTGTGTTTTAGCAGAACGTGGTTTTTCTGCTGTGCCTAGGCTGACTCTGGTTTCTGCATGCTGGTATTGAAGCTGGGAGTGGGGGGGTAAACTGCAGAGGTGGATTTCTTCCATTGGCTCCCAAATTTCCTTAATTTTCCCAGTGTTTTCAGGGCTTCTCTGCATTGTGGCAGAGACTGCTCCCTTTTTGTCTTTGCGCTCCTTGAGCAGCAACTGATGCTCCCAGCATCTAAATCTCCCAGATCAATCTTGTGATACCAGAACACACCTCCTCTATGTATTTTCACTGTCGAGCTGTAGACAGGCTGTATTTTCCTTTTTCTGTTGTAACCCCTGGACCTTGCATATTTCGTTTAAACCTGCCCTTTTCCCCCCTCCCTGTCTTTTGGGAGGGTTCGGGAGTTGAAATTGCTCGTCTGACCCTCTGGTGTAGCTTGTTGTAAAGATCCCTCTGTTGCATATTTAAGCTGATCCCCAAAATATTAACTGCTTTTTCTGCCCCCTGCACCACTCAGCTCCTGTGCAATGATACTCAGTCCATTTTATGTGCTGGAGAAATCCCGCCCAGCCACAGGAGATGCATGAAAATCAGTGCTCAAAGTTTGGGGAGCTTAAATGTGGCTGAGCATCGCTTGCTGTCAGGCTGGAAAAAGAGAGAGGAATATTTGCTGGGCTGTCTGGTGCAGGGGGATTCCCTTTGGTGTTGCTTTGTCCAGGGTAGCTTTAAACATGCCAAATTACAAGGTCTCCTGGGGGAGAGCCTGGCTGGGCTCCCTGGCAGGGTGCTTGGGCTGCAGCTTTGTGCTCAGCCAGTTTGGCCACTCCGTGAGCCACCTTAAGGTTTTCCTTCTTTTGCAGCATGCAAGCATTTGGGTAGAAGCTTTTCAAAATATTATATGTCTGCTTCTAGAGATGCACCAAACACCTCCTGTGTGTCCCTGGAGAGGAGGCAGAAGGAGTGTGTGCACTTCAACGTCTCAAAGTGCACCAGCACAAAGGAGTTTGAAACCCCAAAAATATCCAGCAGAGCCATCCAGGGTGTGATGATATCTAGGAGCAGAGAGCCATGCTCCTCTGCTGCAGCTCTCCTGGAGACTGCCCGAGTTTGTGAAGGCAGCACAGGGTGTTGGAGCAGCTGCTCCTGCGGTCTCCTTGCAGGTCGAGCCCTGATTAAGCAAACGGAAGTTCTCCCGGCATCAGGGCAGCACAATTTGGCCATTAAACAACTAATTTGGTAGAGTCTTGCTCAAGCCCTGCAGGAAATTTTCTTTTTTTTTTTTTTTTTTTTTTTCTCAGGCTCCTTTATTTTTAAGGATTTAGGATGCCTGATGAGCCGAGTGCTCAGATGAGAGAGGTAGCTGTATTTTGGGGAAGAGGGTGGCTTGAAACTCTGTCCCCAACCCTAATAATTTTATAGAGATGGTGTAGGACAGCCAAGTGAAGACACTTTTTATTCCCCTACTACTGTCTACTGGATGACATGATTTTCACTATTAATATGGAAATCAGATGTTTAGTCTGATGTTTGGAACTACCTAGGGCAATGACCATGTGCCCTTTACAGCCAGGTAGCCCTACCCCAGCACATCCAGCAGTTAGAGAAACACCCAAATAATGCAAAACTAAGAGACTCCAGTGTGGGAAACAAGGAGAAAGAAGTAAAGCAAAGGCAGTGGGAGTGAGTACTGCCAACAGGAAAGTGCAGCTAAGCCAAGGGAAGGATTTGAAGGGTTTGAGGAAGGAGCAGAATTGCTGAAGGCAAGGAGAATAAATCGTTAATCTGAGAACTCTATTACACAGGGAATGCCCTGAGGAAAAGAGCAGAAACTCCATTTAATAGTGAAAAGGCCAAACCAGTGCTGCCAAGCCAGGCTCTGCTCTGCCCAGGGACTGGAGCCACAGCCCCTGCTCACTTCCAAGATGCTGCTATTTTTGCAACTTGCATCTGCTGGTGTTGCAGAGGCTTGTTTAAACCCGCCAAAGCAAGGGGAGCTTTGCTCACGTGAACCCTGGGTCGGGCTCTTGGGTTTGGTTTTTTTATTGGTTTATTCTTCTCAGTCTTACAGGACTGGTTTTCCCAAGAGAGCGGGGTTTCGCTTAATGCTGCCTCGCCTGTCGCATCGAGTGTGAGTCCCAAATGCTTTTACTGCTGCTTTACAGAGCTTTGTCTTGCATCTCCCACAGTGGATTTTGGCTTGTAGAGGTTATCACTGGTTTGACAGGTTTGTGTGGTTTGACTGCAGGAGCTGAGTTTTCAAGTGAATCAGCCCTCCAGGCCCCAAATTGACCCATAAATGCAGTAACCACCAGCAGCATTTAGCAGGAGGCAGCGCTCTCCCACGGTTATGGGACGGGATGGGGGAGCCAGGTGGCCTCTTGTTTTTTCCAGATCTGTTTTTTTAAGGTTTGGACAAAAAATGAGATTTGTTTGATGTGTATATGTGATGTTTATAGTATAGCTGGAGAGCTGAATGCAGTCATTTGAGGACTTGGGCACACGCAGCAGATTTAAGGCAGGAGATGGTCGTAATCTGTTGCCTGTTGGGTTTTTTCCCATTATAAGAGCTGGCTTATCCATACTTGTTCTGGGCTGGATTGTAAGCTTGCCTTTATCTAGTGACTATTTCCATATCTGATTGCTTGTTAGGAGTTAGGTATGAAATGTGTTTCGACAGACACTCCAGAGCAGTCCCCGGGGGCAGCGTCACTGCAGGTCTCTGGGAGTCTGTTCAACTTTTATTTTTATGGTGGAGACTGCCTTAATTCATGCAGCGTTCAGGGAACGGCTGGAAAAACCTTTGTTTAGAGCGGGAGCAGCAGCCAGGAAGAAATGGTGAGCGATGATCCCACAGTTAAAGTGCAGCACGGAGAGGCTTGGGTTCAGTTCCTGGGTCTGCAAGCAATTTTCTGAGGCAGGACCTTGACCTTAGCACTGCTTTGTGTGTCAGCAGCTTATGTCCAACAGGACAATAGCGATTTCAGAGGTTTCAAAGCATTTTAAAGTGTAACTATCATGCCTTTTACTGGGCTGGGTAGCGGCATTTTTATAAGCCAAGCTTAAGGTTTGAGAATAATGCGTATTGAATTTCCTTGGCGCGCTCCTGGCCATGGGATTCTGGTGGCTGCAGCAGGACTCGGGGTGTCGAAGGAGCACAGTCACAGGTGGCCAGAAGACCATTTAGAAGAGCCAACACTTGCAGATCTTCAAAGCCAAGAGTCAGTTTTCCTTCCTTACCTTCCCGTGGCAGCGGGATGCCGCAACCTGCCGGCGGGATGCTGCGTAACCAACCATCCCTTTAACCAAACAACGCCGAAAACCCCCCGAAGTATTGACACCCATCCCTGAGCTGAGCGGGGAGGAGGAGGAGGGCCAGCTCGGACCTGTTGCAGGCCGGCAGGCAGGCTGTGAGTGCCGAGGGGAGCGGGCATTGTGCGGAACAGATGTGCCGGGCGCTGCCGCCGCGTGCCGGCTCCGTGCGCGGCTCCCCGCGCCAGGTGCAGCCATTGTTCCCCGGGCTCCCCATTCAGCCGCCCTCGGCTGCCGCTCCGCGCCCGCTCCCGCATTGTTCCTCCAGGAAATTAGCATTAAAAACCCATCCGAAACCCCCACGTCCCTCAACTGCAGGTGACTGTTATTGGCCCCAGCTGCCACCCTTGTGCTTGATTACTTCCATATGGGGCTGTGGCAAGATGTAGGATCCACATATTGATTTTTTTTTTTTTTTTATATTTTTCTTCCCTTTTTTTATCCTCCGCCCCCCCCCGACCCTTCAGCTTCAACAAAACCCTGAAATCTGTTAAGCCCCCGATAGGCTCCAGTTGCTGTTACAACTGGGATGAACATTTTACAAGCAAAGCTAATTACACCCTCTCTGCTTTCTTCCTTTCTTCAGCCCCCACCCCATAAATGTAAAATAACCAGAGGGCAATTGGTAGTAAATTAAATCTTTGCAGTGTCCTGAGAGGAGGTTTCCTTGCTAGCAGGAAGAAGTCTGCTGGGCTTTAGATGTTTTGTTATTTGGGTTTGGCCTTGTTTTTGGTTTTTTTTTTTTTGTGCTAGAAAATGGGAAACTCTGGCATACTGCTGTGACACACCTATTAAAGGGACACACAGATCCCAACCTGGGTCTGGATAGAAAAGGAGAACATAATTGAACAAGTGGGATGTTAATTTGTGAGTGTAGTCAGCTCTTGAGAGGAGCCAAGGAGAAACTCCATGCCAACTGAGGTTACAAATTTCCAGGAACGATGTGGTTTTCTGGTACGATTTATCTACAGGGCAGCAGGTTCCATGAAAGCCCAAACCTCCCAAAATCTCTCCTTGTGGTAGTGCTGGCAGAGAGGCGTGGAGCATCCTGGATTTTCCTCGAGGCAAGATGGGCTGCAGTTGGTAAGAGGAGAGAGGGAGGCAGGGAGCATCCCTTGCTGCCCTACCTGGGCCTTGGAAATGCACCTGCTCTGCAGAGGCACAGAACATCTCCGGTGGGGAGCACAGGTGGGTCCACGCAGCCCTGACCTCCTTTGTGCCAGGCAGGAGTAGAGGAGGGTGGCAGCTTGTGCCCATGCTGGAGGCATCAGGCAGAGCTTCCCTCTGTGCCTGTGCCCGAGCAGCCTGGGTGCCAAAGCTCTGTCCCAGGCCCCAGGTCGGTTGGTCTGTTGCACCTCTCTGCAGAAATGTTGTGGTTCCCTTACCCAGCTGGGACTCCCTAAAGGTTGTGCTGAGGAAGGTTGTGCTGGAGGCTCCTGACACAGCAGCTCCTGAGGGGGTGGTGGTCCTTGGAGCACCATGGCTGAGGTGTTCCTGCTCCTGCCTGGGCCTCAGGGGGCTGCTAAAGTTGAGAGCCTACCAGAGCCTTGTAAGCCTCAGCTGTTACAGCTTGGGAGGCCATTCCTCAGGCAATCATCACCTTTTGTGTCTTTGCATTCTTGGTGGTGCCCCAGCAGCCCCTTCCGTGGGATCTCTCGCGTGATGCACTGAGCAGTTTGTGCTGAGACCTGGCAGGGCAGCGTGACAGTGGTGCTGCAGTGTCCCATCATGGTACAGATACAGATTTTTAGCTGGAAATGATCCTAGAAATGCCCCTCCCTCCTCACATGAGGACATGGAATATATATTCATAATGGAGAGTGACGTTTTGTTCAGCAGTGTCCTGGCTAGTCTGGAATTAGATGCTGCAGTGAGACTTTGTTCACATACAAAAGTCTTTGGGGATGGCTGGAGTTTGGTTGGTTGATCTCAAGATTACAAATGCAAACTTATTTATGGATAGGGAGTGGACTTGCCCTGAGGCTTTGTGTCTCAGCATTGGTGCTCCACCATTTGTCAGGTTGACCTTCACCGTGAGCTCCATCCTCTCTTTGACGGGTGGGACCTGCCAATGTAGATTGTGAGGATTTAAGATAAAAATTCTGGTTGCTATCTGAGAAGATGTGTTCAGCTGAAATGCTTGGTTTATTTACTGCACGTACCTCCTTCCTGATCCAGACCTCTCCTGGCTTGGCTGCCTGGCATGGACCACCCAGATCTTCCTGGGAAGCATCTGTGCAGGTGCAGTGGTGGTGAAGGTAGTGGACTTGTAAAAAAAATTCCAGCTCTTAGGGGTGCTGTGCAGCCTGGGGAGAGCCACCAGGTTCAGCAGGTCAGAAGGTGGATGAAGGAGGCAAGGCAACCTAACAGAGTATCTCAAACAATTTTCCTCAGACTTGTTTTAAACCCTTCAAAGTCAAATCTCAAACTTAGGGGGTTTCTTCTCCCTAATTAAATTAACAGGCCATATGGTGTTTACTGTGAGCGCCTGCAATATGGAAGGAGCTACCTCCTGGATCACTTTCTTTTTTCAAAAGCTGCTGCTTTACCTGATGTCACTGTTCTGAAATGTTCTTTTCAGCAGCAGGCACAGGGGGTTATTTCTGCCACCTCAGTGCTGTTGGTGTCACCTTCTGACCCCAGGGTTGAGCTGGATCATAGCCTGTTTCTGCAGCTTTCTTTGTTTTTTCCTGGTTTTTGTTAAGCCATTTTGCTGCTTAGTGGGGACTGTGTATAAGTTGGGTTTTTTCATGCTTTTTCACATGCAGGTGATGATTCTTGTTCTTGGAGCTGAGGAGAATAGAAAACAACTCAGGGTGGGTTTTTTGGGAGGTGCTGGTGTTTTCTTTTAACAACTGGTACTATTTTTTTTCATTGAGGGTAACATGACTATCTCAGGAATATGTGAAACTGCAAGTTTTGTAGAGTTTTGTTCTTTATTAATGGGCTGGTTTTAAACAACTTACTTTGCATGTGCTGCTTTTATCTTTGCATGCAATCTGGAGGAGGAAGTGAAGACCTTGAGGAAGAAAATCATTGGGTTTTTGTAAGATCCTTGCACTTAGCTGAACAGGAACTAGGGTAAGAATCTCTAAACCTGTAGGAGAAGTCAAGGAATGGAAAATCTCAGATTTTGCTGTCTGTTTTGAGCTGCCCTCACTCCTTTAGTAGGGTTTTTTGGTAATCATCATTCTCATGTGTGAGTGCCCTTGCTGTGAGCTCATCCTGCATCTCTCCAGTGGTGTAACTTAACCTTTCTCTGCGGTTTTTCACTTGTTGGCGCATCTTTTCCGTAGGGGCAGGGTGAGCCTTCATCTCCAGCCAGGCTCAGCTTGTTGTGGGGTGTCTGAGCTCCCAGGAACAGATCCATTTGTGGCCGCTGAAAACACTCTGCCACATTAGCATATTCCTGCAACGTATGCTCCAAGGGTGTTTCTTTGCAGAGAAGCCTCTCTAAAGATAGCATCGTGAAGTTCTGTGTTGTCAACCAGGGACACTTGATCTAAAAAACAACATTTGATACACAGACAAGGTTTGCAAGTGCCATCTGGATTCTGGGAGATGAGCTAGGTTGTCTCTGTTTTGCATACACTCACTCAGGAAAAAAAAAAAAAGTGTGTGCAGGCAGATGAATTCTTCAAAATCACCTGAGCAGAACTGTTTAGTCCACATGACTGTCCTCAGTGACATGGGACACCAGTGTAATGCCATACCACTGGCTATCACATCCCCGTGGACCTTCTTAGGGTGCTGGAAATAATTCTGTAGTTTAGTGATATATTATTGAAACCCAGGTGGAGTCAATTGAAATTCTCTCACACCAGTAATATTTTAATCTCCTATCCAGCATACTGCAAGGCAGAACCTGCAAATGATGCAAAGCCCTGCAGAAATGGGCATCTTTTTAGGGAGGTGGGAATGCAGGGAACGCAGATGTCTTTGTCTGGCTTCAGTTCTGCCTGGTGGAGAGGCTGTCCTCAAACCCATGCCAGCACTGAGAGAAAGCTGAACACCATGAAAACCTAAAGTAGCCCTGGGTTGAACAGCAAACTCCCTGTCCACATCTTCCCAGGAATATGTAGCTTATAGAATGTATTTTCCTTCAGGGCCTATTTCTTGACTTTCTAGTTATCCTCTCATATGCAAATCTAATTTGCCTAATGGGCTGGTGAGTGTAATTGAAAGGCAGCCTGCACTTACACGATAGTGAAAAGTCTCACCTGTGCCCAGGCACAGATGGGGCTCTGCCTCACTGCTGCATCATTAGAGGAAATTTATAGGCACTGTGGCACAGGCTTTGCTGTGACCAGGGGATGAAAACAGCAGTTCAGAACAAACTTGGGGGTTTGCTGGGTTGTTTTGTGCCCTGGTCTTGCAGTTTTGGCAATTGAGCTTTTGGGGGTTTTGTCTTTCCCCCGTACTCCAGTTGATGGGGAGCAGGTTAATGCAGTTTACTGGTAACTACCTGAGGACAACCCTGAGAATGATGAGTTGGAAAGTCTTGTCTGTGCTGTGTTGCAGTGGGATGGGTTGAAAGCAAGTGCAACAGCTGCTGGGCCAACCTTCACTCTCCAGTCCCCGTGCATCACTGAATCTCCAGAGGTTATCCATGGAAATTCTCCACCTCTGCTGCCCACGAGAGGGAGGGGAAGGAGGCACAGCAGAAACAGTCACTGCTCTGATCCATCTCTGCTGGGATCATTCCCTCAACAGACCAAGAATTTGTGGATCCCCCATCCCTGGCAGTGTTTGTGTCCCAGTTGGGCAGGGCTTGAAGTAACTTGGTCTGGTGGAAGGTGTTCAGAGGGTTGGAACAGGGTGATCTTTAAGGTCCCTTCCAATCCAAACCATGCCACGATTCTAAATAGTGACTTTTGATGGTTCTCCTGTCCATCCCGATCTCTCTGTGCCCGGACTCTGCCGGAGATGCTGGCTCGTGGTGCTCCAGCTGTGTAGGGGCCCCTCTACATCATCAGGCCCCTACACCCCTCCAAAACACACCCCTAAACGCATTCCTCCTGTGCTTCCAGCTCCGTGGAATGGTGGAAAGTTCCCACATGCTGGTCAGGCTTGGGGCACAGAGGAAGAGCAATTTGTGTAGTGGTGTGAGGAGTGTTTTTAAGAGGCAGAATTGTCGTCTTGGCAGGGCTCCTGTGTGTGCCACTGATGGCAGGGACTATTAGCTGGGCAGCACAGAATGCACTTAGCGCCCAAGTGAATGAAGTGAGCTCTCCACAGAGCCAGGGAGCTGGGGAGTCATTAGCGAGGCTTGGCTACCTCAGGAATATCAGCAGGGCCGTGAGAAGGGTGTTGGTGTGGGCAGCACTGCCAGCACTGTGCCAGCGCTGCCTGGGAAAGCCGCCCTGGCTGTGTGGGGCAAGGGACATTCCTGGTCACAGAATCTCAGGGTGGGTCAGATTGGAAGGGACCACAGCCGGATTTCTGGTCACACATCCCTGCTCCAGCTGGGTCATCCTGGAGCACATGGCACAGGGTTGTGTCCAGACAGTTCTGGAATTCCTCCAGTGAGGGAGATATTTGCCATCTCTGGGCAATCCCACACAGTAAAGAAGTTCTTCATGTTCAGGTGGAACTTCCTGGGCACCGGTTCCTGCCTGTTTCTTTTGTCCTCACAGAGCAGAGTCTGGTCCCTGCTCTGACCCTTCCCTGCAGACACTGACAGAAGGATGGAGTCCCCTCTGGCACTTGTAGGAGGTTGTAAATAAAAGGGATGAAAGAGACTTCCCAAATCTTTCCCAAGTTCCTCCTTGATTTCTTGGACAACTTGCCCAGTTTTGGATAAAGTCTGGTGGAACTTTAGCCCTGGAGCTGGCTGGCAGTGGTGAGCTCCTGCTCTTCAGCCTCCATCTGGAGAAGGGAGACTCTGTGTTAGACTGCTTTGTATTTGGAAATGGTATGACTTCAGGGACCCAAGGGAGATGTTTTTCTGTATCCTTCCTTGATTGCTTCATTTTGGGTTTGTGGTAGAACTTGGTTAGTGGTTTGTTTTGCACTGGATTTGGTTTCTGTTTTGTTTTTGCTAAAATGACCATTGTTTTCATCTAAATTGGCCCCTCTGACTATGAGCTTGGGGACTGGTTCCTTCTCCAGATGGTCAGGATTTGTACCTGGTCTGTGCTTTATAAACAGGTTTGTTGTTTGGGGGTTTTTTCTAGTTTAATATAGGCTTTTGTAATAGTTTTGGGTGTCCTTGCTATTATTTGTGCCTCTCTGTGGTCACATTGGTTGTTATGGATTAAATGTGGTTTTCTGCCTTGAGATCTCGCTTCTTTCAGAAGTGCCCTTGCTTTTTTTAATTGCTGTTATTTACAGTTATTGGTAGTGGTGCTTGAGCTGCTGGCACTGGTGCTTTGGGTCTGCCTGGTATGCAGAGACTTTTTTTACCCCAGTTTGTGTTTTACTCATTTTGAGTACTCTCTACTCACTGGGTACCCCTACCCTTAAACCCCAGACCTGCTGTTCCTGTTCTCATTAGCTCACATCCCTGTGTGCTCAGTGATATTTGTGATGCTCTAAGAAATCCAGATTTGCTCAGTACTGGTTGTTTTCTGAGGTCAGTGCTGGTTTTAAGGTTGATTTATAATGTTGGGGACCAAACTGTCAAGCAGCAGGGTTTGGAAGATGGAGGACAGCAAGAGGGATGTCTTCTTAAATGGTTTTAAAGCTTGACTTAAAACTCCTCCTGTATGTCTTTAGTAGTCAGGTTTAAAGCTCCCAAATCTTCAGTTAGTGGGTGATTTTAGGGTGGGTTCAAATTCATCTTTTATTTTAAACGATTTAATGATTTTCAAGCTGTTCCCCTTTTTCCTTGTGCTTCCTTCCTCCGAGGTGCTCCAGGCTGCCTCTGCCCTGCTGTAGGGATCCCTGGGGTGTGCCAGGCAGAGCAGTGTGGCACTGGGGACCTGTCCACGTCATGGACAATGCCTGTGTTTGTTGTATCCAGTGAGGCAGAATCACTGTGGAGGTGCAATCCAATCTCAGGGATGCCCAGGGAAGAGGACACGTTTCACAGACAAGGCTGTCTCTCCCGAAGGAGCTTCTGCGGCTGAAGGATTTCTGGGTTCTCTGATGACAAAAAACTTGAGTAAGCCTTGCTGCCCTCATAACAACCTGTGGGAGCTTTTGTGCAGGCCGTTCACATCCCTGTAGGAACTTGTCCTGCATGTGGCCAGGCTTATTCCCAGCAGCTAACTGTGAGCAGAGGCACAAGGGTGGGCAGGATCCGAAGTGCCAGGAGCTGTGGGTTTGGGATCTGAGCTCACCTGGCACTGTGATAAAGGGTGTCACACCATCCCTCAGCTGCTTGGGGTTAAAAATGCACCAGGAGGTGCAGTGGCCTCTCCTTGATGGGATGCTTTTCTCAGAGGAAACTCCCAAAATGATTGTCCTTGGAGAGGCAGTGTTTCATCCCGCAGTGAGCAGAGCGGGACCGCTGGTGGGAAGCTTTCAGCAAAGGGGCTCACTGTGCTGACCCAGAAACAGCATCGTTCTCTGCACCTCCTAAGTTTCTTATGGAATTGGCTAGAAAATGTCCTCCTTTTCCACAGCTTTTCCTACTGAAGCTGAGAGCTGGGATATAAAACACCAGGCAGTGAAAAAGGAGGGTCGCTGACCTGGTGACCATCCCTTTTGGGATGAACCAGACTCACAGTGCGGAAGCTGCAGGACTCCCCTGGGAAGGGGCTTCTCCTGGGGAAGCCATGGGAATGCCAGAGCTGCAGTGCTCGCCTGGATTTCCTGGAGCAGCTCAGCGGGGAGAAGGGCAGTGCTGCAGAGTGGGAGCTGTGGCCTTGCTGGGTGTGCTGCACCGGCGGCTGTCAGCTCCTGCTGGGATCTGCTCTGTGCACATTGCCCTTTCCTCAGCTCTTTTGTTAAAGGGTGGAGTTGGACAGTGAGGAGGCTCAGGGTCCTAAATGCAGTTTGTGGAGTGGTGGTGGGATGAATTGGTGGCTTAAATCTCTTCTGATGGATTTTCAAGCCACAGACGCTGCTTGGACTTCTCTAATTGCAGCATCCATGTGAGAGGCTCTTGTGCAGGAGAAGCTGCAGAGCAGCCAGAACCCTCTGGGAATGCTCCTCTTGGGTGAGACAACCCTGTAGCCTCCCTGAGGCTCCTCCAGAGCCCAGCAAGGGCTGCAGTGGTGGTGGCCCCGTGCTGGATCCTCTATGGGGAGCTGTGGATTCCTTGTGCAGTTCCTTGGGTCATTCCTAGGAGCCTGCTTCCGCAGCTCTGCTTTTCCCAAGCCTGTTTAAATCAGTGGATGCATTCCTGTTGACTGTTTGGAGCTGCAGAGAGCCCCTCAGAGCTAATTAGTAATTAGAGGATGCCAATTAACCACGGTTCCCCAGGCTCTGCTGCTTTGCTGGTACTGCTGGGTCAGAGAAGGAGGGAACAAAATGGAGCCCAGTGCGAATGTGTTTCATCTGGAGAGCAGAAGGGTGGAGCTGTTTGTTAAATGGCCAGCAATCCAAGTTTTAAAAGGATTTATGAGGGCTAGATAAAATCATGTCCTAAAGGCTGTCTTGAAGCCTCTGTTAAGGTGGAAAATGCTTTCTAAACTTAGAGCTTGTTTCACTGTGTTTCCCCTCTTTTGGACCTCCCAGAATTTTACAGGTACAAAAGTTCCAGATTTGTTTACCCCGTGGTGTTTAGCCTAAGCAGAATGAAAAACAGATTTGCATTCCCAAAATCCCAGTGCTCAGTTGTTCCTCTATATAACCTGTGGATTATATGCCTGCCCACCTAGGGAAATGTGGTCCCTAAACTGTGGTAGTGTTTAAGGAATGCTCCTGAGGGAAACAGGCTTTTGCTGCCATTGTCAGGGGAGACTTGATCATTCAACCATGAGTTTCTCACTTGTTGGATCACTTCTTACTCTCTGGTGTAAACTTGGTGTTCACTGGACCCCAGAGGGGCAAATCCATGGCCTTGATGCTTTGGGCAGGGAGCAATTTCAGACCTTTTGGGGGTGTAACCCCTTAAAGCCAACTCTTAAAATTACTTTTTCTATCTAAAAAGTAGATGGGAAAAGTGCTGCTTTTATTTTATTTTTTTTAATATAAGCATGATTAATTCAAGTCTTGCTTTCACTCTACACAAAATTTACAGTGAGCAAAACTCAAGCTCTCCTTCCCCCACATGTAGAAGCCCCGCAAAATAATCATTAAATAAAAAAAAAAAATAATAATAATCTTTGATAGCAGGCTGTTGCTCCAAGCCTTTCTCCACGGTATCCCTTCTGTACGTGTTGTGTCTGGGCTCCACCAGCCTCGGGAGCCGTTAATCTTCCTGGTGTTTTCTTCCCTGCGGCAAATGAGGCACAGATGTTCCCATCTGGAAACTTTGCTCCCGCCACCGTTGTTTCAGTCAGAGGCTTTGGAGAGCACTGCAGCAGGCTGAGACTTTTAAGAACTAATTTTTTGCTATGATTGTGATAATTGCCTGTTTGATATCTGTAACTGCTTTCATTTTTCATTCCGAGCGCTTTAGCCCAAGGAGTAAATAGTGCGGAGGAGGAAATATTTCTTAATATTGTTATAGGAGTGGGTGATTTATAAAATAAAAAATAGTCTTGATTCTGTAATGTTAAATGGAACAATGAATTAATGAAAAATTACCAAAATACTTAGCAGTAGCTAAGCAAACGAATTAGTGAGCAACTCTGGCTTTGCTGAACGAGCGCCCTGTCCCAGGCTATAACCCAGCCAACAGGGTGGTTTGGGAAGGCTGGATCACTCCCCTCAATCCCCAAAGTGCTTCCTGTCCTAAAACTGCAATGCAGGCCTTGGTTTCCAGGAATATACTCTCCTGGGCTATATTCCAGGAGTATATCCCTCCCTCCAGGGTGGCTGTCTCTAGTGGGGGAAGAGCAATCAGCTGGTGAGGATGAGGAGGGTTCTGTGCCCTGGGGCACCATGGGCTCCCTGGCAGAGCTCACAGCATCCCTTTGAGACAGTGATGAGCAAAACCTGCTCATCACTGGGGGGATGACATCAGGGACATCAAGGGCTGAACTTGGGTCCCCAGAACTTATTTGTAGGGATGCTAGTGGTGTGGGAAGGGAATGGCTGCGGTGTGGTGGTTCGAGCAGCAGCAGCTCCTGGGTGGAAATGGCTGTCAGGGCAGCTTTCATGCTCTGAGTAACAATTCCCTGCCTCCTTCATGGAACAGAGAGCAGGAGAGTGGGGATTACCACAGCAGAGTGGTTTGTGTTCTTGTAGAAGCAAGATGACCAGAATTTGGGGGCTTGAGGTCCAACAGCTCTGGGGCGTGTTGGATGTGATAGTTTGTGGGGTGAATCCTGCATCCATGGGTTTGGTCCTGGCCTGAGTCCATGGCCCCAGAGGAAGGCAGAGCTCAGGAGGCAGGAATGCCATGCAGGCAGGTTTGTGCTGATGGGTCTGACATGGCCATGGCACAGGCAGAGCTGGAGCTGCAGCCGCCTTGTCTGGGTGGGAACTGCTCCGAAATCCAACCTGTGCTACCGCTGAGTTTGTAGAGCCAGCCACATTAACAGGATTTTATAAAAATCACTGAAGGGCAAGACGGATAAAGATCTGCAGTCTGCCTTCAGGAATAAATTATTAATCTTATTTCCCTTATTAACTGCTTTCTGGACTGCTTGCAAACGATAACATACTTTGCTCTTTCAAGTTCTTCTATCTGAGTTTCACATTGAATTGAGATTTAAAGTGAAACAGCTGTGTGTGGGAGAGGACTAGATGGCAATGGAGATACACGCATTTATTTTTGATTTATAAAATGCCTATCCCAGGCTCAGCAGCTCCCTCCTGTGTGATGCAAGGCTCTCCTGCGAGGTGCCGAGCCCTCTCCACTCCCACAGCATCTTACAGCTCAGGAGCCGGCATGTGCCATAAACCCAAGCTAAATGGGGTAAAAATAGGCCGATCACATGGAGTGGAGGAAGTATCTGTGCAGTGCCATGAGTTACCCACTGCCACAGATGCTGTAGTATCATCTTGGCCAGCTCCGTGGCCTGGAGGGAGGAGGATGGACAAGGACCTTGTGTGACCAGGCCTTGCTGGTGACCTGGTTATGCCACGCACTTGTGTCCTGCAGTTCTGGTTGTAAATGACCTTCTGTTGACTCAAGCAAAGAAAGACCTCTAGAAACCACCCCTCGTGCAAATAAATGTCGGGATTTGTATAGAGAAGTCATCTTGACTACAAACCTCCCAACGTCTCCAAATTGGGACAGACCCAACCATCCTTTTTTTCCCGAAAGCTGCTGTATTGGCTGCCTTGTTCCTGATGCTTATCTTCAGTCTTCCCCCTCCATCGCTTTTTGATGCAGCGATGCCGCAAAAAGATAAAATACTACTTTTCCCTTGACGATGTGATTTGAGTTTGAGCTTGGGGGAAGCTGTCTGGAAGCAGGTGAGGGAGGGAATTGCGGTGGAGAAGCAGTAAATGGCATCTTCTGGAAGCCTGAGTAATGATGCTCTTGCTTTGCATGTAGATCACCTCTCATCTGCATGCCTTGGAGAACTGCAAAGGTGCTCTACAGATGGCTTAGAGCCATCAAGGGGAGGGAAAGGCAACCTTGGAGCAGAGGAAAGATGTTAATAAAATTAAAATGTAATTCTTCCCATTTCTCAGTTCCTAAATGTGAAAAATATTAGCTTGGTGGAGACTGAAAACAGATGGTGAGCAGTTGGAGCAGATAAGCATGTTATTCAAAATAAACATTCGCCAAAGCTGGGGAGGTGGCGAACCATATTTCATTTCACCCTATTTACATTATCGGGTCAGGTTACACTGATGCTGCCTCTCGTCTGCATTCAGACGATCAACAGGGACCCTGTGATGAGCCAACTGCAGCACATCCTCCTCGCTGGGGCCGCTGGGGCTGGCATGGCTGGGCTTGGGCATTTCCCTGGCCTGTCCTCCACGGTGATACATTGAGCTGCTTGTAGAATTATAGAATTGTGTGGGTCAGAAGGGGCTGTTAAAGGTCTGTCCCTCCTTCGTTTCCCTGTTTCCAATGGCCTCTCTATCCATTTAGCCAAGTTTGGCACTGCTTTATCTTAAACCAGGAACTCTGATCCGTGTAAACGGTGGGGAAAGAAGTTCCAAGGACTGTTTGTAGGAAGGGGGTATTTTGCTGACTTTTAGGTGATCTGTAGTTCATGCCTCTAGTCCAAGTGCTCACCTGAGGTGTCAGGGCCAGTGGAAGGAGAGGTGTGGCTGGAGTGTGGCTGATCTCCCTTGCTTTGGGGGATGTTCTGGGATAGCTGGATCACCTTTGGGGTGTCTGTTTGTCCACTGGCTCCGGAACAAGCTCAGACCTGGCTCATGGGTGAGCAAAGAATTTTTCCTGCTGGAGCTAAGCTTGGCTGCTGTTACTGGGACAGTTCTCCAGTCTCTTGCTCTCAAGAGGCAGGTATGAATTTGGGGCTTTTAACTTTTTGAGGTGAGGAGAGGCTTTTTAGGTTATTAATATGTTCTGCCTCTTCTAGATGAAAGTTGGAAACATCTGCTTTGATTAAGCCTCTTCTTTCTGTCTGAAACCATTACATGCTTTCCCTCCTGAGACTGAAGCACTGGGCAAACACTTGTACACAGCCTTTTGCTCAAAAAATATCTTTGTTAATTTACAGGTTTGCAATGTAACCACTTGGTGGTCAAAGCTTTGCTGACAAAGTCTGATTTTGAGCCTGTTCTCCATCCTGCAAGCTGCCAAAGAGCAAAGCAAACCCTTACCTGGGCATAGCTGCTGGTGTTGCAGGGCTGTCTCACGTTTAATGTGGTTTTTCTCTTATTTCTTCCAAGATATTTCATGGTTTAACATCTGCAGAAAGCTGGAGAGCTCGAGTCTGGCACATGGATTGGGGAGACGGGGTTCTGACTCTTTGCAGCTTATTTACAAATGAGAGCTCCAGAGTCACTCCCAGGGCAGGCAGGTTCATCCTTCCTCCTTAACTCTCATGCCAGGGAATCGAGGGGAATCCTACCCGTGCATCAGGAATGGCTTGAAGATATCCACGTTCCTGCTGTAGGAGCCCTCCAAACACCCAGCCACAGGCTTTAAATCCATGTCCCGTGAGGGAGGAGGAAAGCTTTGCTGTCTCGAGCTGATAGCAGGGTTTAAACCTGCACATACTCCATGTGCTCGCTCAGGGATTAAATTGTGCCCATGCAGACACTACAGTGTAAATTCAGATAAAACATCCACGTTTTCTGCACTGTAGCAGTGGCTCTTCCTCTGTTCCCTTGGTCTCAGCAAATCCATGGCTCTGCCATGGAATCTAGATCTTGAGCAGAATGGAGCACCTCCTGATACTGCCTTGAACTATATTTTGGACTTTGGGAAGAGGAGGAGACCATTTGTGTCTGTCTGCCTCGCTGTCACTCTTCTCCAGTTCCTTATCTTGCTTTTTTGTTCTCCTCATGCCCTGTTTTTACTTCTTTTTCATCACTTAGTTTATTCTCTAATTGCCAAAGGAATTTAAGGATTAATTTAAATTCCAGTGTACTTGAGATACTCCCTAACTTGTTGCTGTTTTTTTTTCCCTTTTCTCAAGACCACAGGCATGAAGAGAGTGATAAAGCAGCTTCTTTATGCAGTTTATAGTGCAAGTAAATGCTGGCCATTCGTCAGGGGCTACCTGTCCCAGCAACACTCTCTCTGTACTAAACACCATAGGTGGAAGACTTCTTTAAAGAACATAAACAGGATAAAATCTGTCTCGAGTTGGTGTTGAAACTGCCCCCTCTGAAATGTGCTGTGGTGCTGGAGAGCTGGGAATGCAGGAGTGGGACTTTTCTGAGGATCTGTTGAGACCCCAGATTTTCTCTTGCCATCTTGTCCCGTCGTCTCACTTTGCTCTTTCTCCTCTCCAGAAAGGAAAGTCATCAGCTGCACTTAATCCTGACATATGTTCCTTTTTAATTTGTTACGCCAGGATGGGAACTGGAGCAGCGAAGGAAATCTGGTGCACACCGACAGCCAGAGCAGAGACAGATGAACCCAGGGCCTTGCAGCGTGTTGGGGAGGGAGGGAGGGCTCCAGGTGTACTCACAGCTCTGGGCTTTCTAGTCTCTTGCACACCTGGGCTCCTTAAATGGGACACATGAATATATAGGGCAGGAGCACAGCCTGGTCTGTGCCTGCAGCTGCCCGTGCCCAGCCGGCAGCTCGAGCGTCTGAGATCTGTAACTCAGCGCTGCGAAATCTGTGCTGCACAGCCCGCCACTGTTGGGAGGAGATGGAATTCTTGCATGGAGCCAAGACTAAAACAGCATCTCATTGGGTTTTGCTCTCTCCGAGTCGTCTTCCCATGTGAAATTCCAGTGTGTCTGAGGCCGGGGAGGCAGCTCTCCCGCCCAGGTGTCCACGTCGCTGCCGCCTCCTTCCCTGGTTACCCTGGGCAGGTCCTGGTTGCAAAGCTGAGCACATGTCACTGCAAAGTTTGGACATTTGGCAGCTTGGCAGCCAAAGTGTCATGCCATAAACATGTCTGGCCTGCTCCTGCAGGCACTGCTTGAGAAGTAGCAACAGCATTTGGGTTTCTAATCCAGGTAAAGCTTGCAAGGAGGAGTTTCGGAAGGAAAACAGTTCAATGTTTCCAGTCTGGACAGGTGTCTTGCTCTGGTACTTGGAGCATTCAGTCATTGACAACAATTATTCTTGTTAGACTATCATCCAAAATATGTGATGGCATTTGACTCTTTAGGTGAGTGATACAGCTGAGTGACTTGTACACGTTTCAAGGAGCATCTCTGCACCCTCCCTGCACATCTGGAGGCAGCGCTGAAAAGCTGCTCTTGGTGAGCCAGTAAATATTTCCAAGTGGTGGAAGTGAAAGAATGAGACTAGGAAGGCAGCCTTTCTCCAGGGAGCAGCTCACTGGCTCAGTTTTAGCCCCAGGTCAACTCAAGGCTGACTCAAGCCCTTGGTCACAGCCTGGTTTGCTCACATGATTCTCATTAAATGGATGTGTTTAGGCTAAAAATGAAGAGCTTCAGAAAGATGGTTTTTATCTCCATTTATAGATGCCCCAGGTCATTAGCAGGAAGCTTTTAAATTTAACAATCCTGTTTGCTTCTTGTCTGTTGGAGTGGGCTTGGAAAAGAAGGTGTTGGCTTCTTGTGGGCTTCAGTTTTGGTGTCTCACACAGTAGCTGGTTTTATTTTGGGGTTATAAATTCCATGTGAAATTTATCTTCCTCCCTGTAAATTAACCAAATTAGTTCTGCTTTCTTAATGTGCCCTAGGAACATTTTAGGAAGGAATTGGAGAAAACTCAAGGATTTTGTGCTCTCCAGAGTATGGCAGTACCAGGTTGGCCATGTACACCTGGGAAAGGGGGTTTCATGGGAAGAGGGAGAGGAAGAGGAGGCAGGTGGTGACAGTGGGTGCCTGGATGGTCATCACACAGCTGACACCAAGTGCTGGAGAGGCACAATTAGTGCTGTTTTGATAGAAAAATTTGGGTCATTTAGCAATGTTTCCGTTCCTTGCCTGGGTGAGGGAACCCAGACTTTCTGTGGTAGAAATACCCATAACTTTGTGCACAAAATCAGCTCTCTCACTGTTTTGCTGCATTTCTTTGGAGAGGAAAGAAAGTCAGGGGGTTTTCCCTGCTCTTGCTGATAAACTCACCTGCCTGGAATAGGTGCCTACATGTATAAATGATGTTATATTCCTACATCAATGCATGGTTATTCATCTCAACATCATATTCGTGCATGGAAATGGCAGGGAGAGTCTGCACATCAGGGTTCAATTGTATGGAAGTTGGACCACATGTCTAGTAGTTTGCAATATGGGATTAATGTAGTTATTATATGTTAAAATTAATAGTAGTTTCCCTTGGCTTCAGTATCTCCCCACTTCATGAAAGCAAAGCCTAGAATTTTTTCCTTTTCTTGAAAGCAGGCTTAGATAAATGAAGACACAAATGTTCTGGGACGTGGATTTTGTAGTGATTCCAACTCAAGTTACTCCACCTGCACTGACAGGGCAGGAAAACATGGATTTTCAGTGTGTGTCATCCCTGCTTTCCCTTCCTGCAAACAGCAGAAAGAAATGCTGGGAATAATGAAGTTCATTTGTTACCTCGCTGGCATTCCCCATGACTTGCCATAAGGAAAATAAATGAGGCAGCTCGGTGGCAGAGCAGGTGCTGGGGCTGACAGAGCAGATCCCAGGCAGCAGCACGAGGGCTCAGGTGCCAGTTTGTGTCTTCCCTGCTCTCGAAAGCAGCGTTTTTGTTGTTGGGAGTCGAGAAGTAGCAGGTTGGTGTTGTATTTCAGTGCAGAAGTTTGCCACCTATTCAGTGCTCTATGGGAATGCAGCATTTAATCACTTTGCCCTGGCTCAAAAGCTGAGTTTCTTGCAGCTGACAGGTCAACTGGTAAGAGCTGTGGATAACAAATTAGATGGTAATGGTCCCAAGCCCAGCTTGCATGACTGGAGAGAGGTGGAAGTCGAGTTGAGCTCCCTCACAGCCTGAGCTGGGGTGCAGCTGGACGTGATGGGGACCCGGCCATGTTCCTGGGTGGGACAAGCTGCTCACATCTCATTAGTGAGTTAATTGAGCGAGAGGAGGGGCAGCTTGAAGAGCAGGGAGTGGGGACCATCATCTCAGAGGGTGATTTGTTTGGGGTCATGGACACTGGAGATGCTGGCAGTGCAATACAGAGCACCCCTGGAATGGGATTGGCTCCCATGGGAGCTGTGCTTTGGAGATCCTTAGGCTTCATCTGCTGAGTTGTCTGCATTTTAAAAATCAAAAATACCCCAAAACATCCCACTTAAAAAAAAAAAGCGTCCCCCTATTACATGAGCACGTCTCCTCTTTTTTGTCTTGTGAATCTGATCCCAGCCACTGGAGCTGGGAGTGTGGTCACACTTCCCCTGAGCTGGGAAGGAAGCTGCAGTTTGAGCTGGTGGTAGATTAGACAGTAGAGACTGCACACAGGAGAGGGGCTGTGAGTAGCTGATATCAACTCATCTCTGCAGCCCCAGGCCCACCATTCCAGTCACGTCTGGCACAGCACAAATCCAGGTTCCCCTTTGCATGGCTTCCAGAGGCTGTGATTCCTCTGGAAAGGCTCAGCAAGGTGTGTGTGGGCACATCTGGGGAGTATCAGAGAGATCTGAAATGGGGACAAAGGAAACTGAGAGAAATACTTTGAACAGCATCTTCAGGCATGAGGGGTGAGGAGATAGAGTCAGGAGGCTGGGGTGGTGAGCACAGACACCACGAGCATGACCCTGCGTGCCTGTCCCCAGCTCGGGGCCGTGCAGAGCGGCGTGGGAGCCTTGCGTGACTTCCCCCAGCTCTTATCTTCACCCTCACAACTGTTCCTGGCGTGCTGGGCGGGAAATGTGTGTCAGTGACTGTCACTGAGCCTTGCCACCTTCTCTTGGTACAGTTGCTGGTGAGAAGAGGGTTCCAGTGATGCCCGGATCGCCCGTGGAAGTGAAGATACAGTCCAGGTCCTCTCCTCCCAACATGCCACCGCTGCCCCCCGTCAACCCCGGCGGCCCCCGGCCCGTGTCCTTCACTCCGACTGCACGTAAGAGCCCAGTAGTGCTGCTTTTCCTGGGACCAGCTCTAGCCAGGAGGGAAGGCTCTGCTCAGAGAACTCACCAGGGCTGTCTCAGCCAGGGCATGGCGGGTGGTGCTGCCTGGCTGTGAGGGAGGGGGGCCTGGGGCTTTCCTGCAGTTCTCTAATGCGTGCAGGACATAGAACAGGCTGTGTAATCCCCCCTGCCTGCTCCTACCTTGCTCCTGGTGCTGCCTTGAGTCCTTCCCTTTGCAGGTGCAGCCTTGATTTCCACCCTAAACTCCTTAAGAAATTGAATCTTTTATCAGGCCAGCTTCAAGCAAGGCAAGAGCTGGGCTTTCCGCTCTATCTTTTGGAGGAGTTAATTCCCACTCTGCTGTATCTCACTTTGCAGACAGCATTCCTGCGGCTGAGATTAGAAAGTTTTTCTTTTTTTTTTAATTTCCCAGCCTTGAAAATTCCTTGCTGTCCATCCAGATTCTCTTCTCTCCAGCTTCTCTTTATAATCTTTCCTATTAAGCCTCAGTCAGTCTTGATCCTGCCCAGCTGTAGCACAGCCTTGCACCCACTTCTTCCAGCTGAGCGTTGCTCAGAGGTGACTGCATGGATGGAAAGGACCTTCAGCCTTTTCTTACAGCCTAGAAAGGGTCTTTTTCTTTCCTTCTTTAGCCAACATTTAAGCTATTTAATGTCTTTTTAAAGGCATTGTTCCGGAGCAAAGCTGCTTTACTTTGTTGGGCATGGAGTTATCTGACCCCCACACATGGCATGTACATATTTTCCATGCTCTCCTCACCCCTTTTCCCTGCACAGAGTGTTCCCTAGCTGGTTCTGTGTTGCTGTGCTGTCCATAACAGTGCCTGGGCTATCTCAGAGTTCCATGCTGGCAGTGGGATTCGGAGATTTCTAGCTCCTGGAGGACACACTCTGATGTGCTGCGTGGTGCTGGCAGCAGCACTAATCACCGGGTTATCCCGCCAGACACATTGTCCCCATCTTTATGTGCTCAGGCGTTTTTAATGGCTCTCCTTTTGCTCAGGCAGAAAAAGACCATTAGCAAAGTGACAGAAATTAATTTTTCCAATGAGGATGCTTGGCATGCTGTTAAGGGCCAAGAAGTCTGAATCTGCTGATTGCAGATGACTTAATTGCCTCTTTCCAAGACAGATGAGAGATGCGACCTGTGGTGAAGTTCATTCTTGCCTTTTCCTTTCTCAGTTGCACCAGAGGCCCTTGGTCACTCAGTGGGTGTGTGACCTGCCCTGTGAAAGGCCATGGCTTGGGCAGCTGAGCTGGAGCAGTTGGAACAAAGCCATGCCTGCCTATGGATCACTAACCCAGGGTTGGAGAAGCAGCGAAATCTTTGACTATGTAGGACCTAAGGCAGAATTTAAGAGTAGCCTTAGATGATGACTTTGTTCCCAGGAATTTTATCATCCTGCTGCCCCCAAACTGGCAATCCCCCTGGTCTTGGTACACTGCCTGACTTGCTCCAGCGCTGTGCTCTCACCTGGAAGTCGAGGTGCCGGCCCGGCTGTGTGGTCTGTGGTGGAGCAGATCCTGGTGACGTGCAGGATCAGATAACTGCCAGCCGCCCTGCGGTGGTGCCGTTGGCAGAGGGTCAGGAGGGGTGAGCCCAAAAACACAGAGCGCGGTTACGGGGCCGTGTCTAACGGCAGCCCCCACCCGACCCCGCTCCGCTTCCGTGGCATCCCCCTGTCCACCAGCATCCTCTGCTCCCTGCTTGGCAGCCTTTCCCGAGCGTCCTCCTCAGCCCCAGGGGTGTCTCACAGCCCCTCTTTGTCCTGAGGTATAAATAGAGCCCCTTGCTCTCCCAGGCTTTCATCTGAAAGAATAAGAGGAAGTGAAATAGAGAAGGGGGAAAGCGCCTCAGTTGTGGCTGCCGGAGAGCACGGAGCTGCACAGCCTTTGCTCTTTGAGAGGAGCTTCTCTTGGCAGCTTCGCCCCTATTTATAACCCTTTTATAGTGAAATAAATGCCTTTATGAGTAATTACCAGAGGCCTTGCCTTTCACACAGCTCTGGTGTGCTGTGTGGAGCTGTACCTGTGGGTACATCCTGCCGTCCCTGTTGCTTTGCTGCTTTGGGAGTGGGGACAGGAGTTTTTCAGGTTGCTTTGTTCCATAACAAAAGGCATGAGCTCACATTGGCTTTGCACCTTCATCCTCTCAGTGCTGGCCTTCACCTTCATCTCATCTTCTGTCTGTCTGTGAGGGCTTTCACCTCCTGGTTAGCAGGAACCACCTTTGATGGTCTCTTGTAGCCTTATCTTTCCTTGCATCTTAACTGACTCTGGTTAAGTTTCCCTCCTGTGCTCACCACGAAGGTCCAGGTGTGTGGAGCCTTTCCAGCCTCCGACCCTGGCACGCCCCAGAGTGGTTTAACTGTTCATGTACCTCCTGTCTTCTCTGAAAAACCCCTCACTGGATTCATCAGGATTCGGTATGATCCTCATGAAGCTGCAGCAGAAATTTTGGCATCTTTTTTCGCAAGTTTCTGCTCCTCCCACAGGCAAGGGGCAGCTCTGCTAGGTGGTTTCAGGGCTTCTCTGAACACCATCATTTGAAATGGTTTTTATACCTTGTGGCCCCCTTGTCAGCACTTTAAACCATAAGGGATTCAGGACTGGGTTTTTAAGGATAAACCCAGTGGATCAGCTCTGACTCTTATTTCCAGTTGTGTGCTTTTCAGTCCGAAATTCTGGGTTTATACCAAGCTGGGCCCCCAGTGCACAGCTGCTCATCAGACAAGGCTCGACATTGTGCAACCACAGCGTGGGGATGTCAACAATTTATCCTAATCCCTTGCCGAGTTCCCAAACTTCCAGCCCTTCAGTCTGTTTTGACATGCTCACCACTGACAGGAGGCAAAGTTGCAGATGGGACCAGGCTGGAAAAAACAACTGTGTTTGCGAAACTCCCTGTAAATCCCCAGGGAGGGATGGCAGGCGCAGGACAGGATCTGTCGGCCCTCCTCAGGCGAGGTGGAGCCACCTGAGCTGCCCCTCAGCAGCAGCAGCCTCCTGGCTGGAGGATGGACCCACTCAAGCACCAGACCACAGGGATGTGCCCATGTGGTGCTCAGCATCGCTTCTGTCTCCCCTTTGCAGTGCCCAACGGAATAAACCATTCCCCCCCGACGCTGAACGGGGCCCCATCCCCACCCCAGAGATTCAGCAACGGCCCTTCCTCGTCCTCCTCCTCCTCACTGACCAACCAGCAGCTCCCAGCCACATGTGGAGCCCGGCAGCTCAGCAAGCTGAAGCGCTTCCTCACCACCCTGCAGCAGTTTGGGAATGACATTTCACCGGAGATCGGGGAGAAGGTCCGGACCCTTGTCCTGGCACTGGTGGTAAGTCCTGCACCATCCCGGGCTGCCTGGCTTTTCCCAGGTCCTGACACACAGTGTTGTCTGTCTGTGTCTTTGCAAGCAGAGCTGGTAGCTGAGCAAGGCTCTGTTATGTTTGTGCTTCATGGGCAACTCAGTGACTTCTTTTTCCGTGCCTTTGGTGTGTTTCAAAAAGCTGTTGGTCCAGTGGCTTAGGCACGAGTTTGTGTGCAGCTAAACTTAAAGAAACCTGGAAGGAATTGGGCAAAGCTTTTCTGTAAATCACAGAATCACAGAATGGTTTGATTTGGAAGGGACCTTAAAGATCATCTCATTCCTAACCCCTGCCATGAGAACACCCTTCAAACCCAAATGGACGGGTCTTGCTGCAGAATTGTACCCAGTGTTTGCAGTTACACAGAATAACTGGGAGAAATGCTGTCCAGTGCATTAGACATGATACTCCACATGCTTTACAAAGGCATGGAGTGACAGGACAAGAGGGAATGGCTTTAAACTGAGAAAGAGGAGGTTTGGATTGCATATTAGGAAGAAATCCTTCCCTGTGAGGGTGGGGAGGCCCTGGCACAGGGTGCCCAGAGAAGCTGGGGCTGCCCCTGGATCCCTGGCAGTGTCCAAGGCCAGGTTGAATGGGGCTTGGAGCAGCCTGGGACAGTGGAAGGCGTCCCTGCCCATGGCAGGGGGTGGCACTGGATGGGCTTTAAGGTCCCTCCAACCCAAACCATTCTGTGACTTTGGACTGAGGCCCTGGAGCCCTGGCCAACTGTGGTCCCGTGGGGCACCCAGTGGGGCTCCTGCACTGATCTCTGCTTTTTGGCACATTTCTTTTGAGGCTCAGCAGGCACTGAAGGGAGCTAGACTGCAGCAGCCTGGAGCATTTCTGCTTCCAAGGTTGGCAGCAAACCTGAGTCTGTCCATGTCCTCAGGGTCACTCCCAGGGCTCAAGGACTCAATGCAAAGTGCTGCTGCTGCTTTTCTATAGCATATTTAATTGCATGGATGTAGGGTGGTACCTTAGCTTACCCTTTTGGGGAGGGAATGAGAAGTTGTCCAGGTCCCTCTGCCTGTCATTCTCAGCCTGGCTTGTGGTAATTGCTGCAAGAGATGAGTTTTGTACGTGCAGGTTATCAAATGCTACCTGTGCTGGGGTTCCCGAGCCTGAGCAGCCCCAGGGGATGCAGGGCTGGACCAGGAGAGGACCATGGTGAGCAGAAGGCTGATGAGACTCCACGGATAGGTTAGATGAGGAGAATTGAAAGGGAGGAAGGAGAGGAAGGTGTGCAGTTCTGAGCAGCTGGGGTTGAAGTCTGACTCTCCACAGCCTGCCCCAGCATGCAGTAGATGCCAGCTGGGTCCTGCTGCCCTGGAGTCAGCCTCTGCCTCCCACCCTGGAGCTGGGAGGGTGCTGGGCCAGGCAGTTCCCACCCCTCCCCTAGTGCAGCATTCCTACCCTGCTGGCCTGAGCCTTCCTGGCTGCATTCAGCAGGATCCAATGCAAACACTGTCAGTCCTGGAGTGGCAGATGCTGTCTCCCTCCCAGTTCTGTTCGTTTGGAGCCATTTCCCACATGTCTAAAAATAAGAACAAATTGCCATTCCATTTCTTAATTTCTTTTCTCAGAACTCAACGGTGACAATCGAGGAATTTCACTGCAAGCTGCAAGAGGCGACCAACTTCCCGCTCCGGCCATTTGTGATCCCCTTCCTGAAGGTGACGGGGAGCTGCTGGGGCTTGCTGACACTCTGTGTGCCTGCCTGTGCCTCTTGGCAGTGTGACATTGCTGGGAAAGCTCTCCTTGCAAGCACCACAGCAATTCTGCTGGAGTCCAAGACAGACTGCAGAGAGCGTAGCGGTGGCCGTGTGGGACTGGCTGACGTTGTGCCGTGTGCCACATATGTCTGCTTGTGTGCTGGAGATAAAGGAGGCAAACCAAGCTCCATGTGGCAGCTTCTGAGCCTATAATCTTATTTGCAAATGTTCAGATCTAGAATGTTTGAAGTGCTGGCACACAGAGTCTGTCTGGGATGGTTAAATCACAGAATCTCAGAATGGTTTGGGTTGGAAGGGATCTTAAAGCTCATCTCATTCCAACCCCCTGCCATGGGTAGGGACACCTTCCACTAGACCAGGTTGCTCCAAGCCGTGTCCAAGCTGGCCTTGAGCACTTCCAGGGATGGGGATTCCACAATTTCTCTGGGTAACTAGATGCTGGAAGCACACAGTGCTTCCTGTAACACTTGGATTTTGGGTCCACCACCATCAGGCTCCTGGGAAAATACAGGTAAATCTGACAGTGCAGATACCAGGAGCTGGAGGATCCTGAGCGGGGGTCATGGGCCACAGGTGTTATTGCTCTGGGGTATTAATGAAGACCAAACCTTTTGGAACAGCTGGAAACCCCTGCCCTGCTGTAATCCAGCCCTGTGCTTGTTTTCCAGGCCAACCTCCCACTGCTGCAGCGGGAGCTGCTGCACTGTGCCCGTGCTGCCAAGCAAACGCCCTCCCAGTACCTGGCACAGCACGAGCACATCCTGCTCAACACCAACACCACATCTCCCGCTGACTCCTCCGAGCTGCTCATCGAGGTCAATGGCAACGGCAAGAGGCACAGTCCAGACAGGTGAAAACCAGCTTTTGTCACTCTGCTCAGTTGTTGAAGTCGTGACTTTTGTTTTATCTTTGCTGCTGACAAAGCTTTAAGCAGCATCCAGGATCTTATCCCTCCCAACAACTGTTCTGGCTGTTCTAAGACTGCAATGACTGCTCCTGCTGCACTGTGAATTCAGGTTGGGTTCCTCTTTCAGGCAGGTTCTGTCCCAGAGGGACTTTTGGGTAGCACTGAAAAGCCTGAGCCAGAGAGCTGAGCAGTTTCCCACCTCCAAGGCAATGAACGGAGGCATTGGCAGGGCTGGGAAGGATGTGCTTCATTTTCACCACGTTTTATTCCAAGATAAAAGTTGTTATGCAATTATGTGGAGCATGCCTCAAATTTATAAAAACTGTGAAATTTTAATTTGGTCATGCTCAGAGAGATGAATCACAACACTCAGGCATCCTGAACCCTTTTCTTTGACAGGGTCACTTTGTGCATCGCCTCACAAATTGAGCGCATTTGTTTGAGCTCTGCATTTACCCCTGGTAAAATCACTGCTGCCCAAACCCTGCTGATTCCAAATCTGCATCGTTGAGTACGTTTATGGGATGCTAAGGAATGCCTGTCTCTGCTGGTGTGGTTGCAGGAGGGAAGACAGCAGCTTTGAGAGGGAGCCGCTGCCAACAGAGCCTCCGGCCAAGAGGGTTTGCACCATCAGCCCCGCGCCCCGGCACAGCCCTGCCCTCACCATCCCCCTGATGAACCCCAGCGGGCAGTTCCACCCCACCCCACCGCCCCTCCAGCACTACACCTTGGAAGATATTGCCACCTCCCACCTCTACAGGGACCCCAGCAAGATGTTGGAGCACAGAGAGATCCGGGACAGGCACGGCGGGCTTGGTGAGAAAGCCTGGAGGGTTGAGCTTTGGTGTTGGTCTCTACTTGGCCACTTGTACCCAGAGATGTGGGATGCTGGGCATGTCCTCACAGCAGAGTCTTTGCAGGGAGTTCAGAGGAAACAACTGCCCGTGGGAAGTGACAAAGTGGAAGATTGAGAGTTTGTATTTCCCTGTGTGAAGGCTGGAGTCACTGAGGATGAGGAGGAAGGACTTGATGTGTGAATTGAGTGTAGCCAACCCAGCAGGCAGGAAGAGAGGGCAGGGAAATAGAAATTAACTTTTCCAAGATCTCCAAAGCAGGAGAGTAGAGATTGACCCCCTGCCCTGTTTCTCCAAGGGATGTGTGGGAGGTGCATGATGCGTTTCCAACAGGACAGCGTGAATCACAGGCTCTGAGCTGCTGTGAGTTTATAACAGTAGAACCAGCTCCACAAGCAGGTCAGAGCTGGAGCCACAAGTGGATTGTAGCACTTCCCAGACAGGGATAAAAAAGCACCAGCGTGGAGTTGCCCCTGTAGAGCTGCCACCTTGAGATGTGTTTTAAAATCCGAGCTATGTGGAGCTGGAAAAAAGCTCTTTATTCTTGCTTTGGGGCTGCTTCTCTCTCCATTGGTCCATCTAATCCCTCTGTGGCCGTGGCTTGTTGCAGGATTGAATGGAGGCTACCAGGACGAGCTGGTGGATCACCGCCTAACAGAGAGGGAGTGGGCGGATGAGTGGAAGCATCTTGATCACGTAAGGAATGGCAGGGTGTGTGGGAAGCTCTGTGGGAAGCAGCAACCCAGTGTTCCACCAGCTCCAGTTGGTGATTTCCTTGTTGTTGGTACCGTATCCAGGCTCTCCTGGTGGCTGGTGGAGGAACAAGCAGGTGGATGGTGGGGAGGGCTGAGAGGAGCTGTAGCATTTTCCTGGCAGGTTTCCTCTGCCCATGGCCAGTGGAAACTAAAATCGGTGTGGATGAAGTGTCTGGAGTTGGGGAGCTTCTCCTGCAGAGCATGTGGCCAGGTGCTGCCATGGCTGGCTGAGCAAGCAAACCCAGCTTTATCCCCACGGGGGTATTTTCTGCCGCAGCCCTGGCCAGCACAAGTGCACAGATGTGCTAGTGCAGTCAGGATATGGACTCAGAAAATTAGTAAACCTATCATTACTGTATTTTAAGTTTGGTTTTTTTTTCCTGAGGTGCCAGCCTTTTATGGACCAAAAAAGGCACCAACAGCAAGACCTGGTGCTTCTGGCAGATTTTATGCTGAGCTTTTTCCTTCTGAGCGAGGCAGCTCATCCAGGCACTTCACTGCTGTTTCCTTCCAAGAGATGGGATTAAAATTCGGCTTTGATCATAAATGCAGAGGGACCTCATGGTCTAAAGCTAATGGGTTTTTGGAGGGGATGGGGTTCGGGTGGAGCAAAGGCCCTGTAGCTGAATATTTGGAGTGAGGCTGTGACTGTGGAGCGCTGGCACCAGGATCATAACCAACCCTAATCCCATAGGAAAGTGGTGGGGTTTTCCTCTCCACTTTTAGGAGCATGGCCTGGAGGCATTTAGCCACCTCTTGTGTGTGACCCCCACCTTGGGCCATGGCACCATCCCAAATCCTGCGAAATCACCCTGGGACGGTCCCTCCACGGTGAAATCCGGGCTGACTGAGGACCATTTCCTCCCGCAGGCCCTGAACTGCATCATGGAGATGGTGGAGAAGACGCGGCGCTCCATGGCGGTGCTGCGGCGCTGCCAGGAGGCCGACAGGGAGGAGCTCAACTACTGGAAGCGGCGCTGCTCCGAGACGGCCGAGCCGCGCAAGGCGGGCGCGGAGCTGCTCAGCCGCCAGCACAGCCCCGCCAGCGCCGACTCCGTGGGCAGCGGTGAGGAGGGGGCTGCCTGCCACGGCTCTGCCAGGCAGAGAGAGAGGATTAATTATGCCAGCTGTGGGATAAGTTTGGTTGGGCGCTGCTTAAGTGTTTTTCTCGAGGCTTTGAAGAGAGGGAATGCAGGGAAGCAGCTGTTGGCAATAGCTAAAGGCACCTTTGCTCATGGTGGAAGAGCCTCTTCCTTGTCACTGCTGCCCGAAGTTGATAAATCTGGGGGTGAAAAGGCAGGAGAGAGGTGTTTGTCTCCACCACTCTCCCCCTTCCAGTCCCTCTTGCCTGAAGGATTTTAAATGTCAAGGTCTATTTATTTTAAAAATACCAAAGGCTTTTGTGAGTGTAATAGCTACCTGTGTTACTAATTCTGTTTTTTGTATCATGAGTCAACTTTATCAAAGCAGACTATAGTTTCCCCCTCCAGTACGCAAGGGTTTGACCCCATACAAAAAACAAGTCTAAAATGCTGATTTATTTAAATGCAATTCTGATTTCCATCCAAACAAATCTGCTGCAAATCAAGTTCTGGGGAAAAAAAACCCTCCGATTATTCAGTAATAAAAATGGATTTCTTCTAGCAAGAAAAAATGTCAATTTGATGTATATTCTACTTGTTTGTAAACAAAATATAGAGGGAATCCTCCTGCAAGGAATCCAAGTGCCCCTGGCTCCAGTTGCCACAAAGCCTGAGGAGCAGTGGGTGTATGTGTGATGGTCTGGGGGGCACAGCCAGCTTTTAGCCCTTCTATATTTAATATATCATGACTAATACACTTCCAGCCCCATGTTGTTAAAGGTGATGTAATTAAAAAATGTTATATAACTTTGGAACGCTGTTGCTTTCTCCCCTTGTGGGACCTAGGGATAATTTTCATCTCTGTTGCTCCTGTGAGAAGGTGCAGTTAAGCATCAAGCAGCACCTCCAGGTGTCTGGGAGGACAGTTTGTTCTGTTCAAGCCTTTGAATTGCCCTGGGACTGGGAAGTGCTGTGCTTAATGTAAACTGCTGGTCTACAGATTGATGCTCACAGCCTCTGGACAGTGCAGGAGTTGGATAACATACATCTATAAGCATTGCCTGTTGCTTTAGAGTACCAGGAGATAGGTTATACAGTGTCATAAATTATGCAAGGTGCTAATTGAATGTTGTCATTTATCATCTGAGTGTTTGAGGAATGGCTTTAGCCATAGGGATCCTCTGCTTTGAGTTTTAGCTGGTCAATCCTTCCCTGCCCCGTGACCTCCTGAGGTACCACTGGGCACATGAGCGGCAGCTGAGTGGGATGAGGCTTTGCCAACCTTTCCCTGTGTCCCTTATTCCAGCAGATTCCCTGCGGGAGTTCAGCAGCAGGTCGGGGACGGGTTACGTCACTGAGGAGATTTGGAAGAAAGCCGGTGAGTGTTTGCGGTGACCCCGGCCGGGCTCCTGCCGGATCGCTCGGGGTAAACACAGATGCTGCGGATTTGCTGTGCAGAAACAGCAGGAGCCCAGCTGCAGGAACACCCTAGGATGTGCACATCTGGCTGCCAACATCCCCACCCTGCCTTTTCCAAAGGGCTCCGCTCCTCTGTGATGCCAGCGGGGATCCCGTGGGACTGAGCCCGGCCTCGGCACTCCCGGGAGTGGTCGGGGTGCTGGTTCTGGGAACGCGCTGCTGGAACTGTGTTTCTGTGGAAGGCTCCCCCTGCTCCCAGGACGGGTGGGTGAGGCTGCTCTTTCCTTCCAGAAGAAGCTGTGAACGAGGTGAAGCGCCAGGCCATGTCGGAGGTGCAGAAGGCGGTGGCCGAGGCGGAGCAGAAGGCGTTCGAGATGATCGCGTCGGAGCGGGCGCGCATGGAGCAGACCATCGCTGATGCCAAGCGCCAGGCCACCGAGGATGCCTTCCTCGTCATAAACGAGCAGGAGGAGTCCACCGAGGTGAGGTGCCAGGGGACAACCTGGGAAAGGGCTTTCCAAGGCTCACAGAGTCTCCCGGTCAAGCCTGCAGGTCCCCCACCCCCTTTCATAGAATCATAGATCTCACACAATGGGTTGGGTTGGAAGAGACCTCAAAGATCATCTCATTCCAAGCCCCTGCCATGGGCAGGGACACCTTCCACTAGACCAGGGTGCTCCAAACTCCATCCAGTGTTCAACACATTTTCCTTTTGGAAGTCTCTCTCCAACCAACAACTAAAGCAATGCACCAACATCATAAAACATCCTTTCTAGGTTTTGCTGGCAGGGAGTTCTCCCTAAACAATGTCTGTGGACACGTGTGTGCAACCACTGGGCACCCTGAGCTGCACCCAGTGTAATGAGCAGGGATTCTGTGGGGTTGAAAGAGGTGTAGAAGCAAAAAGAAAAGGATGCTGGTGCATGCAGCAGTTTAGCTCAGAAATTATGGTGGGGTACTTGATGTTTGCAGAAAAGGAACTGCCGTTTGTGGGCTTGAAAATAGGGCAGGGCAGAAGCTGGGCTGCAGGAGAAGCTCTTGCACATTCCTGGTGGTCTGTACCACACTTGCATGTTGGAAAAGGAGGGATGGCTCTTGGTTTGTCATAGCCAGTGACAGGTGCTGAATGGGTGTCTCAGAGAATCTCTTTCTACTCTTCAGTCATCAATTACCCTCCCTGTTGCTTAACAGGAAGCTCACTTGGTAGAACTTTTGGGATTTTGGGTAAGGGGAGTCACATGGTTCATTCCTGCACTACCACATCCCATCCATGTGGGCTTTACTCCGTGTTTTAACTTCTCTACACGTGCAAGAGCAGAGGGTTTGTGTCTGTGGAGCAGAAATCTGATGGGACCGTGCTGTTCATGTCTGCTGGGATGTGGGGGCAGCAGGTCCATCCCCTCCTGCTGGTGGGTTTCAGCTCAACTGGGCCTCAGGAAGGTTCCATGGCTGGAACCATGGAATAATTAGGTGTCATTCCAGAGAATGATGTCCATACTGCAATTCCCCATTAAATTGCTGAGGGTTGAACACACCAGTCAATAAACACATGATGGGAGTGGGTGGAACTGCTCAGGAAGCCATGGAAGGAATGAGGCAAGTAGTGATTTCTCCATAGGGGAATAGCAGAGGAGTGTCCTCCTCCTCCAGCTGTGCTGAGGAGCACTCTGGGACCTTGGGAGCTGCTGAGCACCCTCTGTGCAAGCCCCAGAGCCCTTGTCTAAAAGCTGTCCTGTGTTCTGGCCCATCTTGTAACCTTTGCAACACAGTTGAAAAACACTTGAAGTGTAAACAGCTGTGAAGCAGTGACCCAGTTTTCCAAGAACTACCACGGCCTTTGGTGTAGGGGCTTTTTGGTCACAAGTCCTGCTTCCCCTGGAAGGTGGAGGAGCCTTGGGGACACACAGGCTCTGGAGCCGCTCACTCCAAAGTGAACCAGTCGGGTGCTTCACTGCCAGCCCATAAACCATCACCATGAGCTGGTGGCTCCAGTGCTGAGCCTGGCAGTGGGAATCTGACTGCCCTTCCCCACAACAGGGCTGCCTGGTACAGCCAGCATCTCCCACCACCCTGCTCCCACAGCTCTTTGCTGGCACTCACAGCAGCCGTGTCCCCACAAAGGCCAGCTCTGACAGAGGCTGTGTTCCCACAGCTGAGCTTGCCCTCCCCAGTGTGTGTTTGCTACGCCCTGGTCCAGCTGCAGGGAAGCTGCTCCGCCGCTCCTTCCCCTCCCCGGAGCAGCTGCAGCCGCCGCTCCGGCGCTGGCCCCTTGCCCCGCGCTCCGAGGGAAGCGGTGGCACGCCGGGAGCCACCAGCTGACACCTCTCCCAGCGGCCAGAGGGGCTTTGCTCTGCTTCCAGATTGAAGCTCGGGCTCTGGCAGTGCTTCCACCTGTCTGGGAGGCTTTCAAATGAGCATTTGCTTTTCCAAATTGGCCTACTCCAACCTCTTGTGCAGCGAGGCAGGGTGCGGAGCAAATGGTGTCTGTGCAGCGCGCCGTGATCCCCGCAGAGAGTGCTTGGCTGGGAGCGAGACCAAAACAGAGCTGCTTAAAACAGGAAATAAAAAGGCCCAATAGCAGCATCTGCAGCGTGTTTTTCAGTCCATGCCTGCTGTTTCCTCTTCATTCGGGTGGGTCTAGGGGAGAGGATGTGCCTGGAGCAGTGTGACAGCGGCTGTGGGCAAAGAGCAGTGGGGGTTAGAACCGTTGGCAAAGAGCTGGGAAAGAGCAGGAATTAATGGATTGCTCATTTTAATATTCCCAAATCTGGGCCTGAGGGGATGAACAGTCCCCTCCAGAGCTGAGTCAGCACCATCCTGCAGCTCTTAGGAAAACTAAACCCCTTTCAAGCGCGGTGTCTTTGGTCTTGCAGAGCTGCTGGAACTGCGGCCGCAAGGCCAGCGAGACGTGCAGCGGCTGCAACATCGCCCGGTACTGCGGCTCCTTCTGCCAGCACAAGGACTGGGAGAGGCACCACCGCATCTGTGGGCAAGGCCTGCACGGCCAGAGCAAGCCCCTGGCCCTGCCCACGGGCCGGGTGGCAGCAGCAGCCAAGAGCCTCGATGGCATCCCCAGCCCGGCCCTCGAGAAGACCTCGGCGACCACCTCGCGCTCCTCCACCCCGGCATCCGTGACAGCCATAGACACGAACGGACTCTAGGAGGGAGGGTTTGCTTCACTCCCCTGGATGAGTTCCCTGGGTTTTTTTAAGCTGAAAAACGCCCCACAGCAACTGTTATCACTTGGCATATTTGTCACAATCATGCTGCCTCCTCGGAGCGCCGACACTCCAGCTTTGCCCTCTCGTCCTTCCTTTTCCTTTATGGCTCGTGAACTGGGGTGAGCCTCACCTGCAGCATCTCTCTGCTCCTCTCAGGGGGACACCAGAGCGTCGTCAGGGCCTGGGGGACACTGGGCACCTGCTCAGGGGACCTGGATTCAGGGAAGGGCACTGGCACATGCTGGAGATGCTGAGAGTGTGGTGCCCAAGCAGGGAGCCCTGTCCTTGTGGCATGCTCAGGCTCGCTCCCCAGGGTGTCAGAGCCACCACTGCCTCCTTCAGCCACCTTTTCTCCATAACATCCATCGGGTTTTGATTCATCCCAGACAGCTGTGCCTCAGGTGGCCGTGCCTAGCTGGCTGTTGCTGTGAACAGACCAGAGCCAATTTCCCAGCAGGAGCATTTCATCCTCTGTGCAATGGCAAAAGCTGAGCCCACTTCTGCCTCCAGGCTGGCAGCTGAGGGTTGCAGAGAGGGAGGAGAGGATTTGTCTGCTCTAAGACAAGTGGCAGTGGCAGGGAGGTACTGCTGGATGGCCTGGATTTCATCCTGCTCTGTGGTGAGACAGACAGTTGGTGTTTCCTGGGTGGGGCCTGTGCGGGGGAACACGTGCAGAGCAGAGCTGGGCTGGGTGCAGGTGCCCTTTCCACCTGGGGGCTGTTGTTTTGCTGTGCAGAAAGTGTTTGGTTTTTTCACTGCCTGGAAGCTGCTGGTTTGGGAGTTGCTGCTGTTGTTTTTGAGCCCAGGGACCCTCACTGGTGCGAGGGGTTATTTACAGCCGGCGCTCTCCACACACACTTGGCCAAAGTGGTAAAAGAAAGGCAGCACTGGGTGTCCTGTGTCCATCCTTACCCCAGCCCCAGGGGGTTCCTGCGGTGCTGCAGCCAGAGGTGCCCAGGGCTGTGCCTCCACCTTCAGAGATTGTCCCAAAGACACCGGCTCGGAGCGAGGTTCCGTGGGGCTGCGGGCACAGCCTGGGGAGATCCATCCACAGCAGAGCCCCTGCTGTGCTGTGGAAGGAGGGACTGCAGGGACTCAGGGCAGTGCAGGCTGTGATCAGCACAGCCCTGCAGCAGGGCTGTGGCACAGAGGGTGGCAGTGGCACAGCCCCTGGGACGGGGGGGGACGTGCCCTCCAGGAGCTGCTCCCAACTCCCACAGCCACACACAGGAGCTCTAGAAATCCATCTCTTCAGCAGAGCTGTGTTTCCCTGACTGTGTGTGTGTGATGCTGGGCTGCAGCCCAGTGAGGTGAGTAATTCCCAAATTATTTTTGATCACTTTTTCAGTTGGAATAACAGAGCTGTAACGAGTCGTCACGGCGCTGCTGGGAGTGAGCAGGGGACCTGCTGCTCCAGCCCTGGCCCCTTGGGAAGGCTCCTTGGGAAGCTGCTGTTGTGGAATAGAGCTGGTGATTCCCTGTCTGCAAGGTTTTATTAAAAAGCCACGAGGTCTCCTGGTGTTGCAGACAGCTCCAGTGGCCCTGGGGATGTGTCCCCTGTGTCCCTAGGAATTGGTGCTGGAGCCCAGCTTGAGGCAGCTCCCAGTGGGGGTGGCACTGGAGCCACCCTGACCTGCAGCAGCCCGTCCTAGGGATGTTCACCCCAGGGCCTTAGGAAGGGATTTCCTGCCCTAAGGGGACAGGGACACAGTTGGAGCAGCCTCAGGTCAATCCCACATGCTTGTGACGTCCCCTCCTCACCTGCAGCCCCTCCTCGTGCTGTGGGTCCTTGGTGACAGTGGCAAGGTGGGGTGGGAAGGGGAAGCAGGGCAGGGCTGGAAGGACTTGCTTGTAAATAGATTGTCTTCCATAATTCTCATGTGACGTTGATGGCCGTGTATTAAAATTAACCCCGGTGTAAATGAATGAAATACTAACAGTCATGATTAGAATGATTGCTTCTTTTTTTTGTTGTTGTTGGGTTGTTTTTTTTTTTTTTTAAACATGGAATGATAAATGTGAACTTGGGGTGTGGGAAGACATTGGGTTGAGGTTTCTATTTTTTTTTTTGACATTTAATTCTGTAATAGAAATTTGTTACTTCATTCCTGTGCATAACTTATTTAATGTCCTGTATAAAGGAACCCAAACTGTTACAGATGTATTTAGTTTGTTCTACTCAAAAGTAGTCAATAAAAAGACTATATTCATCCTCCAGCTCCCCCTTCTCTCTGGGAAGGGGCAGAGGTTTTCAGCAGTGCTCAGAGGTTTTTGGGGAACTCTGCCACACCGTGGCTTTGGCCTTGGCCAGGGGACTTTTAGGGACAAAAATTGCCTCCCCTGTGGTGGTGATGCTGTGGGCAAAGCCTGGGAGCAGTGCAGGCAGAGCTGGAGTTCAGCCCTAGCTTCAGTGCTGTTGGATGTCTTTGAGTTTATAGTTCAATGTGTTGTTTCCTGAGCTTTTTATAAGTGTTTTTTTAATAAGAGCACAGAGCAGCCTGCAGGGTGCTGGCACAGCTGGCTGTCACTGCAGCCCCATGTGCTGGCACAGCTGGCTGCCACTGCCGGCCCTGTGCCCCCGGGGATGCCCCCTGCACACGCTGTGGCTTCACCTGAGGATTTTGGTCTCCAGGCTGCTGCAAACATTAATCTGGTGGTGAAGAAACCCAAAACCGAGGAGTGAACCCCACATGGAGCTGGGGAGGCAGCTCAGGAGTCCCAAACCAGTGCCTGCTGCAGCTCTGCCTCTGTGGCTGCCCCGGGTGGCCTCTGTAACCCCCCTGGTTGTGCCCTGGCACAGCTCGTCCCTTACTGATGGCCCACCGTCCTGCCGTGGCTCCAGCACATCCTGGGATCCCTTGGATGTCATTCCCAGGGGCAGGATTGTGGCCCTGGGCCCAGCAGCTGCCCCTGCACGGGGCTGGAGCCACTTCTGCTGCCCCGTGATCACAGCAAGTCATGGCTTTGGCCAGGGGCAGCAGCGGGGTTTGAGAATCAGGTCAATAATTGGGCGTTTGGAGGATGGGTCCCCATGAGAACAGGGACAGGCTCTGCTCCCCCTGCCCTGGGAGGGGCAGTTGTGATTTGGCTCCCGAGCCTGCCCTGGGCTGGGATCTGGCAGTGCCCAGCTGAGCTGGCAGCAGCAGCTGCTGTTCCTCCTCTCCTCCAGCCAGGAGCGCCCCTGATCCCATCTCTGCTGGTTGCTCCTGGCATCAGCCAGGTCCCCCCCAGCACCCCAAAAGCAGGAAGCTTCTGCTGGAGCAAAACAAGCACCCTAAAACCCAACAATCCCTCCTGTGCTGTCACCCCCTGGAGCCAGGGGTGACACCGTGTCAGACCCACCCAGCACAGGGTGGATGAGGTGTCCCCAGGCTGGAGCTGCACCCACTGCTCCTTCAGCCACAGATTTTACTGACTGCACCCAGGGACTGGGGGAGAAACACTCGAATGTTTCTGGTGGAACAGCACCCACAGGGAGTGGGAAAAGAGCTTGGGGGGCTGGTAGCAGGTCCCAGGTGAGTGAGGATTGAGAGTGCACGCACCCATGGTGCCCCACACTGGTGCTGGGGACAGGCAGGGGCACAAGGATGACGTTTTCCATGCCAGGAGGGTCCCTCCTGTGCCCTGGCAGGCCCTCCACACTGGTTGTGACAGTGCATTTTTCCCTGGCTCAGCAGAGGATCTGCTGCTGCAGCAGCACCAAGGAAAGCCCCAGTGCAAGCCATGGAGCAGCTGGGATCTTCTCCAGCCTTCCCCCCTCCTTTAGTGTCCCCTACCCCAGACCCCTCCCCATTAACTCAGCTCCACCTCTGGCAGCACTGCCCGGTGCCAAGGCTGGTTTATGGGAATTGAGGGAACAGCAGAGCCTGGAGCCACTCTGGCCTCAGCAGGGAGTGGGATGTGCTGGGGCCAGGCACAGCCATGGGCACAAAGCCAGACTCACAGCCACAGCACGTGCTGCCAGCGTGGCAGGGCACAAGCAGGCACACCTTGCCAGAAGTACTTGATGAAATATTTTTTTCCCTATAAAACACTCTTCACAATCCATATCAAGCCACCTGGCTCCTGGGCAGGATGTCAGAGCTGGCCAGAGCCCTGTCCCCCTGCCCATCCCAGCACCCTGTGGAGCCTGGGAGCCAGGAGGAAGAGGAGCTGGAGTGCAAGAGGGACTGAGGGCTCCTGGGCTGCAGCACCAGCCCAGTGCTCCCCCAAAGGCCAGGCTGCCACCCCCACACAGCTCCCCCAGGCAGCTCAGACACTGTCTTAGGAGCAGGATAAATAAATAAATTAACATGAAAAGAGCAAAGGAGCAAAACACTGGCAGGGCCGAGGGCAGGCAGCCCCCACAGGCCTCAGGAGGGAAGGAGGGACAGGGAGGTGACAAAAGTGATGGCTGTGCCCAGGGCTCCACGTCCTCCCGCATGCTGATGGTGTCCTGGAGACGGCTGCCCCGGGTCAGTTGTTGTTCATGATCCACCAGGAAGCTGGGGAGAGAGGGAAACCAGGGAGGTGAGGGCTGTGTTAAACTGGGAATGGGGGTTTGGGGGGCAGGGATGGGGGACCTGAGCCTGCAGGTCTCTGGCTCTAAAGCACCCACCCCCACCCATGGCACGGCCTGGAGAGGGGTGATCCCCTGGAGCTGTGGCAGCTTCTGCAGGAGAGCACAGGGAATGGGGTCAGCGGGACTGGCAAGCCAGGAGCAGCACCAGCAGCACAGGGTTCAGTCCAAATTAACCCATCTTTGATGGACTAAATATTCTACAAGACCCTGAGGGGATGCCTGGAAGCAAACTGGGGCTTGATATTGTTTCCAGTTCCCCACATCTGGTCACACTTCACGGGACCATGGGAACGTGCACATTCCCTGTGCTGGCCTCTCCCCTATCCCAGCCCTGCATGCAGCCCCTGGGACTGACCCAGGAGCACCAGCGCTTTGCAGAGCGGGTTCAGGGCTCAGGTGGAAAACAAACGAGGCACCAGGTGTATTTGGGACAGGTCTCAGCTCATCTGCTACCCAGGAAGTGTCCCTGCTCCTGCCTGTCCCCACTGCAGAGCACCCGTGGGCAGGGGACAGACCCCAGCTCACACAGCCAAACCTGCTGGGGACAACGGGTCTCACCCTGGCTTGAAAAACATTATTTAGGTCACCCCAAAGCAATCTTCTGCTTGGAGGGAGCCACGCTGCCTGCTCCTGCCCTGCTCCTGCCCTCTGCAGCACACCCGGAGCAGGACTGAGGCACCCTCACCTGGGAAGAGCATGGTGGTCAGCAGCTCCGGGGACTCCAGCAAGCTGAGGATGGACTGCTGGAAAGTCTTGCTGCAGCTGGACTGCAAGTGGCTGTAAAACACGGTGTAGGGTCAGGGGGATGTGGTGCCAGGACCCCCCTGCCCACACACAGGGACAGGGCAGCTTCTGCACCCCCCAGCACCAGCCCCTGCTCCTGCCCTGCTCCCCAAATCCTCTATCGGGGTGTTCACCCCTGGCGGGCTGCAGACGGCCCCAGGGCACACAGGGCAGGGCAAGGAGGGGGAGCAGTGGGCAACCCCCTTGAGCCCCCAGCACCCGGCCCCACACACGGACACTGTCCCACCTTCTCCACGAGGTCACATCCTGCCAGAACTCGTACAGGATGAAGCAGGCCTCGTCCGTCAGCTTGCAGGCAGAGACACTGTGGGGACAGAGAGACCCTGAGCCGGGGCTGGGCAGGCTGGCACGGCCCTGGCACGGCCCTGGCACGGCTCTGGCACGGCCCTGGCGTGAGCCTGGAGCGGCGTGGCCACACGTGCCCCAGCAGCCTGGGACAGGGGGGCACTGCTCTGCACATCAGCCTCACCACGAGGCTTCCAGAGCACTGTCTGGATGCATTCACAGTTTGTGAACAGCTCCAGGGGATCCCGAACCCAAATCCTGCTTCACAGCTCCCATGTCCAGGTGGCAGAGGAGCTTCACAGCTCCTGCACAGGTCTTTGCTGCTGCCCAGGAACCAGCACGTTCTGTGTTTTATTATTCCTTACTCATCCCTAGCACGGGCACAGCTCATCCTGCCAGCCCCTCGGAGGAGGTGTGTGGCACCTGTCACCCTTGACACGGGGGGAAACTGAGGCACGGCTGCAGGAGCTGAGCTCACAGCACAGACCCGCAGCTCTCTGCCCCCAAAGCGATGCTGTGCTGCCAGCGATGCTTCCCACATTCCCTCCTGCCACAGGAAACGCTGGGGCTGCCCCCAGCCCGTGGGAAGGTGGGTGGGAGGCAGCAGCGGGGCGCGAGTGCAGGGCCAGGGGAGCAGCTGCGCTCGGCTGCTGCAGCAGCAAGTCCAGCTGAGGACGAGCCTCTCCTCCAGCTGCTGCCAAGGGCTGCTGGAGGGGGCCAAGCCCCGGGGGGACAGCACAGCGTGTCACCCAGCAGCTCTGAGGCTCCCTGCTCCCACGAGGGGCTTCGCCATTCCCTGGAGTGAACCAGGCCCACGGAGTCTCCCCGGGCTCGGCTCCAGCTTTCCGCTCACGTGGAGAGCCAGCCCATGCAACGCCACCCCGCTGGCTCCACAAATAGCCCTGATGACAAAAACGCCCATCTATTCCAAAGAAAAAGCCTCCCATTCTCTCCGCTGCACGTGTCACAGCGAGCATCTTCCTTTTGTTTGCGCTGAAAATGTGAATTTGTGCTGTTGGAAGTGAAGAGCTGAAAAATGACACTTGAAACGGGAACGGCACGAACATTGCCGGCTGCAAGCGGCCTCAAGTGTCCCGTGGGAGAAGGGAAGCAGCGCTCAGGGAGCAGCTGTGCCACCTCAGGGACAGAGCAGCAATGCTGGGGCAGCCTTGGCCTCACACAGGGTCAGCTTCAGGTGCTCCTGGCAGCTTCCCACACACTCCCCATAAATGAACGCCCTGCAGGAGCTCTGCCCTTGACCTTTCCATCACTTTCGAGTCCTTCGGTGCTGGAGGAGCTCGTGCATTCGCTCACAGGAACACGCCACAGCCGCTCCTGCTGGCGTAAACCTTCCCCACTCCTTGCCAGGCACTGGTTCTTACTGGGGTGGTAGTGCAAGGACAGCGCTGCAGCCGTGACACGCGTCCTGTCTGCAAGGTCCGAGCCCGCCCGTGCCCTGGCCAGCACACAAAACCCTCCATACAAACCCTTGCGCCTCCCAAGGGTGTTAAACCCCCCATTTCTGGGGGAGCCACCCCCCAAAGCACCCCCCAGAGCCCCCCACTTACTGCAGGCAGCTGCTGTGCCCGGCCGTGCCCTCGGTGTAGGAGCGGAACGCCTGCCGGAACTCCTCGATGCTGCTCGTGGCCACCGAGATCTGCCTCTTGGCCACCAGGATGTGCTGCCGAGGGACAGCGCGGCATCAGGGGCTGGCCTGTCCCCTCCTGCCCTCCCTGCTCCCACCCTGCTGTGCCATCCTGTGGCACCGCAGCGGCTCTGGCACCACCGTGCTGGGGACAACGGGGACACAAAGGGGCTTCTTCCCACCTGGACAGGTTGTCTTTACAAGGACCACACCAACAGGACATGCTGCATCCCCCAGTGGGGTCCTTTGGGGCTGCTGCAGTTCCCAGTGTGCTTCCCCCAGCACAAAGGGGCTTGGGGACCCCTCCGCCTGGGTGTGTGGGCACTCAGAGCACCCCTGGGGGCTTTGGGCACTCACAAGCAGAGTGTTGCCTTCCCTGGGCTGCCTGTGGGCACTGCCTGGAGCTGTCAGGGACATGAGGGAGCTGCGTTTGTCTCGTGGCTGGCCCCACACCCGGCCCACAGCCCTGAATCCCACCCTGCTCCATCAGCCAGAGCTCCCCCCATGCCGGGGCACAGAGGCAGCGTGTGTGAGAGGAGGCACCTGCAAACCACGAGGACGGGGACAGGGACTTACTGCATCCTGGCCTTTGCACATGGTTTCGTCCTTCAGCGGCTCCAGGCGTGGGCTCTGCGCCAAACACCAGGGGAAAAACGAGGTTACTGGGAGAGCTCAGCAGCAAGAGGGGCTGTAACCCAGGGGACAGGTGGGCACCGCTCCAGGGACACTCCCTGTGGTACCTGGGGGAGGGCAGGGCTGTGCCCTGCTCATCTGTGGGGTCAGTGAGGCCCGACTGCCTCGTCAGCATCCTGGGGAAGCCAGGAGAGGGTCACCAGAGGTGAGGGAGAAGGGTGGCTCTGCAGACTGCAGGGCTGGTGCGTGGGTGCAGCTCTGTGACAATGCCAGGGCTGAAGAGGGGGGCTGCTGGCACAAGGGGGGTCTCAGCACTGCTCTGGCCATGCCCAGGTGTGGGGCAGCCCCAGCCACCCCCCTCGGGCACACACCTTGCACTCCAGCTTCTCGATGAGCTGCTGGAGCCTGTTGATCTGAGCCATCCACTGGCTGTTGTCCTCGACACAAACCCCTGCACGGCAAAGGGCACAGGGACGTCACCCAAAAAAAGCTCCGTTTTGTCATTGCAAAAGCTTTCTCAACACCTCACAACACAAAAGCTTCTAAACCTCTGATTTAATCCAAAAAACTGTTGGTTTTTTTCTACTGAAACTTTTCCCACTGCCTAAGAGATACAACATCTCACAGGAGCTCCAGCTGGCATCTGGGTGAGATGCTCCAGGCTCCATTCTGGAGAAGCTCTCACTACCCAGTGCTGCTGCAGATGTGGCACTTGGGGACATGGGTTAGTGGCGGCCTTGGCAGTGCTGGGGGAATGGTTGGACTCGACCTTGGAGATCTTCTCCCACCTGACTGATTCTGTGATTCTGTGCTGGTCCCACACCCCCTCCAGGCTGCAGCAGGGCACAAACAGCCCGAGGGACAGCAGGTACCTGTTGTCAGCATCCCAGAATAGGGGTCTGTTGGGGACAGGCAGACGTTCTTCTGTCCCCTGCGCCCACACCGCCTCCCTGACCTCAGGCCAACCAGAGTCTCCGATTTCTTGATGTCCTTTCTGGAATTTAAAAAAAAAAAAAAAAAAAGGAGGGGTTGAAGTCATTCCTAGAGGTGCCAGCTCCGCTGGGGGCTTGGAAAGGGCAGATCCCGCTCCCGGCTGTCCCTCCCAGTGCGGGGGTTGGGGACAGGGGGACCAGCACGTCCCACCCCGTTACCTCTCCCGGCCCGCCTGCTCCTCCACGGTGTCCACGGCGCACTCGAGGGACGCCTGCAGGGACTGCAGCTGGTGCATGGTTTCCCGCAGCAGGAACCGGGTCAGGAACTGCTCCATCTTCGAGGAGGTCTCGTACCTCTGGGGCAAAGGGGAGAGGATCTGTCAGACACCTCTGCCTCTGTGCAGGGGCACACCTGGACAGGGGTGGTCCCTGAAGTAAACCAGATGGGGTGGATTTCAATCAGATTTTTTAGTTATCACTAAAAGTGATGCTTTAGGGCAGAAGTGATGCTGGAGGGCAGAAGAACCCTCGGGGTGCACTGCCTGTGAGATCACAAGGGGAATGCACGCATGGTTCCATGAGCGCTCCGGCCCCAGCACTCCCAGCCCTGGCCCCAGCACTCCCAGCTCTGGCCCCAGCACTCCCAGCTCCAGGAGCCCGTGGAGGAGGGCAGATGGACACAAGCCACAAGGTAAAGAGCACCTTCAGGGACAGCCCCCAGCCCCAGGGAGGGCTCCAGGGCCGGCACAGCATCCCTTGTGCCCCCCACTCACACACTGCTCTGCTCACTCCAGGGCTCTGGCACAAGGCTGGGAGCCTGTAGTGGCCCCCCAGGTGCTGGCAGCTCCTTCCAGGGACCCACCCACCACTGGCACGCCCGGGCAGGGCTGGCTTCATGCCCTCTCTGCCCAGGGAGATAGCGCCAAGCCTGTCTGCTTCCATGAGAGCTTCCCTGATGAATTTCTGATGTGTGCTTACACTGGGGGGTGTAAAGGTGGCTCCAGAGGGGCACATTAGAAGCTCTGGAGAGAATGAAGAGGTCACCTGGCCTAGAGGGTGCCCAAATAGTGGGTCAAGAGGAACACCATGCCACAGGACTAGGTCTGGGAGGCACAGAGAGCTGGGGAAGTGCCGGGACACACACAGAGGCACCCTGAACTCCTTCCTTTCTTTGCTAGCTGGGATCACAGATCCTCTTGGCTCCTCTCCATGTGCAATGGGCTCTGCTGGCAGCAGCATTCATAGAATCATAGGATGTTAAGGGATTGAAATGGACCTTAGAGATCATCCTGTTCCACCCCCTGCCATGGGCAGGGACACCTTCCACTATCCCAGGCTGCTCCAAGCCCCGTCCAACCTGGCCTTGGGCACTGCCAGGGATCCAGGGGCAGCCCCAGCTTCTCTGGGCACCCTGTGCCAGGGCCTCCCCACCCTCACGGAGAAGAGTTTCTTGCTAATATCCAACACAAATTTCCCCTCTTTCAGTTTGATCTCATTCCCCCTTGTCCTGTCACTACAGTTCCTGAGGAAGAGTCACTCTCCCTGCAGCCCCTTCACACACTGGGAAGGTGCTGGGAGGTCTCCACACAACCTTCTCTTCTCCGGCCCCAAGAGCCCCAGCTTTCTGAGGGGAGGTGCCCCAGTGCCCTCAGCAACTTCATGGCCTCCTCTGGACCTTCTCCAACAGTTCCATGTCCTTCTTATGCTGGGGAAACACAACCGTGCACAGTACTCCAGGTGGGATCTCCCAAGAGCAGAGTGGATGGGGAGAATCACCTCTTCTTACCTGCTGGCCACACTCCTTTGGCCACAGCCCATTTGGTCCAACCACTCAACTTTCCTGTCCAGTTTTCACTTGCTTCCTTAAAACCACCTGAATTTTTGTCCTTGCGCTGTTAGAAAGTCTCCGGGGATGGAGACAAGGTACCCAAGGAGGGATGCTCAGTGAGACAGGGAGTGAGGAGACAGAAGGGAAGGCTGTGACGTACCCAGACACTTCCAGAGCAGACACTGCTGTCCTCCAGTGGGGTTGATCCAGCCTCCTTTGCAGAGCACCTACCTGAGCCTGGTTTGCCCTCACAAGACACCTCTTGTCTCACTGCAGGCTCTTCCCCTGTGCCCAGCATCCCTGCGGAGCGCCAGCCATGCTGAAGCCTGCAGTGGTCATAGACAGCGGCAGCCACTTCACCCGGGGGGGCTTTGCTGGCCAGGAGCAACCCCAGTGCGTGCTGAGGACCGTGCTGGTGCATCCCCACAGTGCCCAGCAGCACCTCCCTGCCACCGAGAGCACGGGCGGCTGGGCCGCAGCACCCCTGTCCTACCCCCTCAAGTACGGCGTCGTTGAAGACTGGGATGCCATGAGAGCCCTGTGGAGCCACCTCTTCTGCTGCTGCCTCAAAGTGCCCCCAGAGGAGCACCCGGTGCTCCTGGCCGAGTCCCCGTCCTGCCCCGCCGCGACAGGGAGAAGGCGGCTGAGGTGCTGTTCGAGGGCTTTGGGGTGCCCGCCCTGCACGTGGCCAACACCGGGTTCCTGTCGCTCTGCGCCCACGGCAGGGTCACCGGGCTGGCCGTGGAGGCCGGGGCAGCAATGTCCCACGTCACCTCTGTCTGCGGGGGCCGGACCCTGAGGAAGGGCAGCCGCTGCCTGGGGTGGCTGGCGAGCAGCTGTCCAGGCACCTGCAGCGGCTGCTGCTGGAGAGCCCCAGGGAGCCCTCGGGGCTGCAGGCCCTGACGAAGGCGGCGCTGACCCGGCTGAAGGAGCAATGCTGCTATGTGTCCTTGGACTACGAGAGAGACCTCTGGGAGAGAGGGTCCCATCACCCAGCCAGATTCCAGACCCCCGATGGGCACTGGATAACCCTGGGCAAGGAGCGCTTCTGCTGCCCGGAGCCACTGTTCCGGCCAGAGCTGCTGCACCACAGCTGTCCCGGGCTGCACCAGCTGGCCGGGCAGAGCCTCCAGTCGGTGCCTGACCACGCCAGGAGGCACATCCTGGGAAACATCGTGCTCTCAGGCGGCTCCTCCATGTTTCCTGGCTTTCCCGAGAGGATGTGCTTGGAGTTGAACCTGCTTTTCCAAGGCGCAGGCGTCCACGTTGAGGTCCTGGCAAACCCCAAGCGGGGCACAGCAGCCTGGGCTGGGGGCTCCATGGCAGCCTCACTCACGTCCTTCCAGCACACGTGGATGACAAAGGGCGAGTACCAGGAGCATGGGGCCGAGTACGTGCACACAAAATTCCAGTAGAGAGGTGGCAGCCATCCCCCGCTGTCACTCTGAAGGAGGAATGACTCCGAAACACTGCCCTGCTCCGGGCACAGCTGCAGCAGCGGTAACTGAGCAGCTCCTGCGCCGCTGCACGGGTGCAAAGTCAATTAAAGAGCCCCAAAAGAAACAAAGTGCTTCTCATTGACACTCCAGGTTATTTCCTATCCACCGTCTATCTAACAAGGGTGTGGCCCCTAGGGCTGGAAAACAATCGGGGCTCATGCTGGGGATCCAGGCCATGCCGAGTGTCTGGTCTGGGTACATTTAGTCAATCCCAAGGCTCCAGGCTGCATTTTCCAACAGGAAATACAGCTGCCAGGATGAGGAAGGGGCCTTCTCCAGCTGTCAGCACTGCAGGACCCCCAAGGGGAGCCACGAGTGCTGGAGGAAGGAGCTGAGCAGGGGAATGTCCACACAGCACCAGCGCTGCAGCCACTTTACTACGGGAGGTGATTTCTCATCCTGGCACTGGAACAGGTCAGCACTGGGTAAGAAAAATGAGCTGAAAACCAGGGAACTGCATTCACTCCTTGCAATTTTGGTCTAAAGGTCATGTGGTGCTCCAGGGAGCCGATTCAGCTCCCTGAACAGGCATTTTCTCACCTGCCTTTGCTGCTGCCTCGCTGAACTGAGTCAGCTCGGCAGACGATTAGAAAAGGATCCGAGGGTGCAAAGGAAGCAGCTGGGGAGCACAGCCCAGCTGTCACAGCAGACTCCTGTCCCCATGGGCAGCCCCATGCCAGCTCCTCAAGGGACACAGAAACCACAGGATGTCACCGTGAGCACTGAGAGAGACAGGACCAGCAGTGGGAGGTCGGGGAGGGAGCCTCCACATGATGCAGAGGGCTGGCTGCTCCCCAGGAGCATCCACCAGGAGAGGTCAGCCCCTTTCCTCGACAAGACGAGGGGACAGACTGGAGCAGCATCCTTACCTTCCCCACGGTGTCCTCGTGTGGCCCCAAGGCTGCAGCACCCGCAGCCAGGCTGCCCTCACCCCCCCAGGTTCCATGAACCATGTCCAAAATCATGTCCAGCAATGCTACCCCACTACTCGGGTCAAATATTTCCAATTCCTGCTGTGTTTCTCTCCAGCACACAGAGGATCTGGAATTCCAGAAGCTCTGTACAGAAGGATTTCATTGTAACCCTTCCACTGCTGGTGTCAAAGAAGGGGGGCAGTGGGGAGGGTCCTGAGCCCCTCATGGTTTTCTGGCTGCTCTGTGCCACCAGCCCAGTCCAGGAGCTGTACCTGACTGGGCTGGATGGGAAGGGGAAAGGGAAAGGGAGTGGAGATGATGGATGTTCATCCCCCAAGCTCTGGGCTCATGCTGGAGTCAGCAAAGGATGGTCACAGCTCCCCCCACCCCAGCACCAGGGGCCAGGGGTTTTTATCCCTGCTGGAAAATGAATCTCATTTTCCTGCCTCAGGAAGAGGATGGCAGCAACACTGACAAGAAGCAGCTGGAAACTGAGTTCCAGCTCTGCATCTCCAGCCTCTCCCAGCCAAGCACCTCACCTGCCCCAGGAATGGAGAGCTCACGGCTGGGGACCCCTGCCCACCCCTTCCCCTCCTCATCCCAGGGTGTGCAGGCACTAAAATCCCTGCCAGCACTGCCTCTCTGTGCCCACCCAACTCCTGCCAGCCCGGACACACATTCCCTGCTTGAAGGGGAACAGAGACACTCCAACCTCCCCAGGACACAGCTGGAGTGAGTGAGTCCCCAGGGGGGCACAGCAGGTACATTATTCACCCACCACACAGCCCTGCACAGTCCGTTTCACTACCCAAAATCCAAATGCTGCCATCCCTCTGGCCACACTGAGGGCCCTTCCCCTCTGCAGCTGTGGGGTGAATGAGGTGTGCTCCCACCTCCCAGGTGTCCTGCCAGCCCTGCCACAGCCTTGGCACACGGATGCTTCCCCTCGTGTGGGGGATGGATTCTTCCCCCCGAGCACATCACTCCCCTTCCCAGGGCCAGGCTCTGGGATAAGCACCAGCCCAGCACTGCCCACGCTCTCAGCTTCCACCCTGAATGGCCTAACTCCGTCCTCCACGGATGGAGTTTTATGGCAGGAGCAGAGCTGCTCTCACCAACACCACATTCAGCCTGCCCCGAGCCCCACAACTCACCCAGGTCAGTCCCTACACCCCAAACACGCGGGCACAGGCACCAGCGTGGGGTGACAGCCCCCAAAAGCCCACTCCCAGCCCAGGGCACGCTGTGCTTGGGAGGGACTCAGCTGCAGAGGGTCCCACGGGGACAAGGCAGCACTGCCAGCTGCCTCCTGCCTCTCGCCTCGTCAAACACAGCACGCCCAGGGGAACGTGCTGCAGACAAGGATGCAAACAGCCATCCCTCAGGAGAGCTCCAAATGCTGCTTCACCTTCTGCATCAACTTGGAAAATTTCATGCCAGGGGAGAGAAAGAACTGAAAGTCCGGCCCCCATTGCACGCCTCGTTTTGGGGCAAAAAACCAAAATCCTCTCATCAGGTGTAGCACAGAGGTCAAGCCCTCTGTTGTCAGAGGTTCAATAAACTCACCAAGCACAGCGTTTTCTGCTCATGGCAAAGCCCCATGGGGAGTCACAAAGGAAATAACTCAGCAAGCAGGAGACAAGGAATTCTGGTGGTGCACTGCTACTTCAGCTCTGTTTACCCCGATGAAAATCACCAAGTTGCCAAGAGCTGCTACAATTCTGCTTTTGAGGGGTTTTATTGGTTTCTTATGATGATAGTTAAGCTCAGGACAGAATGGAAGGGGTGGCCACATAATTCCTGTCAAAGGATAAATAAGGCTGCCTGGCTTGGAGAGGTATTTATGTGAGGGTTTGCAGTGTTTGCTCACTGGGAAATGGAAAGATTTTAGCATACAGGCTCCCTGTGAGAAACATCAGACTGTTTTCTGAGGTATTTCCACCGCTCACTTCCTACCCTGATGCAATTATATTGCAAACATGAAGTCCAGCCACAAAATAAGGGGTAAGCAGCACACTACAGCACAGCTATCATGTTCTATTCTACAAATAAGTGGGAATGACAGAATTTGGAGGAAAAACCCTCTCTTCTTGACAAGGCATATTTTCTTTAGCATGTTCCTACCAGCCCAGCGAGGAAGGATGGAGGCATGGGAACCCCTAACGGTTTGGTTTCCTCCTGCTGACCTGTAGAACCATAAAAACAACCATGAGCAGGTTTGCTGCTCACACACACACACACAGAGCTTCCTGCAGTAACTGCAGGCCCACAGGACAAACCCAGCTCGTACTTCCCACACTTTATCCCAGGGTTTATCCTGACAAGGTGCATGGGAGCAGATCGAGGAGCTTGCCAGCCAGGAGACAGACCAGTGATCCATGCCAGGTATCCTGGCCCGCAGTGACAAGCAGAAAGCTGGGAATATTCGATACCAAAAAGGCTTCTGGCAGCTCCCAAATACACCCACAGCACATTCCCTCTGAGCTTCAGTTTCCTTATTTCCCTCCTTGCTGTAGCTCACTGGCATGGTCTGAGCAATCCCCCACGAAGCTGCCCGGGCTCTCTGTCTGTTTTCCTGCTCATTTTCACATTTCCAGCTGGGGGTCCCTGGAGGATGCAGGGCTGAGCAACGCCGTGGCTGCAGCAGTGAGGAACTACTGGAGATGGATCATGCCCTAACTAAGGGATGCTGTGGTGAGAGGCAGCTCAAGCAAGAGATTTCCTCCTTCTCCTAGCCAGCCTGGGCATCACTGCCTTCTCCAGAGTGAGGCAAAGTCCTCAGAAATACAGCCTGGGAAGAACAGGCAGGGACTGCAGATCCTTCAGCAGCGCTCTTCCAGTTTTCTCAGTGCACAAGGAGCTCCCTGGGATGAAAATTCATCTGGTTCTTCCATGAGGCTGCTCTCTCTGCCGAAGTGGGGCTCTCAGACCTCAGAGAGGTGTTTGAACCAAAAGAATTGAGGGGCAGGTGTAATTTGGGAAATCTGTTCTCTGCCCTGGCTCACAGAGGTGTGAGCTTTGGCTAAAATCCAGCCCATTAATCCCATAATAACTCAAGCCCGAGTCCAACTCTGGAAATACAAATGTGGGAATATATTCAGGTCCCAGCAGGTAGGAATGCAGCATTTATCATCTCTGGCAGCAGTGGCAGGTATCCCATAGCTCTGCAAGAGCCCTGCCCACTCCTGCCTTCTCCCCAGCTCCGAGCCCAGCACAGCAGGGGAGTGCAGGGAGATGATTCCCAGCAGGATCAGTATCTGCCCTGGGGCACATCAGGGCTGGGATCAGAGCACCTGATCAGCACAGGCCTCCCCTGGGTGAGAGCAGTGCTGGGAACGCTGGACTGCCCTGGCTCTGGGCAGATCCAAACAGGTGGAGAAATGAGTCCATCGAAATTTGTTTCAACAGGAAAAACCTGCTTCTCTTTTCCAGGGAACACCGGTAGCACCAGAAACTACGGAGTGAAGGAATGCATCACACCAATACAGTGACTGTGCTGTCCTTTGGAGAAACGCGTGACTACACACATTCATTACCCAAAAAAACAGGACAGAAAGGAACTGAAATAAAGCACAGCTCTCTGGAGAGGATTCCTCCTCTCCCTCTGGACTTGTATCTAACAGCTGTGAGTGGGGCCAGGGACCTGAACCAACGAGAACATGCATTTTCAAGAGATTCCCTCTCCTGGCATGAAATTTCCCCACGTTCAGGGTGACGCTGCTGAGGCTGGCTCTGGCCAGAGGAAAGCTCAGAGAGGGACTGAGACACTGCAGAGGTACAAACACCACTTTGGTAAGTGTGGGACTGACCCCCCTTTTCCTCTCTGTCAGAGCAGTGTTCACACGGGTGATACCCCTCATCTTCTTCGAGCAAAGCACCGAAGGCACAGAAAGGGTCTTCCCACAGCTCAGCACCAGCCCAAGCACACAGCTAAACCATTTAACCTATTTCAGGTACAAAGGGGGCTGCTGGTCCCTTTCCCCACTGTCTTCATCCCGACGCTGCCCAGCACAGCCGGGGGCTCGGAGCTTGCCCTAATTAGCAGCTTCCAATCTGCTTCCCACCAGCACAAGCTGCGGGAAGAGGGAGGGAGAGCATTCCCGCAGGGATGGACACTGCACCAGGCTGGGAGACAGGGAATTGCAGCGCTGCCCCTCTCCTGCAGCCGGGATTTGGTGCTGGGAGCACGGGCTGGGCTCAGCACAAGCTGCTGGGGGGTCCCTCCAGAGCAAGATCAACCCTGCAGTGCAGATTTTGAGCCACGCTGCTGGGTGGGAAACGCTTTGGTTTGGCTCAGAACTCAACATGGACTCTCGGGGATGCTCCCAGAAAGTGTCCGTGGGCAGGACCCTCCAAGGAGCTGCTGGAACAGCCACTGCCAGAGCCCTGCAAGGAGGGAGATGATGTTTCCAGAGCACAAAAGCTTTGGATTTACCCTTGTCCTCCTCGGGCTGGGCTCCCCATCCTCCAGGCTCTGCCCCGACACGCGGACAACCCGAGCACGCCCAGGCACCCCCTTGATTTGAGGGGTTTGCTGCCTCCGACCCCCAAATCTCACACTAAGAAGCAGCTGTGCTCACCACAGCTCCAATTTCACGCCCACCTGCCCGCCGCTGGTGCCGTCCTTACCAGCTTGGTTTTGTCCATGGCTGCCAGCACCGCAGCGTTGAGGGTTTCCAGGGCGGAGAGCACGTTCCTGTATTCCCCCAGGTACGCCGAGAAATAATCTGGAGCACGAGAGAACACCATGGTCAGGCTCCTGAGCACCTCCATCTCTGCCTCCCCTGCTCCTGCTCCCCACACACAGCCCAGAGCTGCAGGGGGGGCATTCCCTTCCCTTTCCAGAATCATTCTCCCACCTGGGCTGAAATGAAAAGTCCTTCCTTATCCCCTTGGGAAAAGCACCTCTGTGCTAGGATTCAGGCACAGGGACTGCCGATGGCAGCCAGTCCTGCCCGGCTCAGACACACACAAGCCCCACCACACAGATCCTGGGGAGGGGAAGCTCTCCAGGGCAGGAACATCTCCTGACTTACCACACAACTTCTCCGTGTCCACGTTACTGCAAGAAACACACAAAAAAGCTCCTGTTAGATAGTGGGGCTGGTGTGGGGGAAACAGTGGTGGTGACCAGGGGTTTGGGGGCTTGTCTCGAGTCCCAGCGGATTTACTGCTTGCTCACATATTTTCAGAAGGGTTTAGAAAAATAAGAAGCTGCACAGGTTCAGAGCCAGCACCTCTGCTGCAGGGGCTGAAGGAGCAACAAAATCAGCTTCACCAACATCTCCTGGAGCTGGAGTGTGCTGGGAAAGCATCTGTGACAGCAGGGTGAGGTTGGGATGGAGATGCCCCACACCCCTGGCTGGCAGCCCCATTTCTGAGCCCTGGAGCTGCTTCTTCAACCCAACCTCTTCCCCCAAAGATGGGAAGCATCCAGCCAGGGCTCCCTCCTTGTTTATCCTTGACCTCAGCCCAGCTCCTCCCCGTGGCACCAGACGCCCTCCTCCCCCAGCTGCTCCTCCTCCTCTTCCCTGCCCTCAGAGCCCAGGTGGTGTGGGGCTGCCTGGAGGCTCCCGGGGGGCTGGATGGCTTCACAGCCCACCACAGCGGTTTTTCCTGCCCTGAAGGTCATTAAAGCAGGGATCTGGCTCCAAAAACCTGGAGGCAGAGGCCAGGCCCCCACCCCTTTTCACTAACAGAGAGCACGGCGCTGCAGAATCCACCCTGGCATCCCTGCAGGGCTTGGCCAGGTCCCTGCTGTGGCTACTAAAGGTGCTGCTGGGGTGGGGAGGGAGAAGGAAATGTTCAAAAACAGGCACAGGTTTTGGGGATGGGTTTGCATGGTGCTGTTGGATCGGCTCAGGCAGCCAAAGCCACAGAGGCAGAGCTGCTCACGATGCCCAGCATCACCCAGAGCCTGCAGGGACAGACCCCAGGATATCATTGATTCAAATCAGCCTCTGCTCAAAGCATCCTGCTGCCTCAAAATCCCCTAGATGGTTACAATCATTTTTAATCCTGATTGGGAAAGTAGAAGAGAGCCCAAAAGAGAGCTTTTTAAGTGTTTAAGTGCTGTCACACATGGAGGAACTGGCGGTACCTGGAGTTTGCCAGGTTCCAAGCACAAGGAATGCTGCAGTGCTGCTGCCCAGGGGGTGTGAAACCACGGCCACATCACCCTGCCCCCCTCTGACACTGCTCACAGGGCAAAGGGACAAAAACACCCCCGTGTAAAATTAGAGGACAGTGTGCAAAGTGTCCAAAATTCCATTTACGGTGAAATAATTAAGGCAAAATCTTCCTACAGTTTTTCCGAAGACATCAAAGACTGGATTCTGCCTCTCTCTTTCTTCTGGGCTTCCACTTGGTGCACTTTAGCAACAGGCAGTAGTTCAAAGCACAGGAATATTTTGGTGTGAGGGGTGGCAGAGCCAGGGCAGGGGGACTGCAGCCCCTCTGTTCCAAAACTGCATCTGGAGCCTCTGCAGGCAGCAGAGAGGGGCAGGGTGAGGCTGGGATCCGGCTCAGCTATTTTAAACACACAGGAGCTGACTTAGGCAGGGCTCTGCACACTGACCTGGCACTGCAGGCACTTTTTTAAGTGGATAAAAAATCCATGTTTCCCTCGAGACTCAATACAGATAAACCTGCAAAGCCACAGCCCCTTCCCCTGGCAGCTCCTCTCCATCCAACTTTGCTGGTCCCATCTCTGAGCAGCTCTGCTAGACAGAGACACTGGGGTTTGGAGCACCAGTGTACACTGGAAGAAGGTTTAGCTCCTTCTTAATTGCTCCCCTTCATTTCTGGCAGCTGCCTGGAGCCTGCAGAGCTGCTGCAGTGCTGCAAGAGCCCTGGCACCGCAGCACCCACAGCCCAGCCTGTCAGACCTGTGCCCAGAGCTGCCACTGCAGGGAGCCACTGGTTCTCAGCTGAGAGAAGGGTAAAAGTCACCGAAGAGGGGACATGGACACCTCCTGCACACATTACCCAGGTATTCGCACTGGTCCCAGTGAGCACCTGGGGCTGGGACTGGTTTCAGCAGGAACAAGGAGCCACCAGCTTAACCCACTGCCAGCCCCCACCTTGGTGCCAGCAAGGTGAGACGAAGAGCTGCCATCAGCTCCCACCCTGTGGCTTCTAAGGAGAGGCCAGAGGTTATTGATAACTCTTTATATGTCTGTTTGCTGCTTAAAGAGAAATGTTAACTAAACAATCACTAAACCACTAAACACTGAACCAATCAACGACATCTTGTGGCAAAAATCATCCCTCTGGGAGCTGTCCAGGGGAAGATCTGCACCCTTCCCTTCCTGATGCAGCCTGTTCCATCAGCAGCCCTGCATGGGAACCTCTCCCCACGTCCCTCAGCCTGCAGCAGCCCCCAGGGCACAGGCAGGGGCAGGACAGAGCCCAGCAAGCAAACCCCAGGGCTGCTGGTGCCATTCTCCTGCTACCAGAATTCCCACAAAAAGCCAGGAGGAGCTCACGTAAAGGACGTGCACACCAAATCCTGACCCATTCTGCAGGGCTGCCAGGGGCAGCAGGCTTTTCTCTGTTCCTCTCTGCCATTCCCACTCCAAGAGAAGAGCCATCCTCTGCCTCCAAAGCACTCCTGAGACTCTCCACATTTCCCACAGCCGTATTTTGACTGTGCTCAAACCACTGATTAACTGTAATTAAGCCTGAACTGATGATGAAGGATCTTGTCATCATTATGCTGTTGGGATTTTGTCAGAATGTGCCTGGAATTTATGCAAGAAAACAGCAATCAGCTGCAGAAAAGCAGACGGGAATTTTTTTTTTTATTTTTATCATTTATCATGTTGGGAACCTCCACTGCCATCACAGATCTGGTTTCCAAACCTTTTTACATGTGACATGGAGTGTTTCAGTCACTCTCCATCATCCAGGGACTGGCAGATGCTGTGGCTCTGAGGCTCTGAGTAAAGAGAGGGGAGGGGATTCACTGGAATCCCTTCTTCCAGAGAATCACAGGCTTGAGGTTATTTCCACTGAGAGACTTTAAGAGCCACCAGGTCAGCACTTCCACCCCTTGTGGCTCCAGGTCAAAGGCTCTGAGCAATCTGCACCCAATTCCTGAACACTCTCATGGAAAGATGGATTTTCCAGACCTGATTTTTCCAAATCTCCCCAAGAGGGGCAGGACAAAAATGTCTTGGGGTGACCTGATCTTGTATTCCCTATCGCTGCACTATGCCCAGAAATTAGTATTTACACCTTTCTATGCTTTTAAACTGAGCCTGAGTGGAGAGAGATAAAAACCCTCAAGGACACAGACAGAGATAACACATTCTCGTTCTCGGCATTTTTTTTGGCTTCTGCCTTCTGCTGCAGTAGAGAGGAGCAGAGAGGCACCCTGCTTGCTGCTTCAGCCAGTTTTTTGGGGTTTTTTTTTTTCCCTCCAGAGAGCTGAACTTGTTTTTTCTTGGAATTTCGGATTTTTTCCCTTTTTCTGCTTGATTGCTTCAACCTCAGAGCACATGGGGAGGACTTTCCACTGGGCATAGAGGGCCTGGCCCTGGACCAAGCCCCAGCTCCGAGGAGACCAAAGGGAGGACTCTGACACTTTCCCAGGTTTTTTCTCCACAGCGAGAGATTTTATTATTTAGCATTATTTTCCTTCTCCCATGTGTTTGTTAAATAAATAGTTTTTATCTCTTTCACTTTCCTTCGAGGAAAAAGTTTATTTTTTTTCCCAAACCTGGCAGGGGAGGGGTGGTTTGGAACCTGCCTTCTCTCAGAGGATATATTTCTAACTTTGGCCAAACCAGCACAACATAAAATCCAAACACCACTTCCATGGGCAGGTTTCACAGTGCAGGCATCCAGCCCCTGCAATACCACAGCATTCAGTCCAAAGCCCTTTGTAACCAAATCTCCATGAACTTGTCCCAGTGACACCCTGGGATCTGCTGTTATCCTGGTGACACCCCGGGATCTGCTGCTGTCCCACCCAGCTGGGCTGCAGATGGACACAGAGAGCAAACCACACAGTGTAACTCTCCAGATGCTTCTGGATGCAGTTTGGAGCTCTCATCCCTCCAAAACCATCAGTCTCTTCTCATCCAGGCATTTCAGTGGATGAAAATGCTCTTTTTTCAGGAAGATGAACCTTCCTGTGCCACTGCCAGAGCTGGTGTGGAGCTCTGGACCAGCCAAGCAAAACCATGGACCTGCTGTTGTACCAGCTGCCATGCAGAGCTGAGTGTGGTTTCAACATGAACTTTTAAATGTCACAGAATTAAAGTGAGGGGATACTTTATGCCAAAGGAACCTTTTCCTGAAATGCAGAACAAAAACAGCCTCATGTGGAGATGTAGAATCTGAAGTGACCCCACCAGAGGTGTGGGATGCACAGGCCCCAGCGTCCCACCTGAGTGCTGGGGGGGTGGGAGGTGGAAAGAGGAGAGCGTGGGGCTTTCTGGAGGGAGAACAAGTACTGTGGGAGAGCTCTGAAATATTCCTCTCCCCAGCTGTCAGCTCTGGGGCCCAGGGGAGGAGCTGCACATTCCAGCGATGGGTGAGGGTCAGGATGGGTCTGGGCAGTGCTGGACACGTAGAGGGCCTGGGAATGAAGGTCTCTGTTACTGTCCCTCCTCGGGTCAGGCTGGCAGGGACAAGGAAGCACAAATTCCAGCCTAGACCTGACAAACACAGTACCAAATGCACCTGCTGGGTTAGGGGTGAGACTTTCCCATCATCACAAAAGCTACAGGACATGAAAGCAGCACAGCAGCTCCGTCTGTAGAGCTTGTAGCTGCTTTCCAGCTTTGGAACACCCTTGAACCTGGCAGCAAATTTTGGCCAGCTCTCTAAAATATGAAGCTCCTGCCAGTGCAAGGCAAGCCCAGGAGAGAGGGGCTGTCCAGCCCCCCACCATGGGGACATCAGGGCACCAGCACAGCCCTCACATGACGCCAAATCCCGCACACCCCAAACCCGGTGTTTCCTACATTTGCTGGAAGCCACTGAAGGCAGGAATTTGGAAACAGCTCTGTCTGAGGGCTCCTTCTGCTCTTGGTGGCAGGAAGAGAACAAAGACCCAGTGCTCATGCCCTGCTAATAGATGTCACCAGCTTGATGCTGCCATTGCCACGTTGCCATAGCTACGGCACCCTCGTTACGGTAACGAGCTGTGGGGGCACCGCTGCAGCCACGGCTCCCCTGGCAGCACAGGCCCCTGTCAGGCCAGCTCAGCTGCTCCAGACAGATGGAACGAGCCTGACCTGAGGGCAGGAGACCTTCCCTGTTCAGTTTTGAGCTGGGTTAAAGCTCCCAGCTTGGCTCCCAGCTTTTCCAGGGGAGTTGTGACTCCAAGATCGCCCCAAAAATGGAGCAAGAGGAAAGGAGCATTTCCAGAAGAAAGGGAACACTCGCTGCCAACTTCCTGGGATCACAGCCCAAAGAGACAGAGACGTTTTCAGGAGACACCTCCTGCTGCCCACATCCATGAGCCCAGCTGGCAGGACAGGCAGCAATGGGCAGCCAGGCCCCAAGGAAAGCAGCACAAGGCTGCCCACACCTGCCCACTTCTCTGCCCATCACTGCAGTGGGAGCTAAACCCAGCTCCAACACCTTTGGGAGTCCATCATTCCCACTGCCCCGGTCCTGAGCGGATGATGACGCTGGGTGGCTGCTCTTGGTGGCTGCTCTTGGTGGCTGCTCTTGGTGGCTGTTGGCATCTCAGGGCCTTCTGTGCCACTGCCCTGGCTCCCTGCAAAGCGTAAATTTCCTCGCCCTGCTGGCAACCTGCACCCTGGCCAAGGGTGTCCGAGGTGCAGGAGATGCTTCCTGGGCTGCTGGGGAAGCGGCACGAGCCAGAGCCAAACCTGCCACCTGGACGGGCAGGAAGCTGCAGCCCCCTGTCCCCCAGCAGCACCCCAATGTTTGAACAGAGCCCAGCCATGCAATTCAGCAGCACCCCGTTCCTCCCAGTGCCAGGACAGACACGCCCATAGCAGCCAGCCGGGCAGACGGACCCCAGCGAGGCCAAAAAGCACCCAAAAATCTGGGATGAGAATCCCAACTGAGCCCAACAGACTCCTCTGGATACCACCACTCATGAGGAGACCAGAGCTAAACACAATTCCTTCTCCTGTTCTTTGGGGCTTTCTTTTTTTTTACAAGTAGCTGGCCTAAATTCCCCGTTACATGTACCGGGCCCACTTGTGTGGAAAGCAGCTCTTATGTAAGTGAAAAGCAGTTCCCTGTGTCAGCACCGGCAAAGTCTGGGACTTTGCACAGTCTGTGCCTTGTCCTCACACCACCACACGCCCCTGCAGACACACAACCTGCTCCATGGGCTGGGTATTCCTGGAATACATCTTCCAAACCGAAAAAAAAAATGGCATTTTCAATGCTTGCTTGCATTCTGGAACCGCAGTAAATCCGATTGCTGCTCCCAAAATGTCTGACTGCTCTCAGCACCAGTGCTCGCTGCTGGTGTTCAATGGGTTTGAACACCTGCCTGTGGCAAGAGGTGGGTTTATCTTACCCCGACTATTTATCACACCCGCCCCCAAACGTCCTCCATCTCCAGTCAGGCAGTTTTAGCTTCTCCTGCGTCTCCTCCGTGCCACCACGGTACTCACTCTGAGTGACGCCTGTCAATGCCGCTGAACAACTCCCACAGCTCCTCCGAGCTCAGGATGCCATCAGCAAAGTAGTTCTTGAACTCCTCAAATGACAGCTTCCCATCATCTGCATTTAAATAAAAAGGAAGAATAATTATATATCTGTGGAGAGCAGCATCCCGGCCCCGGCGAGCCTCCAGCGGGTGCGTGGGATGGCTGGGCGTGTTGTGCATGACAATTACAGATATCTCCCTGAAAGCATGGCCCACCAGCCCAGCAAAACACTGGAATTGCAGGTGGGAACTTCAGCCCTTTCCAAAAGCCCCCTTTGCTGTGTTCTCAAAAATGCACGCAGCCCGTCCAAGAACAAACGGCACAGTGAGGGCAGCATCAGTTTTCACGGCAAGAAAATGCTCTCCATTGACTCAAGAGCTTTTTCCTTCCTCTCTGTGGAGGACTTCAGCTCCTGGGCTGCATTGAGATCTGCAATAAAAGCATCTCCTAGAGCCTCCAAGCCACCATGAAGGAGAAGAGCCCAAGAGAGTGTGGGAAGCCTCAAGGAGACCACTTGTGATTTTGGACCTCTTGGTTTATGGGCGCTGAATTAAAAACTGGGTAGCAGAGCCTAACTCCCAAATGCCAGAGCTCCAGGGGCACCCAGAACCAGGATCATCCTGTAAAACCCTGGACTGAGCATGGAGACAGAACCAATCCTGTGAGGGACAGAGCAGAAGCCTGCCAGCCCCTGGGCCAGGAGAAGGGCTTGGAAGGGGCTGTGCCCTGCGTGGTGCACGGATGGGGAATTGGGGGAGCCCATTCCCCAGCCCCTGGCCAAGCCCTGGGATCCAGGTGAAGCAGAAAAGCATTTTCCTCCCTCCCTCTCTCCTTCAGCCAAACCTCCCAGTGGGAATGAGCCACACTGCTTCAGCCAGAGCCAGGCAGGGAGGGGGAGGCAGCAGCAGGAACAAAGCACTCACCGTTCTTGTCGGCTCGCCGGAAAATCTGCAAGACAAAATACAACAGGGCTCAATGTGGCAGCAGGGAGAGAAGGGCATCTGAACAGTGAGCCTGGCAGCACCCAGCACCATGGAATATCACCTCCAGGAGCTCAGGGAGCCATGGAGAAGCCCCAGCTGTTGGGACTGCACAGGCTGCTCCAGGAAATTCTCCTTTGCCAATGATTAAACCCATTTCTTGCCTCTAATGCACAGAGCCCTTGGCCAAGCGAGCCCAGCACTCACATCGAGCACCTTTTAGAGAACACAGAGACGAAGCAGAAAGGACTTTGCTACATCCTTGTGATAGCAACTGTTTAATTTTTCAGTCCATTTATATGAAGGAACATTAAGTATAAACCCACTCCATAAGGAAGCACTTTGTGCAGCACCAACACTCAACCACCTGCACCGAGCAGCAGCTCCTGCCCTGAGCTTTGCAACCACCCCTCAGCACAGCCCTTCCTGCAGCACCTCGGCGTGCACACACACCGTAATTAATTATTAATGAATTAATTAATCTGTAACATATTCTGCCACAGAGCACAGCTGGAGAGCTGCTCCAGTTCAGGGTCTCAATGCAGGTTCCCAACCACGAGGCTCCTGCCCATGACCCAGGAGAAAGCTGGGGCTGCTCATCCCTGCTGGGATCTGTTTCACCAGTAATTATTGGAAGGTCTGGGGCTGACTCCAGTGAGGAACAGCATCACTTCCGAAGCCTGGGAACGTTTTCCCAGACCAAAACATATGAGGTTTTGTCCAGCACATCATAATGGAGTCAAGGACAGAAAGTTGTCTATGTGGCAACTCTCATTTATATCATCCTGGGTGATGAAGAAATCTGCAGGTCTGAAGAAAGATTAGGGAAGAAAAAGGGCCGGAAAAGGAGACAGAACTTTTGTTTTCTTGGCCACAGCCTGCCCCGGAGCAGGCAGAGGCACCGCTGCCCCCTCCGCCCCCGGCTCCTCCTGCACTGCCCACCACCAGCCCTGCTGCGTGTTCCAAGGCTGCAGACCCCCATCCAGGCACCAAAATCTCCCTGAGAAACTGAGGTAAAGTAAGAGCTGCCCAGGAAAACCCCCTAAGCCTCTGGCTTGCAGGTGGGCAGAGGCTTTTCTGGTGCTGGAGCTCCCTGGGTCCTTCCCCGTGACCGAAAGCAGGAGCAGGGACAGCTCCTTGGAGGATGCTCTTCTGAACAAAGCGAAGCGAGCTCCTCCTGCCCCGAGCTGCTGCAGGGCCCGGAGGCTGCTCTGGGCCCAGCAGCATTAGGTAACCATCCCCCCGGGATTCCAGCCAGCCTGGCTGCTTCCCTGGCAGGAAAGCAGGGCGGGCACTCCCTGAGCACCACACAGGACGTGGTGGATGCACTTTGGAGCTGAGATAGGAGCCTGCAGCTCCCAAACAGTGGCGATTTCTCTGGATTTTAAAGCAGAATGGGTTCCTTGTGGGGTCTCACGGCTGCAGGGGCAGCACCCGTGGGTCTCACTTGTCTGTGCCACCCTGCCAGGGACTCTCCATCAAGGGAGAAGCTTCGTCCTGCAGAGCTCTGTGTCATCAGAGGGACGCATGGCTCCTGCAATGAACCTCTATGGCTCCAGATGTCACGGAGGCCACCTAGCTCATCCCACGGACAGTCAGGTGTCACCCAGGCGCTGGGTGCAGATTGGAGCGAGGGCAAACGTTTCCCACTCACAGGCTGGCCTTGCTCAGCAGGGTTTATCTGAGAGCACAATTCCAGGGAGGATCCCCTGGGGATGAGAAGGTCTCTAACCCGGGGTGAGCCCATCCTGGGTTCAGCAGGAACCTCAGCAAACAGAGTGGATGCCTCTCCCTCACACACAAGGCTCACTGCTCCAGCAGGGAGTTACACGAGCCAGTGCACACACGACAGCTGCCTGGAGCTCAAAATAAACGTGGCACAAGCAGGGAGCTGTGAGAGCCCCCCGAGGCAAGGCCACGTCTGCTCCAGAGCCCCTGGGAATGGCAGGGCTCTGCACTGCCTGGGGCGAGCCCGTCCCTGGCTGACCCCAGGACCCAGTTCCAGCCAAGCACAAACAGCACAGAGCCACTTCCATGCTCCACAGGGCGAATCCTGGCCCCTCCCTGGGCACAGGCACATGCTCAGCGACGGCAGGTGAGCGCTGCTCCCAATGCGGACAGCAGTCCTGGGACAAAGCCAGGGAAAAGTGATGCAAAACCAAGCTGGGAATGGGATTAGGTCTGCGTGGGCTGCTGGAGGGCCCTACAAGCAATCCCTCTCTTGCCTCAGGGCGGACCGGCAGCCTCAGAAGCACAGGGACACTGCCTGGAGACCGGGATGTTTCCCTCAGCCCTTGGGCTTGGGTCCCGAGCAGCCGCAGCCTCACCCAGAGCCTGCAGCCGCAGCCACACTGGGACTGAGGGAAGCGGCACCGAACCAGCATTTATTTGCAGGATGAGCCCCACACGCACCCCGGGAAGGAAGGAGATTGTAGGATTTCTTCCTGCCTGCAGGTCTGGAAGCAACCGCGGCTGCCGGACGGGCAGCCAGGGACAGGCGGCTGCTGGGGAGGGACAGCTGCCCTGGGGACCGACCCACGGCAGGCTAAGGCAGGCTGCAGCCAGGCACCGGCATAAACGCCGTCCTTCCCGAACCTCCCGTGTCCCGGGAGGGGAGCGAGCAAGCCCCGGGCACCAGCCTGGGGGACAAATCTCGCCGAGGCTTGAGATGCTGCACAGGGCGATGGCAGCACTGCGGCTCGTACCGCGCCTGCAGCGAAGCGTCTCAGGCAAAGCCCTCCTCCTCCTCCTCCTCCTCCTCACTTCTCCCAAAGGCAGGAGGTGTGCAGGTAGGTCCCAGGGGAAGCAGCAGCCACCGGGATCTGTGGTGGGCAGCGCTGCCGGGAAGGCAGGCGGGGGTCCTGCCCTGCTGCCGTGGGATGCTCACCCCCACAAGCCTGGGGGGCAGCTGGACACCGGCCAACTGCCCAGACCCAAAAGTGCAGAGATTAAACTCACCCTGCCAAGCTCTGGAGCAAAGCTGGGAGCAAAGGAGTCACAGGGTAGAGGAAGAGAAGCCGTCAGAACCCGGAAAGCAGCTGCTAGCGTTGTTAACATTTCCCATTTTAATTGCCTTAATGACACCCTGAGGGATAGATGTGCGACTCAACGAGTGCCCTGAGGAGCTGAGCTGGAACACAGCTGTTACTACCCGCCCCCTCCTGCCCATCTTCCCTCAAGTAATTAGTGCGGTTAATGACGCTGCCTGGAGAGCCCTGCAGCCCGAACCCCCCCAGGCAGGAGAGAGACCCTGACCCCCAGCTGGAAGCTGCGAGCAGCGCCACGGCCGAGGGAGCCGCGCTTCCCAGCTTCTCCCCAGGGATGCCAGGAGGTCTTGGACTGGACCAGACGTGGCAGTGCTGCCCAAGATCTACTGTTCCCCTTCTCTGGGATGGACTGGGACACGGGGGTGAACGTGGATCGGCACAAGACGGAGATGGCAGCTGGGAGATGACAGCTGGCACCAACCTGGGCTGTGCAGGTGCCGGGGCACCACCAGCCCTCATCCTTAACCCTCGCTGGCTTTCTCCTCCTCAGTCCTGCGGCAGGGCAGGGACAGCACCTCTGCCCCCACATCTCCTTGGTCCACAGGGTGACTTGGAGCGCAGTGGTGCCGGACACTTGGGAATGCCAGGGCTCTCTCACCAGGGAGATTTGGGCGCTGTCCACCCGACCCAGCTCACGGAACACAGCCAGGAGCAGGGGGGCCGAGCATCAGTGCCACTGGCCCTGGGAGATGGCCGGGATGCAGCCGCCTCCCCCAGAGCCCCGGCGCGGCCGTGGCCTGGGGGGGACGCCGGTGTGGCAGGAGGAACTGTGCCAGCATCTCTGAATACAAAGACAGCCACCACCTGCATCTTCAACTCCTCCGTGCCACCCGCAGCCGCCAGGATGCCTGGGCGACCTCCAACCTGCACGGAGCATCCTCCTCCACAATCCCGGCGCGTCAGGAGCGGGCAGGGACACGGGCTGCATCCGGGGGCTGCTGGATCCCATGGCTGTGAACAGCTCCAGGGAACCTTGCACAGCGTTCTTGCCAGACACAGCTCCCGCTCCAGGAGTCATGACAGCCAGCTCTGGGTGAGGCGTGGGCTGTTTCTAGCCACCCAGAGGCCCAGCATTCAGCCGAAGGACACGACACCATTATTTAAGCCATCACGACCATGCACAGCTCCGGCTTGGCATGGCCGCAGAGCCTCTGGCGCATCCCTCGGGCCGGTTCCTCCGGGACCAGGCGGGAAGGAATCTCACCCCGACGCCCACACGTGCCGCGGCTCCCCGAGCTGGGGAAGCACAGCGGCCCCGGGGCTGGGCAGGGCTGCGGGGGTCCCGCCCGCGGTACTCACGTCGTGAAAGATGGGCAGCGGCTGGCGGTGGGGCTTGGGGCCGCGATCTGCTGAGAGCAGGCACACGGCCAGCAGCTCGGCACACGACATCATGGTCCCGCCGGGTGCGGGTGCTGCGGGCAGCGAGGGCGCGGGGCCGTGGGCAGCGGTGCGGCGCCGGAGGGTGCAATGCCTTAGGGCGCCGTGCGGAGCCTTGGGACGCCGTGCGGTGCCGCAGGGCACGGTGCGGTGCTGTAGGGATGGGTTCGGTGCGGTACCGCGGTGCGGTGTCGTAGGACGCGGTGCGGTGCCGTAGGGCACGGCTCGGTGCGGTGCCGTAAGGATGGGCTCAGTGCCGCAGGGATGGACTCGGTGCCGTAGGGATGGACTCGGTGTGGTGCTGCAGAGATGGACTCGGTGCGGTAGCAACGGCCTCGGTGCGATAGGGATGGGTTCGGCTCTGTTCGGTTCGCCAGGGATGGTTGGGCTCGGTTAGGCTCGGTTCGGCTCGGTTCGGCTCGGTTCGGTTCGGCTCGGCCGGTGCCGTGCGCAGGTCGCGCCCGCCGATCCCGACTCAGCCCAGCGGCTCCGCCGCCCCAGCCAACTTTGGCTCCGCGGAGGGCCCGCCCCCGCAGCGATCCTATTGGCTGCTGGCCGTGATTGACACCCAGAACCACCAATGTGCTTGGAGGAGGGGAGAGGGGCGGGGCGGTGCTGGGTCCCGGTGCCCGGTCGCTGCTTAGGTGGTCCCAGTCGCACCCAGTACGGCCCAGTGTGCTGCCATCCATGGGTTGTGTGACCAGCCCTGAGTGTCCCAGTGTGACCATAGGTTTCAGTGTGGCCAGTGTTGGCTCCACAGTAGCCCTGGTTGCCCCAGTTGATCCCAGTGTGGCCACAGGTGGTCTCAGTGTTGGCCCCAGAGTAGCGCTGGGTGCCTCAGTTGGCCCTAGGGTGGCTCTAGTCTGGTGATGGATGGTCCCAGTGTGGTCATTGTTGACCCCACCGTAGCCCTGGGTGCCCTAAGTGAGGCCTCAAGTGGTCCCAGTTTGACCATGGGTGCTCCCAGTGTGGTTGCTGTCGGCCCCACTGTAGCCCTGATCACACCAATGTGGCCCCAGTTGGTCCCAGCTGAGCCATGGGTGGTCCCAGTGTGGTTGCTCTTGGCCCCAGGATAGCCCTGATTGCCCCAGTTGGCCCTGCGGCTGCCCCACTTTGACCATGGGTGGTCACACCTGGCCCTAGCATAGCCCTAGTTGTCCCACTGTGGCTCCAGTTGGCCCCAGTTTGACCACAGGTGGTCCCAGTGCAGTCGCTGTTGGCTTTGGGATAGCCCTGGTTGTACCAGTTGGCCCCAGTTTGACTACAGGTGGTCCCACTGTGGTTTTGGTGGCCCTGGAGTGATCCCCTGACAGTCAGGGTGGTTCCAAATGAGTTCCTGGTGATGCCAGCTCCTCCATGCCCACTGTGCCAGGCAGCCTTTGCTCTGTGCTGCTTCCCTCCGCAGCAACCTGCCAGGATCCCGGTACCTCCAGAGGTGTGAACCCCCCTCCCACCCCAGCAGGCTGGGGAAGATGAGGAGGAGGAGCTGCCCCCATCCCTGCCCGGCACAGGCACCTGGGGGCTTGTGCCTGCATTCCAGGATTTCACTTGCAGAGAAAGGGGCATGAACCAGTTTTGTTTGGATTTTGCAAAATCCCAGGCAGGCTTTGCCTCCCTCAGCAGCACCTCTGCTTTCACATGGAGCTCTCCAGGACACCCTGAGTGCTGAGCTCAGCTCTGCTTAACCGAGGTGTCAGGCCCAAGCTCCTTCCCCACCCCAACGTGACTGAGCTGTGGCACGTGGAGCTCCCTCATCTCCTGCTCCCTCGGGGATAACGCGCTCCGAGCTGAGCCCACGGCATCACAGATATTTTTACCATCTCCCAGCTGTTCCAGGTGTGTGCAAGGCAAAAGAGGTGGAAAAAGCGCACCTGGGCCCTGGCAGGGGCATCCAAGGGCTCCAGGGTGCTCATGCACTCACCGCACTTGGCACGGGGCTCTCCCTGTCCCTAGGCAGGCAGAGACATCCAAGGGCCGGAGCTGTTGAGCGTGGCCATCATCAAATCCAACTGAAATGGGAGCAGGAACAAAACACAGGGAAGGGATGCAGCAGGGACAGGGGAATCACCTTGCCAGGGAGCATGGAAGGGGCTTGGGTGATGGTGGTGCTCTGCCATGGATCAAAATCCCCCCTTTGGAAGGGCTTCCTGCACTCCCATCTGCTCCAAAAATCCATGCTCGGCACCCACTGGGATCCCTTCGAGTCAGCATGGGTTTCCACGTGGGAAGGAGCAGCCTGAGAGTGAGGATGGAGTTCAGGGCAAAGCTGCTGACAGCAGGAGGTGCTCCCAATGTCCACAGGCGCTGCCAGAAAGCCACGGCAGGGAAGGGGGGCATGGCCCCGGCTGTGGGGGACACCAGGTCTCTGCTCCCCAGCACCACAACGGGGTGGAATTAAAGGAAGCACCCACTTAACAGCAGCCCAGAAATAAACGATGCTGCTCTTCACTGCCCCAAGTTCCTTCCCCATGGAAGAACGGGGACATTTTTGGAAGTGGAAATAAGGAAGTGTGGGCTGGGATGCAGAGGTGGGGCAGGACACCCCTGCCTATAGGGACCCCAAACCCCTATAGGACCCTCCGAGGGGGATTAGGTTAAAGGTACAAACCCCTTATGGGGGGCACCTAGTGCCACTGCCAGCCTGTCCTGGAGCTCATCCCACTGTGGAGCTATCCTGACTCCCCCACATCCCAACCCTACAGCACAAGGACAGGAGCCCCTAGGGCTGCCTGGGCTCAGCACCGTGGCCAAATCCTGCACAGCGTTTGCTGATGCCCATGGAGGCACCACTGCAGCCCAACAGCACGCCAGGGCTGGATGGACATGGTCCCTGTGGGGTCACACTGCCCGGGAATGGGAGCTGGGAGCCCATGGAGCAGGCAGGATGCGTGCAGGGTGCCCATCTCCTGCACCCTGCTGGCTTCACCTGACAAGGAAAAGCATCTGTGGAGCAGGCAAATAAAACCAGGCAGCGCCCGGGGCCGCTTCCCAAAGCTGCCATGTGCTCTTCCAGAGCAGCTATCATCAGCTCCCTCTCCAGCAATCCGAAATAGCAGGAGGGAAGCCCTTCAGCCGCATCATGAATCATCCTGGGAGGCAGAGTGGTTATTTTTACGGTGCTGTGGCTCACGTGGAGCTGCCAATGCAGCCCCCAGGGATGGGCTGTGCTGCCACAGTGGGACACGGCCCTGTCCCTGCCGGGGCTGCTTCCATGGGGATTGGGCGTGCCAAGGGTCCAGCATCCCAGGAGGTTCCCTATGAGGGCAATGTGATGGTGATGCCATCAGAGAGGTTTGCCTTTGCTCAGGGGAAAGAGGCAAAGCTGTGCTGCTGCTGAGGGTTGGCTGGCTGTGGGAACAGCCTTGTGGAGCTCAGGATGTCAGCGTAAGTCCTCTCCCCTCTCCTTGTGCCTCCTGGCCCCCATGAAAACCATTTCCTGTGCCGGGGTCTCTCCCCTTTGGCAGCACTGCAGATCACCTTCACCATCCATCACAATGGAACTACAGAGAGGAGAGGGGGAGGGATGGATGAGGAGGAGTTGGCATATGGCTCGGCTGGGCACCCCACAGTAAATCATAAAACCTCCAGCACCTGCCACCTCAGGTGACAAACACGGACCCTGCAATGAAGGACACAGCAGACAGGGAGCAGGCTCCATGCCCTCCCCACCTGGTCCCTGTCCTCCTGTCCTGGCTCTGTGGGGCAGGAGTCCCATGGATTGGAGCAGTGGGAATACTGTTCCAGTGTAAGTGTCTGAAACAGCCCCATCTGAAGGGGGGACAGTGTGACAAGCACCATCTCTTCCCGCTCAGGCACAGGGGTCACTCATGGCAGCCTGGTTTGGAGATGGCAGGGCCCTGACCAGCCCTGCTGCCGCTCTCTGGAAGGCTGGGAAAGCTGGGGAAGGGAATGGTGTGTGGGACTGAGCTGTGGGGCTTCGCACCCTACACCTGCATGCTGCCATCCACACGTGCCCAGCTGTAAGAACAATCCAGGGGCAGCACAGCCAGCCAGGGACTGCCTCAGGTGTGAGAACAGAGGCACAAGGATGGAGGCAAGAGGCCAGGCAGTGGTGATGGGCTCTCTGTGCCACCCAGCACCCGCCAGCAGCCTGTCCTGAGCCTGGGATCCCATTCCCTGCTGGTGCAGGAGCAGGGTGAGCTTACACAACATGGTCAGGGTGAAATATTTATCAGACTGTTTAAAGGAAAACCAGGCAGGAGGCGGGGAGAAAATGCACAAACACAGGCAGGAAGCAGCACACCCCTGGCTGTCGCTGGGGCAGTGGCCATGGCCCCCCTGAGCCCCATCCTGGCTGCCAGGGGATCCCTGGCAACTCCAAGCATCCCTCCCTGGGGGTCCCCAATGTCCCTCAGTCCTGGTGTGCTGCAGAGGGAATCAGGGCACCTAGGGTCAGCGCTACTGCTGGCAGACACCATGTCCCCAGTGAGCAAGGACACAGGAACCTCAAACTTTGGGCCAGAAACCGGTGCCAGCAGGTGCCTTGAGGCAGCACCAAGAGCTGGGGTGAACGGGGGAAGCTGGGAACTCAGCGGATGCATGGAGTGGCTTCACACTGGCCCCATGCTGCAGCCACAGCCAGGAAAATGCTGCCCCAAAACCAGGGGGAAGGTGGGGAGGGGACCAGGCAGGAGAGGAGCCAAGTGGGGATAGGGGCTGCTGAAAGGAAAGCAACCCCCATCCAGACCCATCAGCCATCCTCCTGCAGCACAGCCTCTTTGGAGGTGCAGGAAGGGCAGGATCAGCCCCAGATCCCATCCTGTGTGGGACACCAAGGACCAAAGCACCTCCTGCAGCCCCAGGTACGGACATACCTGGTCACGTATTTCAAGTTCCAAGTGGAAAACAGCCCACAAAATAACCCCAAACCTCTTGGTTTCTCAGCTGAGGTCCCCAGCACCCTTCACACCCCCAGCACCTGAACACAGCCGAAGGGCAGAGTCAGTAGAAACCTTTATTAAACACAAAGCTCAGAGGAACACAAGCTTGTTAAATGGCAGTAAAAGTGAAAGTGCGTCTCCAGCTTGGCCCAGGGGGACCCCAGAACCCCCTCCCCTCCTGTCCCAGCCCCAGTGGCCTGGGGATGGGAAGCCAGAGCCAAAAGGCTGAACGGCTGCACAGGGAGGGGAAGGAAAGCCTGGAGAGAGCGTTGGGTGCTCACCTGCAGAGATGCTGCCCCTGGACACCTCTGTGTCCCCTGAGGGGACGTGCCCATGGTCTCAGGGCCACCAGCCCCATCCAGCCCCGTGCCTGCTCCCACAGCCACCTGCCACAGCTGTGGCCTTGCCAGCCCCTTTCTGGACACAAGCAAAGCCAGGAAGTGCTGGTGAGACCTTGGTGGCACCCTCTGTGCCCCACCAGCACTGTCCTCCTGCCCCCTCCATGTCCTGGGAGAGCTCCCACATGCCATAAATAATAAATAAATACCCCACGCTCAGCCAGGCTGTGGGCAGCCCCCCACGCAGGGGGACAGCCCTGGCCCAGCACCCCCCACATCTCCATCACCCCTTCCCAGCACAACAAAAACTCTCAGCACCCCCACTCTGCTATACAGCCCCCCCCAAACCCCCACGGAAATGAAACGCTGTCCCCAGGGGACAATAATAAATTAATCAAAACATTAATCTATACACAGGACTGCTTAAAGCTCTGGAACGGGCTCCTGGGGGGCAGCGGCTCTGCCCTGGGCAGTTCCCCCTGATTAGGGCCCTGTGGAGGGGGTCCCCCAAGATGGCAACCCCACCCTGGCATCCTCCTTGTGGGGCTGGAGCTGGGGATGCCACCGGCCCCCGCCGGGCTGGGGGGGCTGGAGGGATAAGGAGAAAATATTGCAAAAAGGGATGGGGGAGGAACAGCGGGCGCTGGAGCCAGAGGGGCTGCCCTGCCTGGCCCTGCCCGCCCTGCCAGGGCTGCCCTCTCCCCTGGCAGCTTCCCCGAGCACCCAGGCACAGCTTCAGAAGTCCAAGGGGGTGAAGTCCCCAAAGTTGCAGTCGAAGAGCTCGCTGATGCCCTCGCCCTCCTCCAGCCCGAAGTGATAGTCCTGCGCCTGCGGCGGCGACAGGTTGATGAACTCATCAGCCAAGAAGCCTGCCAAGTCCTCCCTGCTCTGCTCCAGCAGGATGTCCATGGAGGCCAGTGGAGACAGGCTCACCTCCTCCTCTGGGCTCTTGCTGGGCAGCGTGCTCGGCCCTGGCAGCAGCGCTTCTGTGGGGATGGACAGCAGCTGTAAATCCCACAACACTCACCAAATAAACCCCAAAAAAGCTTTTCTGCATGTGGAGAACCTGCCTTCCCACCTCCCTGCCTTGCTGGGGTGCCCAAGCATCATCCCAATTCCTGTGCCAACAGCAGAGGGGCTGATGAGAGCCATGGTGACATCACACCAGCTCCCTCATGTCCCCAGCTCCCTGGTGTCCCCAGCCCCACCTTGCTCTCCGGGCAGCAGCGGCATGTTCACATCCTGGGCGGGATGCAGGAGCAGGGAGGCTCTGGGCTGTGAATGGCTGGGAGAAGAGTCCTCTGCAGGGGCTTTGAAGGGGCTCTTGACAGGGCTGCAGACCCCTGAGCTGTCCTCGGGGCAGAGGAACACATCGATGGGGCCCTGAGTGCTTCGCATGGAGACCTGGAAAGCCTGGGGAAAGGTGACAGAGGGGTGAGACAAGGCGGCACAGGATGCCCAGGAACACCGGGCTGTGCAGGGGGGTCAGAGGGGGAGCAGAGCATGACCCCAGCTCACCTCTGCTGGGTCTGAGACCTGCAGCTGGGTCTCTGGGGGTGCTTTGATAACCATCACCATTTGCTCCGCGGGGTCCACGATGCTGCGGAGGTCCTGGCAGGTCACGTAGGCTGCGGTGGGGCGGGTCAAGGAAGGCACGTGGGGATGTGGGCTGAGAAACACCCTGCCTATGACACTGTGGCTCAACCACAACCACCACCCAGCCAGCCCCACCCCAGAACCAAAGGATATTGCTGGTTGGCGGGGTCCTCGGTGAGCAGGCGCAGCTGCACCGTGCACATCTGGATGAGGTCATCCAGCTGCCGCTCAGCCGCCTGCAGCTCCCGCAGCTCCTTCTCCAGCAGCCGGTGCCGCCCGGGCGCTCCCACGGTGGCCTGGCTGCCCCTGGGGAGCATCGTGGTCATCAGGAGCCAACCCCCACAGCTTCCTGTGCCCCACTCAGGCCAGGCCACACCCCACCCCATACCCAGGGGTGGGCTGTGCAGGGGTTTTGCAGTAGGCTGCTCCCCAAGCCCAGATGCAGCCCCCCACTCCCCTGGATGACTCGGGGAGCCCAAGGGGGACTTGCAGGTGATACCAACACTGCTCAGGAGCCTCGTGGCATTGAGCACAGCCCTCCCCACAGGGGCCACCATTTGGCCTCCTGCAGAAGCTCTGGTGACACCACCCTGAAATTCTCCACCCAAGTAGGACCTTCCTCCACCCAGAGCCTGGCCCAGAGAGCTCCCTCAACCCAGGGAACAGCCAGGCGTAGCCCCATGAGCCAAGGGACATACAGCCACTGGATGTGGTTCTTGGACTTCTTGGTGATGAGCTGTATGCCCTCCAGGACATTGGTGATGTCGTAGATGCGCCTCTTCTGCACCTTCAGGACCTCGGCTGCCCAGTTGAGATCCACCACACCATCTGGGGACTGGCTCAGCAGCTCCAGGAAGCGCTTGGTGGTGAGGTTCAGGGAGGTTTCATAGCGGGACTTCTCTCCAGGAGACTTTGCCCCTGCCAGACACCAAGGACAAGTGTCACTAGCCACAAGGGAAACGCAGAGCTGCAGCTGAGAGGTCACTAAACTCCTACCACGCTTGCAGGTGGCTTACGGACTAGCGACCAGGACTGGCACCCCAAACCCAATCTGTTCTCTCAGGGCAATGGGGTGAGCTGCCCAAATCCCCTGTAGGAAGGATATTGTGGCACCTGGCACAGGCTGTGACACCTGTGCTCTGTTGTGACCACAACTGTGGCTGAGACACCGAGGTGCCAGGCAGGGCTCAGGGAAGAGGTAACAGCGGGTCCACCTGGGACACTGCACTGACACCATGCTGGCAGCTACAGCTCCTTCCCACACGGAGGGACAGAGCCAGTGTGGTGCCCAGCAGATGGGCAGGACAACCATGCCACCAGCACAGGGCACAGCAGTAAGTGCAGAGAGTGGACAGAAACAGGCCAGCCCCAGGGACAGCCCATCCAAACCGATACAAAGGGACTGGAAGAACCTACTAGGGACAAGCCTGTGGGAGCAGAGTGGGGCTGCTGGACCTCTGCTCTGAGCTGGGCTGGCAAGGGGAGCCACAGGGAGTGGAGCTGATACCTTTAGCAGGATTCCTGGCCTTGCCCCGGCCCACTGGCAAACTCTCCGCTATGTACTGGTGATCTGTCTCCAAGTTCAGCTTCCTCTTCACCTGCAAGAGATGGGGTCAGCAGAGGGACAGCCACCCCCACGGCTCCACTGGTGATGAAGGGTTTCTGTGAGGAACCCCCAGGGGACCCCCCCCCCCCCCAGCACTGTGGGGTACAGACACCCCAGATCCCGGCAGGAAGGGCATGACAGGAGCTGTCACACACCCCCGGCAGGGATGGGGGGCTGTCCCAGCCGCGGGGGGCCCTGCCACGCTGCGGGGAGCGCCCCAAAGCCGGCGTGGGCCGTGGGTGGGGAGGCAAAGCACGGCCCAGCGCCCGGGACTGCGGCTTCCGGAGCGGCGGAGGGGCAGGGCCGGCCCGGCAGGTGCTGCGTGGCACTGTCCGGCCGTACAGCTTGGCACGGCCGGCTACACCGGGCACGGGCTGGCACGGAGCAGGGCACGGCACGGCAGCGAGCAGTACGGGCCGGCGCGGTACAGAGTCATGTCCGGTATAGAGCCCTGTCCGGTACAGAGCACGGCTCGCTTTACAGAGCACGGCTCGCTGTACAGAGCACGGCTCGGCATGGCACGGCTCGCTATACAGCACGGCCCGGTATCTAGCCGGGCCCGTTGTACAGCCCGGCTCGGTGTAGCCCGGTCGGGTATACGGCCCGGTCGGTACACAGCAGGTTCGACGAGGCCCAATACTGCACAGCCCAGGGCACAGCCCGGCCCCGCCGGGTCCCCGGAGCCCCCGCCCGGCCCACCCGCCACCCCCTCCCCATCCCACTCGCGGGGGTTACCGGCGGGCGGCCCAGCGCGGGCCGTCTGGGCACGGCGCCGGGACGAGCGGGCTGCGGCGTGGCGAAGAGCAGAAGGTCGGCATCGGGGTGGCCGCCGCCTGCGGGCTCCTCGGCGGCGGCGGAGACGATGAGGAGGTGCGGGGAGGCGCTGCCCAGCAGCGCCGCCAGCCCCGCCGCGCCGCCCGCCGCCGCCATGGCTCACATGGCAGCCAGTGCCGCCGGTGCGGCGGGCGGCGCGGCGGGCAGGGCGCGGACAGGGGCGCAGCCCATGGCGGGCGCGGGGCCGCTCCGCTCCCGCTCCAGCTCCGCTCGGCTCCGCTCCGCGCCCGCCGCCGGATTGTTCGGCGCGCCGGCCCCGCGCGCCTTTGCGCGCCAAATCCTTTTTGCCGCGAAAAGCGGCGCGAGCCGCCCCGCCGCCCGCCCATTGGCTGCGCCCGCAGCGGCGGGGAGGCGAGGGCGCGCTCCCATTGGCCGCGGCGCGCGGGGCGGCGGGCGGTGCCGCGCGGCCATTGGCGGGCGGGGGCCGCGCTGACAGGCGGCCAATCGGCGGCGCCGCGTCGGGACGGCGGCCAATGGGAGCGCGGCTCGGGGACGCGGCGGGGGCGCCGCGTGGGTGCGGCGGGCGGCGGGCTCTGTGCGTGTCCCCCCGGGGGTGTCCCCCCGTGTCCCTGTTTGTGTCCCCCCGGGAGTGTCCTCCCCCGTGTCCCTGTGTGTGTCCCCCCGGGGCTGTCCCCCTCCCGTGTCCCTGTTTGTGTCCCCCCGGGAGTATCCCCCGTGTCCCCCCGGGAGTGTCCCCCTCCCGTGTCCCTGTTTGTCTCCCCCGGGAGTGTCCCCCTCCCGTGTCCCTGTGTGTGTTCCCCCGGGGGTGTCCCCTCCCGTGTCCCTGTTTGTGTGCCCCCGGGGCTGTCCTCCTCCTGTGTCCCCCCGCGGGTTCCCCGCTCCGAACCGGCCGCGGGTCCCGCTGTGCCCACCCGTGGGGATTTTAAGTCGGATCACGGCCCGAGCTCAGCCTCGCCGGGTGATGGGCTTGCGGCCGCTCCCCGCTCCGGATGGCCCGGGAGGGCAGCGGCACACACCCATGAGCAAAGTTCACAGTGCTCCCCTGCTCTGCGGACTCTGCCCACCCACGGGTATCACTGGTGGGGAAGAGGGTGGCTTTGGGCTCTGCGGGGTGTCCCAGGCTGCCCCCCGTGAGTGCCCCTTCCCCAGGGGTGACAGCAACCGCAGCCTGCCCCAGGCCCGTGGCATCCCCCCCAGCACTGGGGGCATCAGTGGGTCCTCAGCCGTGCTGGGGCAGGAGCTCTCCTGTACTGCGAGGCAAGGTGTCTGCAGGATTTTTGTCTAAAACTGTTGGAGCGATGAAGGGATCAGTTCAGGATTGTCCATCTCCCTTTTTCAAAGCAGCCCCGAGACCATGGATGAGGCTGTCAGGCGAGTCTGGAGCCTTGAGGCTCTGACGCTGCTTCAGGGGTCCAGCACGCACGGAAGGACTGGAATGCTGCAATCTGTTCCATCCGTTTGGTGGATGATTCACGGCATTCTGTGTTTCCAAACACCAAACAGCTGTGGATCTCGGCAGCTCCTTCAGGACGGGTTGATAACCCCTTACAGGGTGGAGGAAAAGCTCTGCTGGGAGCACAACCTGCACTTGACCGTGCCAGACGCTATCTCCGACCGCGAGACCGTGTGGCTGGGGAGAGGCAGGGACAGAGGGATGGCAGACGGAGCCGGGAGTGGCCCCATATGCTGAGAGAGATGCAAGTCCACCCACGAGACACGGGACAGGCAGCTCCCACCACCAGTATCTCCTGCCTGCAGGACACCGATAACCTCCTGCTGCTTGAGGAAGCAAAATTAAAAAGGAAAAAAATACATCCTGCTAATAATAACAAAAAAAAAATTTTAAAAGCATGTAAAGATTAGGCCTTTGGCAGAGTCCAGACATGGGGAGGCTCATGAGGAACGTGTGGAGCAGGGTCTGAGCCAGGCACCCAAATCCCTCGGAGCCGAGCCCAGGGTTTCACCCCTCTGTGCCCCCCATGAGCTGCCCCCATGTGTCCCCGGGGGTCCGTGGTCGAGCACAGTGGCCTCCAGCCCCTTGCTGCTGCCAGGCAGGGCTGTGAGCCAGCACTGGCTCCTGCCCCGGCCCTGCTGCCAACCCTGGCCTGCCTGGGATGCAGGAGATGGGCTGATTTTTCCAGCAGTGCGTGGGACGCTGGATTCTCAGGGATGAGTTAACTCCTCTGCTGCGGAGCAGATCCTGACACGCAGTGCCCCTGTGCTGGCCTAACAGGTTTCTGGCTTTAAAGGATTTTATGCTGGATACTTTGGCAGTGGCTGCAATTCCTCTGGGGACAGCCAACGCAGAGCAGTGCCGTGATTTCCCTGGCTCCCTATGTCTTTAAATACAGCAGTAACGTGGTGCGTGGCCGTGACCAATCAAAGCAACTCGCTGTGCCTCATTTCTTCACCAGCCGAGAGCAAACAGAAACGCTGCCTTGCTTAAAGGAAATTAATACAGTTAATTAACACCTGGTCCTTCTAATATTCCAGGGCCCACTCTCCAGAGCCCTTCCACGGCACTATCATCATTACTGCGAAGCACAAGCAACAGTTAGACCAGATGTTTGCACACAGTTAATGCTTCTTCCATCTGAGGAGGGGGGAAAAGGCAACCCCAGCAGCCGGGCGGGAGCGCATGGCTGGCGGTGCTCTCCCCATCCCTGGGGAGCCTCAGCCCGGCGCTTCCTGGGATGAGGCAGGGTTTGGGACACAGCTGCTGCACCAGCTGCTCCCGCTCGGCTCACAAAGGCTGGGTTCACCCCCCCCAATTCATGCCGGAGCTCATTCGGGGGGAGCAGGCTCTGCTCCCTCTCCCGGAGGCTGCGCTGCAACTTCTCCAAGGCTTTCAGCGCTGGCGGCGCGAAAAGAGGCGGCTGTGGAGACAAATGAAAGGCAAACGCTGGTGGGAGAAGGGCGGGCAGGGGCTTTCCTTGCATGTGGATGAGGGGAAGCAGATGAATCCTGTCTCCCGCACAGCTGCAGCCTCCTCCCGGCCCCGGCAGCCCCGCTAAGGAGTGCAGACGTGCTCCCAAGATTAGCTGTCTGGCAGGTGCTGCTCCCAGATAAAGCCCTGTCTGCACGGCCCCGCTCGCTCCTGCACAGGATCAGGAAGGCTGTTCAGACACTTTGTACTCCAGCAGGATTCAGCCCGCGGCACTTCACTGGGTTTGGGTGCCCTGCACAGCGGGATAGCCTCAGGGCAAGGGGTGTGTGCTGGGAAAAGTCTGCAGGTGGAGCCAGAGCTGGTACCTGCGCTGGAAAATCATCTCCTGGCAGCGAGGTGACAAGAGAGCCGGCAGGATGCAGACCTGCACCCCTGTGCTCAGTTAGGTGCAGCATGCGGGTGTCCCCGGAGCACACGGACCGTCCCTGTCACCGCAGCTGGTCCTGCCTCCCGCAGCTCCCGCACGGACTGTGCTGAGCTGGCACTGGAATGTGTGCAGGGCATGAAGGGGAGCAGGACTTCCCTGGGGTCTCCTGCCAATGCCCCTGTTGCCAGTTCACTGATTTGTTCACAAGATGGTGAGATGGTAGCGTGGCACAATCTTCCCGTGGTGGGGACAGGCAAGCTGGGGAAAGCCCAGAGCCCCCCTGGTTCTGCTGCCCTGACCCTACTGTCCCTTACCTCTGGCACCTGAGCCATCACTGTTGCTCTGTGGAAACCAAAGCCATTTTCTGGAAGCACAAATCGAGTATCTAAAGCTGGCTTGTGGCAGAGGGAGCTGCCCTGGTTTAGGGGTCTCCTCTCAGATCCCAGTCCCAAAAGCCAGGCAGTGCCCGTTCCCTTGCATCTTTTACAGATGACAGCAGCCCTTCTTGTCCCAGGACACCAGATCAGCTCCTCTTTTAGACACTGGGCACAACAGACTCAGAAGTGTGACTTCCTCCTGTCCTCTGGTGGTATTTGTTTTTAAAGCTCACATCATGCTGAGTGTCTCTCAGTGGAAGCGATGGGCATGGAGCCCATTCCCCTCCTGCTCTGCTCTTCACACCCAGCCAGGGCAGTCTTGTCTCATCCTCTGAGCAAGAGCACCACAAACACTAAAATTCCACAAGGCTCTTCCATTTCCTTCACTCAAACCCCGTGGAAGAATGGAGAGGCTGAAGTGTTTCTTGGGAGCCTGGGGGTTATCAAGGAGTGATTTGGGAACAAGCCAAGCTTTAGCTTCTACCTATCCTTAGTGTCTGCAGCCAGCCCAAGTTCACTTCCCAGCACTCAGAGCATGGTCACTGGCACTGAGAACCCAAAATGACAGAAATTAACCTACAGGTCCCTCAGAGCTTCACCTGGAGCAGAACGAGGGCTCAGACAGAGGATGATGCTTTGTGAGGAGGAAAAAACCCTTGAAGGTAGGACTGGAATCAGTTTGGAGGTGTTAATTTGGCTTCTCATGGGTCCAGGCTGGACACTCCAGTATTCCAGCAGCTATAAAGCTGGAGGTTTGGTCTTACAGACACTCAGCAATTGCTTCATCCCCACTACCACAGCAGTCACCTCTACAGCACATTCCCTTTGAACTTATAGCTTGGAGAGGCAGCAAAATCATCCACAGACATCCTTATTTTCTTTATTTGTGTATGTCATGTTTAAAAAAAAAACAAAAAGGGGAAGGGGTGACAGCCATCCCAATTTGTTTCTGCAGTTGGCACCCTTACCCCTGCAGGAATTAAATCTGATGGTGGGGTCAAGGCAGCACTGGCTGTTTCCAAGCTGGTAACACCAGAGCCCAAGCCATGCCAAAAATGCACCTTGTGCATGGCTCCTCTACATTGAGGACTACACACATGCAATCATCGAGCATTGCTTCATATATGTTAGCTTAAAAATGGTAACATTTAAAAAAAAGACAAAAAATTAGGATTTTTATTTTTAGAGAAAGCACAGTATTGTAATATTCAAAGATTGATTATACAGAAATAATGACCACAAGAATGCAATTCATAGTGGACAGAGCTACATCAACAACCCACTGCCCCCTCTTTTTTACTGTTTTAAACACCAAACCCGAGATAGTTCCACAAGCATTCGGATCAGTGTCACACAAGTTACCTGAGTTTATGTTCTTTATTCTATGCTGTCAGAAAATCAGGGCCTGGATTACACAGCAATTATGAACACAAAACATATACCAACAGCAGAGGTGGTAACACCTGTATTATAGAGTTTTTAGTTTGTTTTTCTCCCTCCTCATCACCAGAGATATGAAAATTCTTCTAAGTAAAGGAAAAAAGTTACCTCTTCCACCAATCTGGTAGGAACACACAGGTTGGAAACCCAAGATTAACACCCCAAAAGTATTAACAGTGGCAGACAGACATTATGCCTTATTTTCCCTCCTCCCTTATCTGCTGGGTTTCAAAAGCAGCATCAGAAAACACATTCTGCTCAGGCTGGCATGAGCCAGGGAGACAAACACAACCTGACAAGTAGGGAGCAGCACATGGCTTGGGGTATTATCCAAAGGTCACCTTTGTGCTGATGCAGGGAAAATGAGTTGGAGTCCCAACAGTTGCTCCTGACTGAGGGATCTGCACAGGGTTCTGGTTACTCCACCAACACCAGCATCCACGGCAGCTCCCAGCTGGCTGCAGAGCTCAGTGTGCACAGGGGTCTGCCTGCTTTGGGTCTCTTTCACCAGCCAGGGATCATCCCTGCCCTTCTACCCACACCCAGCTCAGTTTAAAGCAGAGCTTGACCTACTCTATCAGGGCAAGGAAGTCTCACAGCACCAGTATCAAAGCTCCTCTGCACCCTCTCCACCCTGGCACAGGATGCCCAGAGAAGCTGGGGCTGCCCCTGGATCCCTGGCAGTGTCCAAGGCCAGGCTGGACAGTGCTTGGAGCACCCTGGGATAGTGGAAGGTGTCCCTGCCCATGGCAGGGGTGGGATGGTTTTTAAGGTCCCATCCAACCCAAACCATCCCATGATTCTGTGAAAAATGCCCTGAACAGGGACATTTCTCTGGTTATTGCACAGACACAGGGATGGTGGCCAGGACAAATCCCACTGTCCCATTACAGACACAGGTTCACACCTTCCAGCAGCCCCAGCCTCCTCGAGCCCTTCTCTGCAGCACTAAATGGACAAACACAGGTTTTTCTTTCAGAAATACCCTCTCCTTCACTGCCAGCATCCAACACGGCACAGAAAACCTCCTCTAACCCAAATGTCAGGCAGCTGTCTAATTTTCACCTTTGTTAAATAATGCAATTGTCCCGGAAAGGGTTCTCCAGCCATCCCCAGAGCCAGCCCCAGCACACAAGCTGTCCTCCAAAGGGAAGGGAAGCACAGTGGGTATGCCAGGGCAGCAGGCAGCGGCAGTAAATAACCCTGAGCCTGCTTTGTTCCTTCATAAAATAAATGATTAATAGCCCAGGATAGTCAGGCTGCTTGAAAAGCTCAGAATTGCTGAAAACTTTTGATCAGTTTGATTCATTAACCTTTAAAACTGCCTCTAAGAGAGGCTTAAAATCTGAGGGAGAAGCATCATTTTAAACACCTCAATTTTATCCAGTGATCCTCTCTTTTGACAAACTGAGCTAAGACTGAGACACTCTGCTCCTCTTTAGACACTCAGCATCAGTCAGGTGTCAAGGGAGAAATAACAAGGGAAAATAAAGTTGCTGTAGACAAACAACCCCATGTTCATCTTAAAATTCAAAACCAGTCGGGGCTTCGGGGGAGAAAATAGCCCTTCTTTGTGATTCTTAAGCACTTGGCCGATTCGCAGGTGGCTTCCCAACTGTCTCTTTATTTCTTTTGCTTTTAATGCTAATAAAAAAGGAACCCAAACAGGGCACTCAATTCCCCACACAATGCCCTGGGGGAGGGCAGGGAGTGTCACTTACAGATCCCAAAAGTCTGACTCAGACAAATTACTTCTAGTTCACTTCCCTACTACACGCCTGCATTGTTCCAACACCTTGGCAGCAGAAGGGGCTCATCCCCAGCTATCTGGTCCCAGGAACAGCCATGGGGGCTGATGTCATTAAGGAACTGCCCCAATTACTTCCCTGGGGAAAGCAGTGACTTGCAGCTTAACGTCCTGGCCCAGCACAGCGGGAAAACCAACCGTCAGCAAAGTCCCAAAGGCTGTGCTCCCGGGAGGAGCTGCAGCTTCCAGGGATGGCAGCTGCCTCCTGGAGCTCAACTGCAGATGGTTGGAGGCATGGGCAGGGTTTCCTTAGAAAGTGAGAGATTCCCAAGAGAAAAAGGGCGTTTTGAACCAAGGGTAAGTCGTGGTCACTGCCGCCAGGCTGATTCCAGACACTGGTTTTTGGCTGGGATTTATTTTCTAGAGAGGACAGAGAGCAGTGTGAAAAGGTCAGGAAAGGGCACTTGTCTTTCTCATGGACACAGAAGTGCTTCACCAGCAGCCACAGCAGTACAATCCCCAGCAAAGGAAAATTATTGCACCTCTGAGGGAATCACAAGGCTTTCTCAGAGAAAGAAATGCCAGCTACAAATTAAACAGATCAAAACCTTCTCACAGACACCCAGCTCACAGAACCAGCCCACAGCATCCTTCACTGCAGTAATTACACATGGTCAAGGATTTGTGAGTTTAATAGTTTTAGGGAGCAATTCCCAAGCTACAGCTGTCAGCTTGTGGAAGGATTTTCTGAAATCCCATCAAAGCTTGTAGGAATTCAGCAATATTAGCAGAATACCAGTGCTCTTACTTGGAACAATATTGAGGCTTCTGACAGAAAAATTGTGATGCTTCAAATACCCAGCAGTGGTGGAAATAAAGATGTTTATAAAGGAATCAGATCTCACCTGTAGCTTCAGCAGTTTTTCTGTATTGAATCTTTATGCTTATCTATACAGAGAAAAATATTTAACTGGAAGAAACAAACCCAATTCCTAATTTTTCAGCTTTCCTGGGGTCTGATTAAATATTGATGGATGTTCCAATTCAATTATTCAGTCCAGACTGTAATAGCAGTTAATTAGAAGTTAGCAATGAAATTAGAAGTTAAAGGGATCATAGAGAGTTATTATGACAAAGAACTATCTTGGTTTTTGGGCACCATGTACATCATGGATTCACATGGACAAAGAAAAGTGGAAAAATAAAGAGCAGAGAAGCACTCTGATTATGTGCAACAGCAATAAAGGAGTTTAGGAGGACAAGGAAAAATGACTTAAGAAGAAATTCAGAATTTTTTTCTACTCAGAAGCTCCCTGAAGTTAAATGTACTGTTCCAGCTGTACCACTAAATAGGAGAAATTGCCAGAGCCTGGAGGGTAAAGAAAGCTCAAAAGAAGATGAAGGGAGCATCAGCAGGATTATGCAATGACATGGGCAGGTCAGGAAAAAGCAGGTGGATACAGGGAAAGTGAACAAATAGTCCCAACAGAGCCAAAAGGGAACAGGGAACTTAATGATTCTCTTGGAAATATCACCCCATCAAACCAGTGTACCAGGAATTATTTCAATGCACATCATTGAGTGAACTGTGTAGTGTTATATGGCCCTGTACCTTGCATTATTGAGTGTGAGTTCATTAATTGATTAATTAAACCAGTTTTTGTGCTTTCTCAGCTATCTAGTCAATATTCTGCCACAGCCCAGTGTGTCCTGCCCTATGCTGGGGCTCAGCTCAGTTTTTGAGAGGAAGATAATTAATAAATTAATTCATGGCCTCAGCCTGGCTCAGCAACGAGCCTGCACAAACCACAGGTACAAAATCGGATTCAAATCTGGTTACAGCCAACACGTGCCACTGGTGTGAAGGGCAGATTCTGGACCTCAGAGAAACCCTTTCCATGTTCCACCAAAATAAAAGTGCTTGTTAAATGTTGCTCCCTCGGACACACAAAGTCCCCAGCATGAGATCCAAGGCCTGGCTGTGGAGGAGCCCAAGTTGTGTAACTGTTTTTGGTATTAAGTTCAAGTACCTTTAAAGAGCTTTACAAACAAGTTTAAAAGAATTACAGAGTATTCAGTAGTGCACTTTGCAGAGGCACAGATTCAGCCCAAAATGCCAAGCAAAAATGGTCTTTCCAAGCCTGATTTACCAGGCTTGTGCAAGACAATCTTAACAGTTTTATTCTCACATATTTTATTGTCTCCCTGAGGGAAAACTCTCGAGGAACTCTCTCAAGGAGCACACAACTGTCCTTGTAATAGTTTAAACAGGATTTCCAGCCATCCACAGCAATCAAGAAATGACGGCCCTGCTTTCAAAGCTCAGCAGGTTCCCCACTCCCTTCGCTCCTCGAACACACCACGGTGAGCACAGCAGCACAGAAAAAACCACTTGTGAACATTCAGATGAGCTCTAGAAGATGTTTTCATACTCTCCACTTAGTGTCAGGCTGTCATTTTATAAATATATTTAGTTTTTAAAAAGCAAACCCCAATGCCACACTTGTAGGGAAAATAAGGCCTCTTAAAAAAGACTGCAACAAGTTTCTTTGGGGTGCATGCTTGCTCAAAAAAGGAGCCAAAAGACTGTGCAGAACATTCTGGCCAGGAGACAACAGCCAACTCTGCTTGATAAATGTTAATTAAAAAAAAAATCACAGGTCAAGAGCAACAGAATAACCTTTTCCCTCAGCTGCTGGGGGGTCCCATCCCATTCCAAGGCATTTGACAGTGAAGCACCTACTTGCTGTCTGTCCTTTTGTTGTAAATGAGGAAGTCAGACAGGTCGTGCCACACCTCACTGTCCTCGTACAGGTAGGTCATGGAGGACTGCAGGGAGGGCTGCAGAGTCTCCTTGTGGTATTCAAAGAGCCACAGGACTGTTCCCCACACCAGGGCAGCCACGAGAGGGAAGGGATCCTGCTTGGGCTGTGGGATGTAGCCCTTTTCCACAGCCAGCCGAGACAAACCGAACAGGATCCGGGACAGCAGGTACATGATGATCTGAGGAGGAGAAACCCAGAGAGCAGGGGGTTAGTACTGAGCACAGCCAGCTCCAGGGATTCAGAACTGACAACCCAGCCAAGAGGGGCAGGAACAATTCACCCACTTCAAAGCAAGCAGGCTGTAATTTCCCGTATCAGCAGGCTGCAAAACCACGGGTGTTTGTGTCTTCCCCATGGCCTCAGAGTCCTGCTGCTCTGATTTAGCAATCAACAGGCTGCACTTCACACAACACATCTGTGCAGCTGCACAACTTTTGTCTTTGCCCAGTTCCTGCCACCTCAGATGCACTGATGCAACAGTCCCAGAGCAGTCCTGCCAAGCAGGTGTGAACTGAGGAGTCTGGACACAGCCTAACACCACACTGAAGGCCTGGCTTAAGTCAAGCGCTTTGGATTAATCTGCACCTCTGTGCTTCACTCATTGGTTTGTGACTGTGTGTTAATGCCCAGCTTTAAATCAAACATCCCCTGAGCAACTCTGCTCAGTTTAACCAGTTTAGTTGTCAGTTTAACCAGTTCAGTTCAGTGCAGCTCTAACTCATCAAGTTCTACACTCACAACACTCCAGACCAGGAGCACACAGCACACAGGCAGTGACCACAGCTCAGGTGACAGATGGGATAACCCCACATCTTTGGATAACCTGACTGCCCTTCCCAGGAGCTCAGTGCAGCTCTGGAGGCAAACCTGGGCTTCCAGCACTCCAACTGCCCACACTGTTCATGGCAGACACACAACTACCTCTGGGATTTGAGTGCAGAGCAGTCGAAACAGCAATCTGTGCAAAGAATACAATAAAAGAGCAATGCTATGTGGTCAGAACCACCAGAAAAAAGGTGCCACCAACCACTTCTTGACACACCTGTTGTTTTTCCTGGCCAAAGAAACTTTCAGCAAGTGCCTTTACCTGGCTGTTGATGGGATTGTTGTCACCAAACACCAGCCAGCCCCCAATGCAGGCTGCAAGGAAAGAATGAAATGGGATTTTTTTCCCCTGCAGCCGGGACTGCGCTGCCAGGAGCCCCTTGTAGGTGAACACAAAATAGGCCAAGTTCCGGGAATGAGCGTATGTAGCCTGGGCAATGGATTTCAGTTTCTCCCTTAAACTGAAGGAAAGAAACAGACAATTAGGAGAGCGAAAAGGCTGGACCCCTGCACTCACTCAGCTTGGTCACTGCACTCCTGACCTACACTGATGGCTTGCGCACTGCAGGAATGTCTTGGGAAGGAGAAATCCCCTCACCTCTGGCTCACTCATCAGAACAGCCCTACCCAGACTGTGGACTGTGCCTCTGTCTAATTTTACCACTACTCAAACAGCTCTTTAAGTTTTTGGTTTTTGTTTTTTTTTTTTACTAAATGCAAACCTCTGGCACTCAAGGAAAGGCACAATGTGCACAGCCATAGCCTGGGTTCCCATATTTCCACACAGAACAGAACATTGCTGTTGGCATCTGCTAATCTGCCCTCTGGTTCTCATCAACGATTCCTTAAGTGATTAACCCCCTCATTTATATATATTTGTATGTGCTTCACTATCAGAACAAGGCTCAACCATGGCTCACACATCCTTCTGCTTTTTAAACACTCTAGAAACATGAAAAGCAGACAGCTAGAATGAAAACGTTTAAAGCAGCAATACAGAAATGCAGAATTAGGGTTCATACCTTCCACTCTTGAACAGGAAAGTCATCACCAGAGCGTGCGGGGCACGGATTTTGGCTCCATAACTGCAAAGGTGGACAGATATTTCATAGAGATTGTTTTATACTATTTCTATTGTGTTTTTATTCTATTAACAGCCGAAAAAGGCTACTTAGCCAAATATCTATTGCTTTTAAGCTAGCCCAGCAGCACAGCAAACCGCGAGGAGCCCAGCCAGAGAGAGAAGAGCACGCGCACCTCAGCGAGCCAGGCCCGAAGGGGACCCCAAACCCAGCTCAAACCACCCCAACTGCAGGTGAGGGAGGCGGAATCGCCTCCGCGCACCCCTCCCACAGCATCCCCGGCCTCCCCACCGAGCGGGGGGACCGAGAACCCGTCTCCCCGTGCCCGGCACTCACACAGCGCCGTTGCGGAAGCCCTTGATGACGGCGAGCGCGGCATGGTAGCGGCGCTTCTGCAGGAGCGCGTTGGCGGCGCGGAGCAGAGCGCGGAACGACTCCGCACCGCCCGCCATGGCACCGCCGGCCATGGCCCCGCGCCGCGCGCCGCTTCCGGGGGCGGTGCCCCGCCCGCCGCGTTCATAGGCTCACACTCCTGTCAATCACTGTTCTCGACCAATAAGCGGTACCACGTCACCCTCTCATTGGTGAGGAGCACCTGCCTTGCAGCCAATGGAAGTTGAGCGAGGTGTCCCGCCCACCCGCTTCGTGAGGGCGGCGGGCACCGCTGGGAGCCCGGTCCGGCGCAGCCCGGTCATGGGCTGGGGGTCGTGGCCGCCGTGGCCGTGCCGGAAGCCCGACCAGGGCAGGGGCGGCCGCCGGGCAGTCTCCGCCCGCTCTCCGCCCGCTCTCCGCGGGCTGTCGCAGTGCCGCTCCGCCGCGCCCCGAGTCGAACACGATCCCCCCCCCCCCCCCCCCCCGCCCCGGGGCCTCCCCCACCCCTCCCGCGCTGTGGGCCCGTAGCGGGCGGCGGGCGCCCCCTGGCGGCGTCGCTGCCGCCGCCGCTCCAAGATGGCGCAGGCGATCTTCGAGGCGCTGGAAGGTAACGGGGCCAGACCGGGGCCGCGCCGGGAGCGCCCGGGCCGCGGCGACAGCCGGGGTGCGTGACCCCGCTCCTCTGAGCTCCCCCTGTTCAGCGCCGCCGCCGCGCGAGACGAGGGGCCGTGGCGGGGCCGCCCCGTGAGGCCCGGCCCGGCGCGGCGTGGGGCGCTCCCGGTAGCCCCGGGCTGTCTCCCGCGCTGCTTCTCCGCTGCCCGCACGGCGGACGCAGCTGCAGTCCCCGCCGGCAGCCCCCACCGCAGCCCGGGGCTCGCCACGCCGTCCCCGGCTCTCTGCGGCACCTCTGGCACCTCCGGTCCCCCGGCCCTGTGCCACCTCCTGCCTGTGCGCCGCGGCATCCCCGCACCGCCCGTCGCAGTGCTCTGTGCACCGGGTATAGCCCTCGTTAACCGCGGGCCCTGTGCTCGGTGCGCCGCATCCCTACCCTGCCCCAGTGCCCCATGTCCCAAGGCATCCCCTTCCCTCCCCACCCCTGTGCCTGGTGCTCTGAGGCACCTCATCCCTACCCTGTGCCTGTGCCTGGTGCTTCTGGACACACCATACCCATCCTGTTCCTGGTGCTCCAGGGCACCTCATCCTCTCCCTGTCCCTGTGCCCTGCACATTGGGGCATTCCCATCACCCCCGTCTCTGTGCTCAGGAAACAGCCCCACCGATCCCCAGGGCATTCTCACCATTCCTGTGCCTCCCGTGTCCCTGCATGCTGGGGTCCCACATCCTCACCACGCCCCAGGGATCACACCATCGGTCCCACTGCTGTGCCACGCTCCGTGCCAGCCCCAGGGATAGCGCCTGGGTGGGTGCATGTGTATTTTGAGGGGTGACTGTGCTCTTCGGCACAGCCTGGGCAGTGCCTGTTGTGTGGGTGAATGGGTGGGTGATGAAATACATCTCAGTTTAGTGTTGGGACACTGTTACAGCCAGGTACCATCTGAGGAGGATGTGCCAAGCTGTGGCAGTCTGACACTGGGCTAGGGGTCAGCCTCTTTGGAGAGAAGCTATTTCACAGGCATTGATTTCCTAAGTTGGGTTACAGATGTATTTTCCTTTACATGGGAGAGGCACCACTGCCTGGAAAGCCTGGCACTGGGATTGTCACCTGTGCTTTCGAAAATCACCTGTGACCACAGCAGCAGAGAGAGGAGCAGAGAATAAATATTTTTCTCTATTTTGTCAGGTTACTTGGTGCATTTGCTAGCACCCTGTGTAGAATCAGGTCCCTATTTCCTCTCTGCAATCAGTTCCTCATTGTGTGAGTTTCCTTGCAGCATTCAGGACAGCAAAGCTTTTTAGGTAATTAAAGAAGTGTGGGTTTCTTTTTAAGCCCACAGCAATTGGCAGCTTTTAGTGTCTGAGCTTGTTTGTTTTGTCTTGTTGATTGGATTACAAGTCGATGATGACTTGGCATTCTTAGAGCAGCCTGGTCTCAGAGTGCTGCAGGGCACAGGTGCATCTTCACCTGTCACTAAAGTACCTGGTGCTCCTGTCAGAAAAAAAGACTTTATCACAAGGGCAAATTAGCACCTGGGTGACATGGACAGTCTTGTTCCATCTCCAGCTGAGAGAAATTTGAAAGGGGAAAAAAAAGAAAGCACGGATCAGTAGTCCTCTGCTTTTATCTTGGCTTCCCCAAATCATCTTGGTTTTGTCAGGCTCTGGGCACCTCAGCTCCTGCTGCTGCCAGGAGAGAGGGAGCTAGCTGGGTTTTTTAAGTTCCATGACTGTGAAGAGCATCCTGCAGACTGGTGCTGGCTGTAGGCAGGGCAGGATCGATCCAGAGCTTTCTCCTGGAGTCTGTGGATTTCTGTGAGTGGCATCCATGTAACCGAGTAACTGCCAGCTTGTCTTCACTGGTCACTAACCATGACCTCAGGGGTTTCCCTCTGGGGAAGTGTGGTGTTGTGCAGTTACTCAGTGAAGTGCAGGGACTCTGAATTGCCAGATAAATTCTGTTGTCCTGGGCGATTTTTCTCCATCAAGAGGCTGAGTGCAACATTGACAATGTTGCTGCATCATTGCGTTCAGGTCTTGGCCTCTCCTCAGGCTTCTTCCTCCTAGTGGGATCAAGGCAACTGTTTGGCTTTTTTCCTTGGAAGATCTGACTGTGCCAGAAGGAAACCCAGTTGTCAGGCACATCAAGAGTGGCACTGTTTGTGCAATCTTTGCTATCCCCATACTATACTTCACCTGAATTTTTGATCCTTCTTTTCCTTTTAGCTTATTTTTACTGGAGAAGGGCTGCTCCATGTCACTCTCTGCTTTGGCTGTGCTGTCAGAAGCCTGCAGTGCTACCTTTGCAGTTGGCCAGAGGTTACTTGTGCAGGAGGAGGTGTGTTTTAAAGCAGGGCTTTGGCTGGAGTGAGGTGATCCTCCCAGGAGTGTTCCAGTGGCGTTCTGCCGGCGGGGCTGAGCTGCAGGGCTGGCTCCAGCTCTCCCTGCAAGCCAAGGCTTGCAGAACTGGACCTGCAGCTTTGCTGTGCCTCTGTGATCTGTGAAAGGCTTCCCATAGGCATGGTGGAAATTTGATGGGAGTGTGTGATGTAGCAGTGGGATCTGCTGCCTTCCAGGCAGCTGCCTGTGCCCTTGGAGGATGGTGCTCTGCTCTCTCACAGGGACACGGGCAGGGTTTGCAACCTCTTTTCAGTGAAAGGATGAAAAAGGTGTTCACAGAGTCTTAATGTGACGTTCTTCACACTGGAAATGCAGCAGAAATGAGTATTTAGGGTATCTTTAAAAGGCTGTAGATTATATGGGTATTCCCCATCAAAAAGGTAACATTCCAGTTATTCAGGAAAAATTTTATGAGAGGAACTTGGGGTAGTGGATGCTCCTGCTGAGCTGTGATCTGCTGTGGTGCTTCACTGTCCTTCCTGCTGCTGGGCAACCTCTCCTCATCTCAGCACAGTCCTCGCCTCACTGCTTTGAAGTGATCAGACAGATTGATTTTCCTTTCCTGTGGCACATAATTCTGAGTTCAGAGCTTTGCAGTTTCATCTTGCAAAGATCTGGAAGTGAAAAACCACCTAAGACCCCCCCCACCTTTCTTCTCTCCCTTAGTCCACAAGGTGTAACACACAACCTGGCCATGCCATTTGCTTCCTTTGTGGATTCTGTGTCATAAAAGAGTGGTAGGAAGGAGTGATACATAAAAATCACCCCATTCTGGTATTTTTCTTCCAAAATCAGATTGTCCTTTGTGTCTTTACATTCGCTTTCTAAAAAGAAAGAGTGTGTCCTGCTTAATCGACAGTCATGTGCTGCTGGCCAGGTTGTCTCCCTAGATGTGCAGTCCCAGTCTCCAACATTTTAGCTATAGTGAAAAATGTTTGTGCCAAAGCAAGCAAGCTGATTCTAACAACAAATCTGACTGGGTGTGTGTGCCCTGTGTCTGATCAGATCTGGGAATGCTGGCCCTGAAAACAGGGAGGCATTTGTGACACTGCTGCTGGGAGAGCTGCTGCACACAAGGATTTTGTCTGCTCCAAGCTCAGTGTCTGTGCTGCATCCACCCAGGCTTCTGCCCTGTGACATCCCCACATTCCCTGTGACATTCTCAGCTCTTTTCATACCTGTGTTATAAGCATCCTTCCTCTCTGCAGCAAGTACCTGAAATCTCTTTTGGTTTTCCTTGCCCTTCTTCCCTTCCCTTTTTGCACCAAAGGAATTATGAAGACAGGTGGGAGTGTTGCTGTTGTGTGGTAGTTGATGCTGTCGAGTAGAGGGTGAGAGGATGAGAGTGGCTCTGGGAGGACAGAGCAGCAGCTGGAGAGTGGCTCAGGAGAGAGCTCCCAGTGCCCAAACACTCCCTGTTTGGCTGTGTTCAGTTTACCATCCATGCTTGTGTCTCCTTTCAGGAATGGATAATCAGACAGTGCTGGCTGTGCAGTCCTTACTGGATGGGCAAGGAGGTGTGACGGATCCGTCTGCTCCAAATGTCAACTCCTCCACCACCATCCAGCCCATGGGTGAGTCCTGGTGGCACTGGGAGAGAGGAGAGGGGCAGGCGGGCTGAGTGTGTAAGGTGCTGCTACGAGTGTTGTGTGCCCTCAGCAAGACCAGACAGAGCAGGAGGAAGGAAGGGACAAGTGCCCAAGCGAGCAGTCATGTTTTTGGAGGCGGTCATGACAACAGACTTGACCATGAGCTTCCAATAAAGGCACAAAGGGAGGGAGAAGCCACTGCCCCCACCTCTAGCCCTTGTTACTGTTCACTTCTTTTATTTAATATCCACTCCTCCTCTGGAGATGCTCAAGTGCTCCAGTCCGGGAGCACCTCTGTATGAGTGAATATGGGAACTGGTCATTTACATGCATGTGGTCCCTCACTGTGCTGGACTAGAACTTGCTGGCTGGATGTGGAGTTATCCCCCAAGGAGTTACAGTCTGTGTCCCCAGAAATGGTCAACTTCAGGCTGACTCAGACAGGAGGAATAGCCTTGTGAGTCTGCCTGAATGGAGTGCAAATGGTGCGTGGTTTGCTAACGCTGCAGATTTCAGCTGGGACATGTAACTGGGTTGTCTTCTTTCTGCTTCTAACATCAAGCAGAGGTGCCAAAAATCAGCAGTGTTGTGGAGGGGTGGCTTTAGGACACAAGCTGACAGTGACTTTGTGCCCTTACCCAAGGTACTTCTTGTGCTTTCTGCAACCTGAGTAATAAAATGTGCCTCAGCCAGCGTAATGCTGATGCTTTGGAAGGAGCTGCTTTGACTAAAAGCAGAGAGTGCTACAGGAGAAAGGTTGGTTGTTCCTGTCTTTGGGATGAGAAGACAGACAGTGGGATTAGTGTGTCCCAGGGAAACAGTGGGATTTGTGTATGGGAGCAGGGCTAAGATGGGCTCAATCCCATCAGTTGTCTTTAGGGAGAACTTGGGCTTGGAGAGGGCGGACAGCTTGGCCCTTGCAGCTGATCTCTCCTGATGGTGATGTCCTTGAGGTGCTGAGATCCAAAGGTGCCTGTTACACCCTACATTGTGTCTGCTGAGTGGAGCACTGGGGAATGCAGGAGAAGGCCTGAAGCTCTGCTCTTCTTCACTGCAGATGATGAAGACGTGTTCCTGTGTGGGAAGTGTAAGAAGCAGTTCAACTCCCTGCCTGCCTTCATGACCCACAAGAGAGAGCAGTGCCAGGGCAGTGCTCCATCCCTCTCCTCGGTGTCTCTGGCTGCCAACAGCGTGTACACCCCATCCATCACCTCGGTGCAGCAGGCTCCCAGTGCTGGCCGGCAGGTACCGTGCTGGAGGCACAGGCTCTGCTGCTCTGCTGCTGGGATTTGGGGCTGGGGGGGAATCGGGGTGAGGCTTTTAGATCCAGTGGTGCCTCATGACTGAGCTCTTTTCTAGGAGGCTCAGCTGTTGTTCCTTTGTTGGCTTTTCACCCCGTGGTTAAAGTGGGGTCTCTGCAGTGAGGTGTCCTCCAGCAGGAATGTCTGTCTGACAGCCTTTTTCCAGGACAGGACAGAAGGGATTTCATGTTGTGTCTGTGCTGCAGCCAGCCCCAGTGTCACTGGCCACAAGCCTGGGTGCACTTTCATATTGCTCAGGAGGGCATGGCTCTTGCTGTCCCCTGGGCTGTGGTCTGGCTCATGGGTAGAAGAGGAGCAGCTTCATCCCTGCATCCCTTCTCTCATTCCTGAAAATAAGCCCATGTAACGTGGTGTGATGAACATTGGGGGAATATCCCCTCTGGAGTAATTCTCATCATTCCCTAGAGAATTCTCCAGTGTGAGTCCCTGGTGTATGACATGTAATGTGCCTGCAGTTGAGGCTTCCAAAAGTACTTTCAAACCAGCTTCTTTTTTCCAATTAATGTAGTTCCAGTGGATGGTGCTTCTTCCCAGGACTGAAAACACAGGTTGTTTCCAGCCAAAAAATTCAGCAGTCTTCCTGCCCTGCTATAACCTGAGTCCGGTCTGAAGAGATGAGCCTGACATTTACTGTCTGCAGCCAGAGCATTCTCCCTGAATTTTCCACCTTCCCTTGCTGGGGCAAGCACCCAGGAAAGGCCTGAACTTGTCCATGACCAGTTTGTCCTGCAGATCTTGTTTAATAACCCCTGATTTGAATTGCAGCCAATGGCCACTTTCTGAGCCACTGTGACATTTTTTTCTGCCTTTCTGAAGAACATTTGTGGAGCTAGAAACTCCCACAGACTCAGCAGGAAGCTGCAGATAATTGCTGTGCTCACTGCTGACCGGAGGCTGTGAAAGCAGAGACCCTGAGGTTCTGTAAAAAGCAGTGTCATTGGTTTTTGGGTATTGTTTTGTCCTGTTGCTGGTAAACAGTGTATCTTTTCTTTCAGCAAATCTCTACATACATCACAGTTCCCCCATCACCTTTGATTCAGACCCTGGTGCAGGGGAACATCTTGGTCAGTGACGAGGTGCTGATGTCAGCCATGTCTGCGTTCACCTCCTTGGACCAGCCCATGCCATCTGTGCAGCCCCCAGTGCAGGTAAGGGGCACGTGTGGATCCAGGGAGTCATGGGTAGAGCTCACCCAATTCCAGCCCCATGGCCATGGGAGTGACACCTTCCACTAGACCAGGTTGCTCCAAACTCTGTCCAGCCTGGCCTTGAACACTTCCAGAGATACTGCCCACACTGCTGAGGTGCCTCCCAGAACATGGTTGGCTTTCAGGGCTGCAAGTGCCCACAGCTGGGTCATGTTGGGCTTCTCATCTGCCAGCCCTCCCAAGTCTTTCCCTTCAGGGCTGCCCTCAACCCATTCATAGCCCAGCCTGTACTTGTGCTTGGGATTGCCCTCACCCAGGTTCAGCACTTTGCACTTGGTCTTGTTGAACTCCCTGAGGTTCACACAGGCACACCTCTCAAGGCTGTCCAGATGCCTCAGGATGCCCCATTCCTTCCCTCCAGTGTGTTGACTGCACCCCACAGCTTGGTGTTGCTCGCAAACTTGCTGGATGCTGAGATCTTTGTCATGTGGTCTCTGCAGCTTTTTGTCGAGCCCCCATATAGTGATTGGCTTCCAGGGCCCTTGTCAGCTTACTCCATGGGTTCTTCTCCTGGGAGGGTTGTTTGGGCTCCCTCCACGCTGGCTGGCCTGTACACACTCTCCATGCTCTGAAAATATTCCTTGTAACCAGAAGGATTAAAAGCTTTAAAAACAAAGCAATAAAAGCAGTGGGGCTTGAGAGCTTGTGTTTTGGAGGAGGCAGTGTGTACCTGTGGGTCATGCCAAGCCTCCAGCACAGTCTGGTCCAACCTGCCAGCTGGATGTGCTGTGTTGTGCAGAGACATCACCGCTGTTCCTGCAGGCAGATTGGGATTTGGAATGTGTGTGAGGGAGCAGCCCCTCCAGCTCCTGGCTGCTGCATTTCCAACGTGTTGTGTGTCTCTCTGGTTGCAGAGCAGCATGAGTATGCACGCTGGGGCTGGCTACCTGTCCCAGCCCCCCCCTCCACCGCCGCCCCCGCCACCGCCCCTCCTCAGCCTCCGCCTCCCCCCCAAGCATGGGGGCTCCTGGGCAGCCTGGCACCGGCAGCGGGGTGGTGGAAGTGTACAGTGCTCCTGCTCCCATGGCAGCATCCAGCACCGTGGAGATCCAGACCCTGGGCATGCAGCCCTATCCGCCCATGGAGGTAAGGCCGGGGCTGCTCCTAGGGATGTGTCCTCAGAGAATCACAGAATGGATTGGGTTGGAAGGGACCTTAAAGCTCATCCAGTTTCAATGCCCTGCCTTAGGGAGGGACACCTTCCACTGGACCAGATTGCTCCAAGCCCCATCCAATCTGGCCTTGAGGGACATAGAATTATAGTGTGGGAAGATGGGTTAGGTTATTTGGCAACAATTATTTTCTCTGGGAGAAAGTAGCAAACAGAAGGAGATCAGTAAGATGATGGGGATTCTGAGAACAGGAGAAACAGCTAAGAGGGACAGAGGACTGGCACAGGTTTAGGAGATCTGAACATTTGTTTTTGGCTGAGGGATACCTGCATATGTTGGGAGTGAGAGGGAGTTGAGGTGAGGGGCTCACCTTCTGTAGAAGCACAGAGCACCACACTGCACAGTTCAGGCTTATGTGGAGAGAAAAATTCAGTCTAAATCTCAATGAGCTTAACATGGTGGCTTTTGCTGAAGAATGGCAAGGTGGATTTACTGGAAGTTCCAGTGGTCAGAAATGGATGGGGATGTTGGATAAGTAGTGGTCTGTGTTAATTTATCAGGGTGGGCAGCAGAAACGCCCTCAAACTATCACCTCAGACTGATCACTGTCTCTAAGTGCCCTTTCCTAATTTTGATGCTGACATAAACAGCCATGATTTGGCACCTGGAGTTTCCTTGTGCCTTCCTTGCCTTCTGCAGTCCTGCCAGGGCAGGCAGCAGGACCTGCCACAGGGTCAGCAGTGATCCTTCTGGTAACCGGCTCCAGAGGGATAAGAAACTCTTCCAGGCATGAGACATAGATGAGGGACAAGACAGCTCCCTCAGAGTGTTTCTTTGCTGTCCTGTTCCTGCTGTAATAGCTTCTGGATGCTTTTTGATGTTCAGCAGGAGAGTTTCACACTGTGCAGGGTGTTAGTTTTGGTTAGAGACACATTGTTGGACTGGTGAACCAGAAATTTGATCCAGTTTGGCAGAAGGCAGAAAACCCATCTACAGCCTAGTGTGGGTGGAGATGGAGGTTAGGGCATGGTATAACTCTGTAGCAAACCTGTTCCACTGATGAATTGCCCTCTCACAGGTACCGAGCCAGTGTGTGGAAAGCCCTGTGTACCCCTCTCCCTCTGTGTACAGCCCTGGGAAGCAGGGGTTCAAGGCCAAGAGCACCAGTGCTCCCACGCCCCTGAGCAGTGCAGGAGGAGGCTCTGTGGTTGGCTTTGATTCCCCTGCCGCTGCCAAAACTCGCCGCTGCAAGAACGAGGGTGGGCTGCAGGAAGGTGAGTCCCTTACAGCTCCTGCCCTGTGGGTCACTGTGCTTGTCCCAGCTGGGTGGCCAAGCCCCAGGCTCCCCAGGCCCTGAGGGCTGGCACTGGCTGTGCAGCTCTGGAGGGGGAACACAATGCCCTGCATGAAGCTGACGGGTAACCTGGTGAGTTCACAGCAGAACCAGAGCTGAGGCCCTTCCTCTCACTCATGCTGTACCTTTTCCCAATGCCCAAAGTGCCTTTAAGGTTAGTGCTTTGTAGCTGGAAAGGTCCCTGGAAGGCAGTGGTTGTTGCCTGAGGGGGATGCCCTGCCCCACCAGAGTACACTGCTCAGGATTTGTAGAGTTGGCTCAGGCTTTGTTAAATGAATGTTTGTGCCCATAACCACTCCTCAGTCTGACCAGGCAGATCTTATCTTTCCATAAGCTCTTTATTCTTGGTCCTGAACAGTCTTGTCTTGGGGTGAGGGCCCTGTGAAGCAGTGGGGACAGGGCTGTGCCATGTGATCTCATTCTTGTGTGTGCTCTTCCCTTTAGGCAAACCCAAGTCCCCCAAGCTGAAATGCACATACTGTGACAAGGCCTTTACCAAGAACTTCGACCTGCAGCAGCACATCAGGAGGTAACAGTGCCCTACCCTGGACACAGCAGAGTGGCTGCGCTGGAGGCGGGGTACAGCTCTGTTGAGGGAGTCTGTGCAGTCCAGTTTATGTCCCAGAATCTGTGCTGCAATGGGAGGGATTCTTCATCCCTTTCACCCCAGGATACCTTTTCCCCAGTGACTGGAGCGAACACTGTATCATGGATGTAATCATGCTGATTATGTGCTGGGACTGGAGGCTCATTTTCCTTGCTGATGATACCTTGACAGCCAAACCTCTTGTCACCTGATCATTGGAGTAGCAGCATTCCCACTGCTTGCCTCTGCGTTTCTCTTTCCTCTCCCTCCCTAGCAAGCTGCAGCCTTCCTGTTTGCTGCTGTTAGCAAGGTGTAAGCCAAGCTCAGTGTCTATACAGGGGGCTCTAATCAGAGAGATTTCCCTGGCAGGAGGAAGCTGAAATCTGTAGAGTTTTTTCCCCCAGTGGAGTCAGCTGGACTCAGAACAGATGGGAAGAAACAAGTGGTGGTTTTTGCACCCCTTCCCAGCCTGGACTCTTCACTTTCTCTTGAAGCAGAAGGGCAGAGTAGAAAGACCTTACTATGGACAGAGGAGAGCAAATTCAGGCAGATCAGGGGTTTGCAAGCTAGAAGAGGTGTGTGCTGGAGAGAGAAGGGTGACAGGGAAGAAATGCTTATACCCTTGAGAAAGTGATGAGGTCCCCAAGATCTGTGCAGAGACCTGACACTGAATGCCCTGATGTTGCTGCAGAGCTGTTTTCCTCTGCTGCTTCTTCCTTTGATGCCCCGTCATTCCCAGACCCCAGGTGTTTTGTCTGTGCACCAGCCTTGTTTCCCCAGGCCTCTCACAATCCACCTCCTCTGGTGACTCAGGTCTCAAAGCCCTTGTTTGGCAGGCCCAGGTGTGATCTGCTAAACCAAGTGCCCAGCACTGTCCTTTGGCAGCCACCCCCCATGGGCCCTGCCTGGGGGCTGCCTCCTCTCTCCACCAGATGCTGACCTGCTGCCTCCTCCTTCAGTCACACAGGTGAGAAGCCCTTCCAGTGCATCGTGTGTGGCCGAGCCTTTGCCCAGAAGTCCAACGTGAAGAAGCACATGCAGACTCATAAAGTGTGGCCTCCAGGGCTGGGCTGCACCATCTCCCGCAACTCCATCACTGTGCAGGTCATGGCCTTGAACCCCAACCAGCCTGAGGACGAGGAGAACACAGGTTTGCTGCCTGGGGATGGTGTGTGTGGGGCAGAGCAGTGGTGTGAGGAGGCTGCAGGTCTCTGCACCCCCACACAGGGAGGGAGGGGAGCTGTGTGTGCTGTTTGCATTCCTTGGTGGTGTTTAGCAGCTCACACTAAGTGGCATTTGCTCAGCTCCAGCTGGAAGCTGCATCCTTTCATACCCCCATGGTGGGTTCAGGTGCTGGTGGAGAAAGTGGCTCCAAACTCTGTGCCAGTATGTGCATAAACAGGGTAAGGGGTCTTCCCCTTCTCACTCCCTGGCAGTGCAGCTTTGGCAGTGCACGAGCCACACCTGACAGCTCTGGCCTAGAGGACAGACAGCTGCTGCTTTAGAATAGCCCAGTGCTCTGGCTTTGCACTGTGCAGGTCATGCCCAGGCTGGATCTGGCCACAGTGGCCACCTGTAAATACTTGAGGCACAGAAGAGCTCCTTGCTGGTGTCTGGATCCTCTTTCTGCTGTTGGCCCCAGTCCTGGTAGGGGAGGGAATGCAGTGACAATGTCATGTCTAGGACAAGGGACAACTGGAGCTGCTCTTTGTAGGCATTATGGACTGTGAGCTACTGGCTGAGCTTATCTCCTGTCTTCTGCCAGTGGTGGGAGTAAATCTGGCTCTGGTTCACTGGTGGAAGCCTGTTCTCTGACTGCTCCAAAGAGCACAGGAAAAAGAGAATGGGCTAGGAAGGGGAAGATGGAGTAGTCAGAGCCCTTAATAATCTGTCAACAAATTTAAAATGACCCTGTTCGTGAGATTCATTTGATCTGAAGAGTCTGTCTTTGAAAGGAAGAGCCTGGCCTGGTGTGTCCTTGGCAGCATGGTGCTTGCAGAGCAGCTTTCAGAGCTGTCTCATGGCAGGCTGTGACTTTCCCTCTCTCCAGGTTTGCCCCAGCCCTCCAGCCATGCGGTGCCCCCGCCCCAGGACCTGAGCCCCTTGGAGGAGAACGAGGAGGGCAAGCTGGAAGCCAAGCAGGTTGTCCTGATTGACAGCTCTTACCAGTGCCAGTTCTGCCCCAGCAAGTTCAACACCTACTTCCAGCTCAAATCACACATGACACAGCACAAGAATGAGCAGGTAGGGACAGAGGGTGCCTGTGTGGGCAGCAAGATTGGGATTGGCTTCATATAATGCACCAGTTACCAGGGTCTATCCTGAGCCTTTTGCTCTGTAGAGCTGCCAGTTCTTCACATGCAGCTCAGCTCTTGGGGTTGTAGCTGTGTGGTCTAGGTGGCTTTGAAAAACTCCTCTGTCTCTACCCTGCTGAGTGAGAATTCAGCCAAGCAGGTTTGGGTGGCTGGAGAGGATGCAAAGAAGTGAAGTGTGTCCAGTTCTGGGCTCTTCGCTTCCAGAAAGACATGGAGGTGCTGGAGCATGTCCACAGGAGGGCAACGGAGCTGGGGAAGGGTCTAGAGAGTACGGCAGAGGAGGAGCTGGGGGGGACTCAGCCTGGAGAAAAGGAGGCTCAGAGGGGACCTTCTGATTCTCCACAACTCCCTGAAAGGAGGGGGCAGCCAGGGGGGAGTCAGGCTCTGTTCCCACAAGGGACAGGACAAGAGGAAACAGCCTCAAGCTGTGCCAGGGGAGGTTCAGGTTGGACATGAGGAGGAATTTCTTCCCTGAGAGGGTTGTCAGGCATTGGGGTGGGCTGTCCAGGGAAATGGTGCAGTCATCCTCCCTGGAAGTGTTCAGTAAATGACTACACATGGCACTTGGTGCTGTGCTTTAGTTGACAAGGTGGTGTTTGCTCAGCGATTGGACTTGATGATCTTGGGGGTCTTTTCCAACCTTTATGATTCTATGAAATCTGAAGTTTTCGGTGTAGGTGGCAGCTCTCAGGTCATGGGACAATCACTTGTGGGGTGTTGTGGTCCCATCCACTCAAGTGGTTACAGTCTCTGTTTCTTTCCAGAAAGGAAGGCAATTCTGCCTGTTGGCAGAGGATTTTCCCTGGTTGTTTCCATGGTGAGCCTCTCCAGTTGCTCTCCCTTCTCCCAGGTGTACAAATGCGTGGTGAAGACCTGCGCCCAGACCTTCCAGAAGCTGGAGTCCTTCCTTGAGCACATCAAGAGCCACCAGGAGGAGCTGAGTTACCGCTGCCACCTCTGCAGCAAGGACTTCCCCTCACTGTACGAGCTGGGCGTGCACCAGTACTCGCACAGCCTGCTGCCCCAGCACAGCCCCAAGAAGGACATGGCCGTGTACAAGTACAGTACAATCGCTGCTCACAAGGCTTGTAGGAGTGAGTGGGTGCAGAGCATGCTTGGTGGGACCTTAGAGGGGACAGAGGGCCCTGTGTCCAGTGGCCGTGGTGCTTTTGGACATCCAGGTGGCCCATGGGGGGGCCCCTCCACCAGACTGCAAGGGTCAAGTACTTTGAATGCAGGGAGTCTCTTTGAATGACAGTGAAAAGCTGGGATCGGGTATGTGGGAAGATCCCATCAGTGCAATTCCTCTTATCACCAGTGGGCACGGCTGACCTGCCCTGGGCTGGGTCAGAGACCCAGGGAAGCCCTTTCCAGCCTGTTTTCTCTCATTCTTCACCCACAGCAAAGGGATTGTGGGTTGTAAAAGCTGTGCCCAGAAAAAAATTTCCTATCCCTTTGCTGCAAAAGGGTCTGTTCCTTGGAAAGCTTTTCTACTAGTGTGGAGGGAAAGTGTGAGGCGTTCCACAAGGAGCTCCACAGAGCTTTTGAAATGCCCATAGAGATGTTCAGGAAGAGTCGAAAACCCAGGAGATACTGGAGTCACTTAGGAGCTTCATGGAATAAATACCTGCTAATTCTTGCCTAGACCATGGTTTTTAGTTATCCTTGCTCTACAGAGCTTTGTTCTGCAGCTTCTTGGTGGGGATCCCTGAGATCAGAGCCTGGCTTGTGCTTGAGGTTTTAGTCCGACCTAAGGAGAAGGGGGTTTCACAGCAGGAACAGGGTGTGAGTGCCTCTGTCCTCACTGCTGATGGTCTGTCCCCAGTGCCCACTGTCAGTCAGCTTTGGCAGAGCCCTCTGGCAGAAATGCTGCCAGCATGTGTCACTCCTGCCATGCTTTGCCCCCACTCTCAGCTCCTTCATTGGGACCTGGTGTCTTCAAGCAATGAAGGTGGAAGGAGGTGTTTGAAGTAAGGTGAAGTCCTTACCTAGGGCTTGTGTGCATGAGGAAGCAATGTGGAATATGTGCTCAGGTCTGGGTGCTCCCATGGCAGCCTGTGGGAAGTGCACTCATATTTAAAGGCTTCTCCACCCAGTTTTCCAGCATTTCCCTCTCTGAAGGATGCTAAGTGTGAGTGTGAGCTGGCATGTGGGTTGCTGAGGTTTTAGAGCACCTGAGTGGTTATTCTCTGTATCAACCCTGTCAAAGATCACCCTGGAAGGTAGCTGGGCTGGGTAGGTCTGCTTGTAGTGTGGGGTTTGCTGCAGGAGCCTTGCTCACAGGCTGTGTCCTTTCTCTCTGCACCAGGTGTGTGAAGTGTGTCAATAAATACTCCACCCCCGAAGCCCTGGAGCACCATCTGCAGACAGCAACGCACAACTTCCCCTGCCCTCACTGCCAGAAGGTGAGTGCTGACCATGGCCTGAGCCGGGCCTGGACACCTGGCAAGGGCTCTGAGGGGAACCCTTGGCTCCATGAATAGGAGCCTTGGATAACAGATTATGAGGAAGCAGAAAGTGAAGTTAACTCTGTGGGGAATGTAGGAACTCCTGGGGTTCCTTGCCCAACCCATCCTACTGCTGGCTTTGGTGGGATACTGGGCATCCTTCTGGGGAGCTGGTCCTCAGCTCTGTGGTGTTACATACTTGACAGCAAGGTTTCAGCTTATGTGTTTCTTAAGAAAGTTTTGGCTTTTTTTTTTTGTTTTGAGTTCTTGTTGGTTTGTTTTTAAAGCTGTATCTGTACTTTCTTTATACATCCTGATGGTTTTCACAGTGCATCCTTCCTGGGAAAGCAATGACTGAGCTTCTTGCTCAGGTTTTCCAGAGAAGCTGTGGCTGCCCCATCCCTGGAAGTGTCCAAGGCCAGATTGGACAGGGCTTGGAGCAGCCTGGGATAGTGGAAGGTGTCCCTGCCCACAGCAGGGGTGTTGGGACTGGATGATCTTTAAGGTCCCTTCCAACCCAAACCATTCCATGATTCTTATGTTTTCTATCCAGGCTACACCTCCTATGCCAGCTCCACGATGTCCGGTGCGTGGTGCCGGCTCTGAGCCGTGTTTTTGTGTGTTCCAGGTGTTCCCCTGTGAGCGGTACCTGCGCCGCCACATCCCCACACACGGCGGGGGCAGCAAGTTCAAGTGCCAGATCTGCAAGAAGTTCTTCCGGCGGGAGCACTACCTCAAGCTGCACGCCCACATCCACTCGGGTACGGCTCCCCTGCTCCCAGTGCTCGTCACCTCTGTGCCACAGCCCTGGCTACCCTGTGCCCTGGTAGCGGGAGTGACAGAGTTGGCGCCGAGTCATTTGTAGTAACTTGGTTTCAGATCAATGGGTTTGGTTCAGCCTCGTGCCCAGCACTGCACTAGTTAGAAATGGGGGACACAGGTGGCTTCCCCACTTGCTGTGGTGGCAGAACTAAGGAGTTTGGTCCTGGAGAGCAGGAGCAGTGTGCAGCATGGGTTGTACCCATCCATTTAATGTTTTATTGAGAAGCGGCTGAGGGAGTTGGGGTTGTTTGGCCTGGAGAAAAGGAGGCTCAGGGGAGACCTTACACTCTCTACAACTCCCTGATAATGAGGATGCAGCCAGGTGGGGGTCGGTCTCTTCTCCCAGGGAACCGGCGACAGGACAAGAGCACACAGCCTTAAGCTGCACATGGGGAATTTCAGGCTGGACATTAGGAAGAAGTCCTTCACAGAAGGGGTGATTTGGCATTAGAATGGGCTGCTCAGGGAAGTGGTGGAGCCACCATCCCTGGAGGTGTTTGAGTAAAGACTGGATGTCTTTTCATGGTACTCAGTGCCATGGTCTGGTGACAAGGTGGTGTTAGGTCATAGGTCAAGTTCTCAAAGGTCTTTTCCAACCTAGTTAATTTGGTGTGATTCTGTGTGATTTGTCCATTGGGCAGTGAAGTTTAGGCAAGTTTATAGTGTGGCACAGCTGGCCTGGTGCCCTGTCCATGGCTAGAGCAGCCTGTGTGGCTGGACTGTCCCTGACCCCTGGTCTCTCTCCTCCCCAGGTGAGAAGCCCTTCAAGTGCTCAGTGTGTGACTCGGCGTTCAATCGCAAGGACAAGCTCAAGCGCCACATGCTCATCCACGAGCCCTTCAAGAAATACAAATGTCCCTTCTCGTATGTAGTGTGTCTGCACATGACAACGTGTCTGAACGGGCTTGGGATGGGGCTTGGGATGGAAGGAATGTCTCCTGCAGCTATCCTAGGGGACACTGTGGCACCTACCAAGCCACTGCTGCCTGGGGAGGTTGGAATGCTGTGTGCTGTTGAACTGGGAACCCAAGAGTCCCAATTCTTTGTTACTGTCTTCCTGTAAGGCCACATAATTTCATTGGTTCATTAGCCCTGTAAAATAACTCCCGCCTTCATGGGAGGCTTGGGGGAGCACTAGAAATAGAAGGAGCATTATTTGACCACAGAGGTTGCCTGGATGATGGACTCTCACTTACTGCCATGTCTCCAAAAGCACTTGGCAACACAGGACAACACAGCACTTGGCAACATGTACAAGCCAGAGTTTAGGAAGGTGCACCCCAAATCCGTGGCTCAGCCATGGACCTTCTGAGATAGCCAAGACTGACTGGCTGTTCTCCCTGCTCCAGCCACCTTGTACCTTCTTCCAAGATATTTCTGTCTCCAGCTGGGATCTTGAACTTGCTGCTTTTGGGAGGATTTATAGTGAGGCACAGACCATGTGCAATACAGGAGAAGCCACATGTCCCTGTGGCAGCCTGTTTATTCCTTGCCCCTCCCCAGAAAGGCCGAAAGAGTGGAACTCCTGCTGAGGCTGCACCGAGATGGACATCTGGGTGCTGCTGAGGAGAAGGGTCATGGATCTCTTTAGGAGCTGGGATCTGTTCATACATTGCTCCTCAGCTGATTCCCACATCTCACCAGCATTTGTTGTTGTTCCAGAAGCCACACAGGCTGCAGTAAAGAATTCAACAGGCCTGACAAGCTGAAGGCTCACATTCTGTCCCATTCAGGTGAGTGGTTGGGAATGCAGTGACTGGGATTCCCTGTGGTGCTGCAGGAGCATGTGACAGAAGGACTAAGCCTGAGAAATAAGAATCATTTACTAGCTTTAGATTTTTTTCTCTCTGTTTTGCTGCAGGCCTGTTTAAGTGAGGGTCTGTTTAGGATCATGTCTAAGCTTTGGGCTGTTTTCTAAGACAATATAATCTGTAGGCAGGCCTGCTGGTGACACTCAGAAGCTGAGCTGGATTATTTGGTCTATTTGCTATCAACTGAATATCCAGAGTGTTCACTCCTCCCCAGTCCCATCCCACATGCAAAAGGAGATCTCATGGGATTTGATTCCCTTCTTTCTGTGTTCCAAAAATTATGCTCCCAATCCCGATAAAGACTAATAATTTATTCCCATGCCCTAGGGAACAATCAGACTTTTATCTCTTGGGGTAGAACTGGAAGTCTTTCCTTGTGCCCAAAGCCCTGCAGAGTGGGATCAGATGGGATGGGCTGATAGTGTAGTCATGGGTTGTTTCCAAGTGTACATTCCCATATTTTGTAGCGGAAAAAAAAGTGAAAATCTCTTTATTTACTAAATACACTTGGAAAAAACCAATACTTCAAGATTGTTTTGCATTTTCATCACAATTACTTGACATGTATTTCTGGTGATATTTTAATGCTCTTTCTTGAGGCAAGAATATTTATTTCCAGTCTGCAGCTTTCTCTTGAGGGGCAGTGGAGGGACAGGCACTGATCTCTGCTCTCTGTGACCAGGGACAGCACCCAGGGAACAACTGGAGCTCTGCCAGGGGAGAGTCAGGCTGGGTATCAGGGAAAGAAAGGTTCTTCCCCCAGAGGGTGCTGGGCACTGCCCAGGCTCCCCAGGGAATGGGCACGGCCCCGAGGCTGCCAGAGCTCCAGGAGCGTTTGGACAGCGCTGCCAGGGATGCCCAGGGTGGGGTTGTTGGGGTGTCTGTGCAGGGCCTGGAGCTGGGCTGGATGATCCTTGTGAGTTCCTTCCAGCTCCGGACATTGTATGACTCAACAAAGGGTGAAATCAATGGTTAAACACAGACATTCAAGCTGTAGCCACCCACGCTTTGCTGTGTGAGGCACAATGTCTCTTCCCTTTTATCCGGGAGCATCTCCTTGGAGGAGGAGGTGAAGCTGTCCTGCTCTCCCTGGTGGGATGGCTGGGTCTCTAACTAAACTCTCTGTGCAGGGATGAAGATCCACAAGTGCCAGTACTGTAACAAGTCCTTCAGCCGCCGTGCCCACATGGTGGAGCACCAGCGCTCGCACACCGGCAACTACAAATACCGCTGCCCCACGTGCAGCAAGGGCTTCACGCGCCACAAGTACATGAGGGACCACAAGTGCCGCCTGGGCTCGCCCAAGGACAAGGAGCTGCAGCTCAGGAAGGCCCAGAAGAAGCGGGTGGCACGCGGGCGCAAGGCCGGGCTGGCCCTGCCCGGCACGCTGGGGCTGCCCGAGCTCAAGGACGGCGCTGCCGGGGAGAGCCCCCCCGAGGGGGGCCCCAACAAAGAGCCCTTCCAGGAGTCGGACGCCGTCCTGTCCATCGTGGTTGGCGGGTCGGGAGCTGCTGACTCGGAGCTGGTCCCTGGGCAGCCCAACAGCATGGCCTCCAACCTGGCCCTGGCAGAGCTGCAGACGGCCTCGGACGGGCCGTGCACCATGCTGGCTGTCCCTGTGTACATCCAGACCTCGGAGTGACAATGCCCAGAGCCACTGTGTGGCTGGGGGCTGCTGCTGGCACTGTCTGATTTGGTGCTCAAATTCATCCCTGTGGAAAAGACCAAAGCTCTTCTGGGGAGGTAGATGGATATGGGAGAGAATGGCTTCCATCTCCACTGGTTCTTCCCATCCTTGGGCAGAGGACTGCTTGGAAGTCACTGATGCCTACAAGACATGAAGAGAGTGGCTCCATTATTTCTTGTCCCTCTGCACCACGGGTCAGCTTAGGGCAAGAAAGACAAAGATCCCTGAATCAGGGTAAGAAGAAGGACCATGCAAACTTGCAACAAACAGAGCTGCTGAAATCAGGTGGCTTTGCAAATCACAGCCTGTCCCATCTGTGGTTTTTCTGGCCTAAAAGCTGTATTGCCCAGTATTTGGGTGGCCCTTCTGAGAGCAAACATCCTTCCTAGTGGAAGCAAGTTCATCCTGATATCCTTTGGGAACACTGTTCAGAAATACCCTGATTGACTTATGTCTGGTATCTTCTCTCTGTCTCTCTCAGTAGAAAGATCACCGTGTCTGTACTACAACATTATAAACACCCTGGACCTCACGTGTGGAGTCAGTGTGTGGGAACGTGTGTGTGTGTGTGTTGGCTCTTCTCTCTGGGTGCTGTTCTCTCCACAGTGTTTGTTCATGGTTTTTCCCCAGATTCAGGGATCTCTGAGTGCCTTAGACATCAATGAGTCAATCCCTGTGAACAGTTAAATGTGACCCCTGTGTTCAGTGAGGGCACTGAGGGCTGGGTGAGGTGACCTGTCCAGGGTCACACAGGAAAGCTGTGATGCATGCAGGAGGCAATGTTGCAGTGTCAGCTCTGGGCCAGGTGCTGCAGAGAAGCTCTGGCAGCTGCTTCCCAGCCTCTACATCCCCTCAGTTCAGTTCTTGTCAGTAGTTCCAGTGGGGAGTTGGTGTGGTTCAGCAGCAAGGAAGGCTGGTGTGACTGGGACATTTGTTGTCCTCTTGGCTTCTCTGATTTCCCAAGAAGAAATCCCAAAGCCAGCAGAGGAGCACCAAACCCAGGAACTGAAATGGTGCAGTGTTGGTGAGGGAGGTGCCTGGGCAGCTCTGGAGCTGGATAGGTCAGGGAGCAGGCTGGAGTGCTGCTGCCTGCTCCAGTGCCCTGCCAGGCTCCTTCCTTCCTGTACTGCCCTCAGCCTCTGGTTTTCCACTGCCACAGGATCCACTGGCTTTTGGGGAAGGATCTGCACCCAGACCTGCACATCCCTGCTGCCTCCAGGCCTTCCTGGGATGTGTCCTCATGCTCTGCTGTCCCATGCTTTCCCCTTCTCCAAGTGTAGGGCAAGCCAAGCTGAGCTTTCCCTGGTGAGTTTGTGACTTCCCTGTGAGTTTGTGAGCTGCTAAAGGTGTCTGTGGATGCAAAGTGCTGCATTCCCAACCTGTTTATCCAGAGGTGCTTCAGGGTTCAGTCACTCCTGGGTATGGAAATCCTGGCTGTGTCTGGGACTCTGTGGCTGTTCCTGGCCACTGCAGCAGTCAGCCCAGTATTACTGGTCTGACTGGTCTGATCCAGCCCGTTGTTTGAGCTCACTGTGTTCTTGTCTCCTTCCTTAAAATCTTAAGTATAGCAGCTTGCAGAGGGCTGTACCCTGTGCTCCCAGACTGTGCCATCTAATGATGGGTTACACTGTCACTCCTGGGACACAGTCCCGCAATTCCAGTCAGGATGGGTCCTGCCACCAGTTCACTTTGCTCACTCACTTGCTAACTAACTTGTTCATTTCAGATTTTTTGTGATGTTTCTTCACCTCCAGCTGTTGGTAGGTGGGAGGAAATGGGAGCTCAGGGCTTCCAGGGGAGGCTGGGAGAAGGGGTTGTTGAGAGTTTACACAAGGTTAAGGAGAGGTCTTGCCCCTGCCTCATAGGAGGGGATAGAGAAGCTGGAGCCAGGCTCCAGAGGTGCACAGGGATGGGAAGAGAGGTGACAGGGACATGTTGGAACATGGCAACTTCCAGTACTTAAAGGGGCTTACGAGAAGGCTGGAGAGGGACTTTTCACAAGGGCCTGGAGTGACAGGACAAGGGGGAATGGCCTCAAGGTGATGGAAAATTTAAATGTGATATTAGGAAGAAATCCTTCCCTGTGACAGTGCTGAGGCCCTGGCACAGGGTGCCCAGAGAAGCTGTGGCTGCCCCTGGATCCCTGGCAGTGCCCAAGGCCAGGTTGGATGGGGTTTGGAGCAAGCTGGGCTAGTGGAAGGTGTCTCTGCCCATGGCAGAGGGGTGGAACAAGATGATTTTTGTTGTCCCTTCCAACCCAAGCCACTCTCTGATTCCATGATTCTAACTCAGTATAAGGAAGGAGGCTGCAGAGATGTCCTGAGATCTCAGTACCAATTTGGACAGAGCATCCTGCCCTGAGCAGATGTGCTTGGGATGAGCTGACTGGGCCGGGGACATCCAGGTGGTCCTTCCTCCTTAGGTGTGTCTGTGCTTCTGTGCAAGCTCTTGTCTGCTTTGAAGGGCAGAGTTTATTTACCCACAGTGTTTATTTTACTCTGCTCTCCCAGGAGGGGAACAGAATCAGGAAATAGTTGGCTAAATATACTTTTCCTCTTTTTCTCCCCTCTGTACCACACTGTATGTGTCATTATGTGGTCTCTGCAGTCGGGTCTATTTTGGGGTTGATGATGTGTGGGTGCAGCTCCTTCAGCTCAGAAGCACCGTCTGGAGACATGGCCTGCCCTTCCCAAATCCTGCTTTCCCCCAGCTCAGCAGGATGCTGGAACCCAGCTTCCACTGGCTACACTGGGTGTAATTCAGGGAGTGGGAGCAGAGCCACACAGCTGCCTTGTGTGTGACTGTTGAGGGATACAAGGCTGAGGACTTTCCTGAACATAACTGGGACAGGAGGGCTCAGAGGTGCCACCCTGGATGCTTGATAGGTGTTTGCATATGGGGTGGTGTTGAACCAAAACAAGTTTTATCTTGAGCAAAATGACTCTTCTCTTAGAGGAAACCTTGAGTGATCGTCCTCCCTGCCCCGCTCTTGTCCAGCTGCTTCAGCTCCTGCAAACTCAGATGTCTTCAAACTCTTCCATTTCCTGCAGGGAAGATTTCTGCCCAAATTTGTTGTTTCTGTTACCGCAGCAGAGCCCTGCCCACTGGCCGGGGTAGATTGAAGGTGCCCAGGGCACTGATTTTCTCCCAGGACCGGTTCCATCCTGTGTCCTGGGCACAGCTGTGTTCTTTACAAACCCACCTCCGGGAGCATCTTGGCATTTTCTGAAGTTCCCAGGAGAAGCCCAGAGCCAGAGCCATGCCCTGGGAGAACTGGATCAGAACAAAGCTCTGTGGTGCTTGGTGACAGCAGACACTTGTGTGGGAGGAAGGGCAGGTAAAAGCTCTCGTTCCTCCTGTTCTCCTCAGCCCCCTGTGCTGTCAGCTGGGAGCTTTCCGGCCCTGGCAGTGTTTCCATCAGCCTCAGTGGATTTTTCCTGTGTATTTGCCTTTCCCACCTATCTGCATGTTAGGGAGATGGAACAAGGCAGGAGCCATTACAGGGCTCTGTTGCTGAACTCCCACCTGCTACGTGGGATGTTCTTTGTGTTTCCCAGAGCAGTGCTTTTCCCTCTTACTCAAGGCACAAAAATGCTCTGTTATCCAACAAGCATTTATTTGGGTCATTTTTCCTCTTTTCCATGTGGTGTGTGATATCCCAGCTCTGCTCCAAAGCAGTGATTAATTTTCTTGGGTGATTTCCAGTGACAAACATTATTATTGTCCAAGTGTGTTGTTCATTAATGTTGTCACAACCCTGCTGTGACTAGAGATGGGGGTTTATCCCTTTTACAGGTGGTTGAGGCCAAGCACAAAGAAACAGAAGTCCAAAGTATCCAGGAAAGGCTGGCACCAGGCTGAGGTACAGACTCCATTTCCTCATGGAATTTTGTACGTAGGTACTGTGAAATTATGGATCACAGCATGGAATTATGTCCATGCTGCCCCCACAGCTCTGAGCATGTGACTCAAAAGTCCAGGAAATGAGTTCACAGCGAGTCACCACCAATTAAACAACCATGGGTTTAAAAACTCACTTTTGTACAGTTGGCAAGTTAGAAAGGGAAGGTTAAAAGAATAAATTCTCCAACACGTTATCTCAACAGGAGCCTGGAGCAGGCTTGAGGGGTACATAAAGGGGGGTCACCCCAGCAGCGGGGATGGGTGCTGGAGGAGGAGGCGACTGGCTGGGATTCACACCCAGCCCGCTCCAGGCTCCGTGCCCAGCTCTGGTCCTGGGCAGGCTCCCGTGGTCACTTCTTGGCCACTTCAGGTGTGTCCAGAGAAGGGAACAGAGCTGGGAAAGGAGCCCCAGGAGAGGCTGAGGGAGCTGGAAAGGGGCTCAGCCTGGAGCAAAGGAGGCTCAGGGGGGACCTTGTGGCTCTGCACAAGTCCCTGACAGGAGGGGGCAGCCGGGGGGGTCGGGCTCTGCTGCCAGGGAACAGGGACGGGAGGAGAGGGAACGGCCTCAGGCTGGGCCAGGGGAGGCTCAGGGTGGGTATTTGGGAAAATTTCTCCCCAGAAAGGATGGTCAGGCCTTCGCAGGGGCTGCCCAGGGTCCCCATCCCTGGAGTGTCCAAGGAAGGACGACGGGGCACTCACTGCTCTGGGTTGAGTGACACGATGGGGATCAGTCACAGGTTAACCCCTCAATGACCCTGGCGGTCTTTTCCAACCTTAATGACTCTGTGACCCTTCACCCCCGGGCCCCCTGCCCGACCCCTGCCCGCCTGAGCCACGGTGTCAGCCCCACCTTCCTCCTCTCGCACGGTGTGCGGGAGTCCGGGGAGCATCCTGGGGTAGGGCCCAGGCAGCAGCCGCTCCTCCCGGACCTTTCCCGGCCCTGTCCCCCCAGCCCCAGCCCCAGCCCCAGCCCCTCCTTCCCTGCCCGACACCCGCCCCGTGACGTCAAACCGCTCCGTGACGTCGGCCGGGCCCCGTGACGTCAGCGCGCCCCAGCGCCACTGCCGGGTTCCGCTCGGGAGACACCTCCTTCCCGGCGTGCCCCGCGCCTCCCTGCGGCCGTGCCTCCATCTCCCAGCAGCCCCCGCGCACGGAGCCCTCCGGCGCGCGCGGCGCGGCGGCGCAAGGCACGACGGGAGTTGTAGGCGGAGCGGGGCGGCGGGGCGAGGCGGGCGGGCGGAGTCGGGTGGCGGCGGCGGCGGCCTCGGGCCTCGGGTCGGTGTGTGCGGGGAGCGGAGCGAGGGAGCAGGCACCGCAGCTGCACGGCCTCGGCCCGGCCCCGGCCCCGCGCAGCCATGTCGGGGCTCTTGGGGAAGCTGTTCGGGACGGGCGCCGGCGGGAAGGGCGGCGGGAAGGGCCCGTCCCCGCAGGAGGCGATCCAGCGGCTCCGCGACACGGAGGAGATGCTCAGCAAGAAGCAGGAGTTCCTGGAAAAGAAGATCGAGCAGGAGCTGGCGGCCGCCCGCAAGCACGGCACCAAAAACAAGCGCGGTGAGCGGGGCGGGGGCCGGGCCGCGCCGCCCCGAACCCGGGCAACAGGTCGGGAGCGCCCTGGGCGGCGCGGACTCGTCTGTGCGGCTTTATTTTACACCCGGAGCCTTTAGTTTATACTTTGGTGCCTTTCAGTTGTACCTATTGCCATTATTTTATGCCTCAGCGCCCTTCCCGGCGGGATTTACGCCCCAGCCGTGTTTCCTCACTCTGGAAGGGAGGGACACTTCCCCTTCCCTCGTGGGGAGAGCCCCGTGTGGGTGTCGCGTCACTGCCTCGTGATTCCGATGTCGCGATAGCGCTCGGCTCCTCTCCGTGGTGTTCCCTTCCCGTCCCCTGCCCATCTCACTTTGGGGAGAGGTCAAGAAAATATCCCGGCACTGGGTGCAGCTGGAAAAGCAGGGCAGCACCGTGGAATCAGGCCTTGATTTGCTCTGGTGGTGGTTTTTAATTCCAACCAACAAAACTCTTTACCAGAACCCTGCTTAATGTAAGGGTTTAGTTAGATATGTTTATTTTTGTTAGCTCTTACCAAAAGTTCTGAGCGTGTCGGGGAGAGCAGGAGTTACAGCTTTGATGTGTGTGGTGTTTGTTGTCCGTGGGATGAAGAACTTCCAGGGAGAAAATTGGCCAGCATGAAAAGGGTTTCTTGAAAACAGGCAAGTTAATATTCCCTCTTCTGGGAAGAGCTTGGGTTGTACTTATGCTTCGTTTTGTGTTCTCAAGGAAATATTCATTCTTTTAGAAACAGTATTTGTTCTGGGGTTTATTCCCACTCCTCAGTCCCCTCCAAGAGGCTCTTCCACACACACTCCTAAAGCTTATGAATGGAATTGGTGTTTCCCAGGTGGAACTTGGCTTCCCTGGGCAGGTCTGGCTGTGTTTTCCAGGCAGTGCTTGATGTGTCTGTGTGTCTGGAGATAAAGCACTTGTCAGGTTATGTATTCCAGTGCTCTGGAAACAAACTTCTTGTGTGTTTTAGCATGGTCACCAAAAGTTTTCAGGAAAGCACATCCTGATTTCTGTGCGGATGTCGCCCTCTCTGTGCAGGAGCAGGAGTGGCTTTGCCTGTAGCACAGGGAGCTGCAAGCACACGTCTAGCAAGGGTTAATTGGCAGTAATTACCCTTAGGAGTTTCATGTCACTACTTCAGTCAGCACTTTAAGCCTCCTTCCACACTCTAGAACTTCCCTGTGTGACGTGGATGGAGCCAGTGTACAAGGGCTCAAGGATGTGTCAGAGGACCTCAGCAGAGCCTGACTTCGTGCTTAACCAAGTCAGTTCTAAATCAAATACATTGCAACAGTTCTAGTAAGTGAGTCTGTGCTGTGGTTTTTGGCCTAGTTTGGTAATGAGCTCGAGAGGAGAACTAAAATATGTCTCTGCAGTTTCTTCATCTTCTGGGTTACACCGAGCCTCTCAAACTTCTAAACTTTCTGTTCAGGTCTTTGTCTCGCTCCACTGTAATGCCATCCATCCCTCCCTTCCTCCCTCCCTCTCTGCTGCCCTTCAGAACCTCGGGTAGGGGAGGGATTAAATTTCCTTGGAGGTGGAGGAAGGAGAAAAACCTGCCCATTCACCGGCAGGATTCTGGGTCAGACTAATTGAGGGCTTGCAGCAGCACAGGATCCTGAGGAGTAATTAAGGAGCTGTGAATAGGAGGAGGGTAGGGATGGATTTCTCTTTTTCCATTTCTGGGGCTGAGAGGCCAACTGTTCTTACTGGGCTGTGAGTTAAGGCAGCTGATTGTCTGTGCCTTGCTGGGAAGTGAATTCCCTTCAGGACACACTCAGTTTTCCTGAGTTCAAGTTGTCAGTCATCAGCTGAGCTCCTACAAATTGCATTTTTTTATAGGCAGTTACTGGATTTTTCCCTGTCTGACTTCAGGCTGGTTTATAATCCATAATCTATGCGATTTTGATGCAAGGTCACTTAAATCCATATTTTAACTGAAAATAAAAATGTATTGGTTTTAGATGTGAAAGTCTGTCATTTTAACGGAAATACTTTGATATAGTTGGAATGCTTTCAAGTAAACCTGAACAAAAGATAATTAGCTAGAGATTATTTTGTTTAAGTGTTGGATCAACCTTTAAAAAATTAAATATGAAGAATCCCTAGGCTTAGTTCTCCAAGATGTAATCACTTCCCTCTGGAGATGCTGCGTGTCCCTGTTCCTTGAGGATCTCCTGTGGATGGTGCACATTTGTGATCTCAGCTGGGCAGTGCTACTGATGCTCCTGGAAGCTGCTGCGGGACAGCCAAAAGAAGATGATACAGTGGGGCAGGGAACTTACCTGGAAGCTTAAAGCCACCTTGGGAAAACTTGGAATGGCGTTTTTGTTGTCCCAGAGGGAAGACGGGTGTCTGGCACACTTGAGGAAACATTCTCTGCTCCCCAGCACACTGAGTGATTGTTCAGGTGCCAAGTGAGCTGCTTTCCAAAGGCTCATTCACTCATTCCTGCAGCACTTCTGGAGTCTAAGGAAAGCTTAAATCTAAGAAACTTAGAGGCTTCTGGTTCCCATGCCTGCCCCAGGCATATGCAGGGGTTTGTTAATTTATCAACTCATTTTAGATGTGTATTTTCGTGATCTGCATTTAGGGTATCCAGGCTGTGTAACCAGACAACTCAGGAAATTCTGAGGTTATAATAAGGAGCTTTGTAGTAGAAATTTCCTCAGTCTGTGTTGTTTCTTGGCACGGGAGGCTTTCAACTTGCATGAAAAGTTCTGAGTGTGCTGGGGAGACCAGCAGTGACGGCTTTAATGTGCTTGCCATGTTTTGTCCATGGGATGAAAAGCTATCAAGATTAATCATCAGTAGGAGGGTTTTTTGAAAACAGGCGAGTTACTCTTCCCTCTTCTGGGAGGAACTTGGGTTATGCTTGTGCTTCGTTTTGTGTTCTCATGGAAATGTTCAATCTTTTGAAAACCCCACCCCTCTGAGAGGCTCTCCCGCACTTTTGCTCTACCTCACGAGTAGTGGATTTATTCCTCTCAGTGAATTTACAGGAGCAGCAGCAGTACCGACTGATTTGAGCACTGATCAGCCAGTGTCTCACTGCATTTTACATCTGCCCTGAAAATAAACTTTGCTCTAACATAAGCAGAGTGCAGCTGTGAGCCTGTCTGGGAGCCCCGTGCTGCTGCTGCCTCCTTTTATTCCGCTCCAGTTTGTCCGTGGCGTTGTTTCATCTGGGATGTTTTCTCAGCGCTCAAACCTCGTGGTACAAACTAAGCTGCTCCATCTATTCCAAGGGTTCTGGAGCTCTAGGGTTCAGTGTTCAGCTTCAGAGCAGTTTAAGCTGATCCTAATCGCTGCTGCTCTGGTGTTTGTGCTTTTCTGTGGCTGTGCCTGATCACGCAAAGCTGAGCTGCCAGAGGAATAGCACAGGCACACAGAGGACCAAGGGGTTAATTCCTTGAGCTCTGACTACCTTGGGTATAACAATGCCAGGGTCTGTTTCTCCTGGAACCCAAAGCTCAAGTGATGTCTCAGTATGAAGATTACAGCAGGGAGAGAAACTCAGTGCTGCTTTAGAGTGCCAGTGTTAAAAGCAGCTCGCTTGAGCTCAGATCCAGGGTGAGCAGATGCAGTTATGAGCCTGCCTGCCACTGATCTGACCTTTCTATTAATTAACACCACGGTGTTAATAGATGGGTGAAAAGCCAATATTGTCCAAAATATAATCAGACTTTAGCAGGAGAGTGGACATTTCATGGATTTTCCCTCCACTCTGGTTTCTGTTAGCAAGTGGTTTTTCTTTTCTGATGTCAAAGTTTCTATTTTCACTGTACATAAATACAGTGTTGGGGTTTTTTTTTCCAGCACTGAGAACACAAAATAGATGCAAACCCACTCCTGGATTCCTGCTGTATAATTCAGGCTTTTCCTGGAAAGAGAACACTCCTCTTCTCCACCCGGCACTAAAACTAAACAAACCAGGAGGTTGGGCATAGGCTGAAGTCCTGACTTTAAGCCCACTTGGGGCTCTCAGTGCTGCCTCTGGTGATGGTGTGTAATGGAAATTATCTGGTTACATCCCTTTACCTTTTTTAAGCTGTCCCATCAGTCTGTTGATCTGATTTCCCTGCAGCTGGAGGATTCTGGTGTCAGAACTGCCCCTGTCAGTGAACCTGCTTGGAATGTCCAGCTGGGACTGGCTGAGTGAGGCTGCTCCAGGAGCAGCCCTGCCTGGTCCTGCCTGTTCCTCTGTGCTGCTCTTGGTGTTTGTGTGGGCAGGGCATGACTTGGATTAGTTTGCTGAGCCAGACAAAACCCAACTCCTAAAAAAAAAAAAGGAAGGAAAAGTTGTTTTCCACACTTAACCACACAAATACTGGAGCTGGCTGGGGGAGGGAGGCAGGAATGTGACGGGAAGGAGGAGGGAGGGCAGTTCTGCCTCTCCTGGCAGCAGTCCCTGCTCAGAGGCCCTAACTGTGATAGCATCTGAGGGTGACGTGGGCTCTCCCAGCAAGGGACGCAGGGATCATTAATTAAATCACGGCAGCAGTGCCTGCAGGATGGCTGTGATGGTTTTGTTTAGGACGCTGAGTGCTTCCAAGTGTGGCAAGGATCTGGCACTGAGGGAGGGGAAAGCCGCAGCCTCAGCTCTGGGCATGGGCATGGCCTCAAAGGGCCTGTGACTGTGTGTGCGGGGCCTCAGACATTGCTTGTGAGCGTGGTTTAAAGATCCTGCTTGGCTCTCGGCAAGAGAAGTGATTCTGCTCCCAGAATCCAATCATGAGACCCTGCTTTTGTTTCCATGAATCGTCAGATGCCTTTGGAGGGGAAGCAGGAATCCTGCAGCATTTCCAGCCCATCTTTAGGCCCTCAGCCTGCCTTCTCTGTGTTTTAAGTCACAGTGTAATGCAAAATTGATGTTTGAGTTCCAGGTGCTTATCCATAACCCAGGGCTTCAGTGTAGGAATGTTGATGGCAGTGCAGGCTCAAGTCCTTCATCTTCCCCTGAGGTTGATGGGCATTCACCACCTGCTTTGGGAGAAGTGATAATTGCTCTTTTAAATTAGATCTTAAAAAACTAGAGGAAACTTCTCCTTTGGATTCTACCCTACCTATGATCAGCAGAGCCTTTCGGAGACAAGACTCTCTGGTATAAAATGGTTTGGGAGCACTGGCAGGATTCACAAACACCTTTTTAAAAACTGCTTTTAAAAGTGACATAAACAAAACCCAAACCCCTGTGGTTCTGCCAGATATTGCCAGCTTTGGTAACTGTATTTGATGCAATATATCCTTCCTCTGTTCCTGTTCTCTGTCAGGAGGGAAGCTTGGCAAGTTTGCAGCCACTGACTTCGTGTTTATCACTTTTTCTCTCAAAATGTATTAGATGTTGGAGTCTAGTATCTCATTAAACTCCAGGCCTAATTACTGAATCCTGCTCCAGGGCTCTTAGGCTAGTTTAAAAATTATAATTTTCAGGTGATGCAAATTGTCAGTTTGGTTTAACCCTCTTTTTACTTAGACTTGTGCAGAGTTGTGGAGTGTTTATCTGGACTGGGACATTGCTGGCCTTTGCACTTGTATCATTCAGGTCCCTCTGTCAACCCTTCTTGCTCCCAAAAACCCAAAACTGCATTGCCCTTTCTTGTTTTTGGGGCAGTATGTGATGCTTGTCCCAGAGACTTTGGGCTGTGGTGTGAGCAGCAGGATGTGCCCTGACTTTCGCAGCCAGCAAAGTGTGGGTGTGAGTGGGGTTTAAAGTAAAATCTTGTCATTTACTCACACCGCTTAAAAATGGTTGATTTTTGCAAAACTAAAAGCTGGAGCAGCTCTCATCCCTGACTTTCCATCAAGTTTGCTGCCAGGTGTCCAGCAAACTGGACCTCCTGGCACAAAGTACCTGAAACAAACAGGATGCAGTTGGAGAATCCTAAGTAGGGCAGGCATCGATGTTGACAGACTTTTGCCTTACCCTGAGACAGCCCAAGGCCACAGCAGAGTTGGTGATAAGGAGATTTGTTCTGCTCTGAGTCATCCCTGTGAGTCTTTGAGCAGGAGCAGGGATACAGTTCCTGAAGGAAGGACTGGAGCCCCTCTGCTCTGGAGCCAGGCTGGGAGAGCTGAGGGTGTTCACCTGGAGATGTGAGGGCTCTGAGGAGACCTTAGAGCCCCTTCCAGTGCCTAAAGGGGCTCCAGGAGAGCTGGAGAGGGACTTGGGACAAGGGTCAGGATGACAGAGTAAGGGGGAATGGCTTCACTGTGACGGAGTGGGATATTGGGAAAAAATTTTTCCCTGGGAGGGTGGGGAGGCCCTGGCACAGGGTGCCCAGAGAAGCTGTGGCTGCCCCTGGATCCCTGGCAGTGTCCAAGGCCAGGATGGGGCTTGGAGCAGCCTTGGATAGTGGAAGGTGTCCCTGCCCATGGCACTGGCTGATCTTTAAGGTCCCTCTCAACCCAAACCACTGTAATTCCATGGGAACCTTCCTCGTGGCCACTACCAAGGGCAGTGGAGTGGCCACAGTGACCCAGCACTGGTGGGACACAGAAGAGCAGAAGTTTCCCCTGGGTGAAGCTCAGTGCTAGGCTGTGGCAAAGGCAGTGACAGTTCTGTCCATGATGTCCTTCCAGTTGGAAGCCCAGTTGGAAAAGCTCTGCTGTGGCTTCCCCTGGGTTCACTGCTGAGATGAAGCCTTGTCAATAGCCAGTTTCCAGGAGCTAACACAATTATAGGATAATTATGTGGGCAGCTGTTGTCTTGCAGCTCTGGACTGATGGCAGTTTGGAGTTTTCCGGATAACCAGTATCCCCATCTCTCTTGCGTTTACTGGACTCAATGATCTCAAAGGTCTTTTCCAACCTAGTTTATTCTGTAATTCTGTGTGATAATGAGATGTGCATGGTGATCCACGTGTGCAGCAAGCCAGGGCTGTTTCACTCCTGTGGTGGAGTGTAAGTGTTACCAAACATCCACATTGTGTATGCTCCTCGTGGCTTGGCAGGATTTCATCCAGATTTAGGGACTCTGTGTTTACTTCAGGTGAGTGCACAGGGGTTGCTCAGGGGTTGAACTGAAAAGAGAAATGCCAGAGTGGCAGGAACATCAGTGGTATTCAAAAATTTGGAGGTGATTTTGATTGGTTATGAAATAAAACAAGGTAATACAAAGCAAACTTCATAGTGGGCTGCCTGGGAACTGTGCCCAGTCACTGCATCTCCAGTGAGGGTGGTACCTCCTTAAAATGCCTTGGCAGGCTCTCCATGGTGGGCTCTGCACGTGCCCTGTCCTGGGAGGACAGTGAGAGGCAGAAAGGCTTTTTTGTGAGTGCTTCCCTGGCAGCCCCATCAGCAGGAACAGAGTTTATTGCTGGCTCTGGAGCTGATCCTGGCCTCAGAGCATGGGATTGCCATTAAAAACTGCAGTTCACCTCGAGAGAAGTACTGCAGCATTGCCACTGGAGTGTTTGGAGGTTGAGTCAAGAAGTACAAACTTCTTAAAAATAAATATGGTTTGTCTTACTTGCCTTATAACTTTTGGCTTTCTAAAGGTTTGTGTTCTCAGCTTTTCCCCGTAGTCGTCAGTGTTGGAATCTCAGCATTCACGAAAAAAGTAATTTTTCACATCCCAAAATATCTCATCTGGGGAAGTTAGGCTGTTAAGAGAATGCTAAATATTATGACAATGTCAGTGAAATTCTTGGACTTGGCAATGCTCTAATAATAATGGTTCAAGGCTGGAAAATGCCTGCTGGATTCCCAGGCAGCCACTCTTTTAATTCCCCAGGAAGAAATGGTCTTGAAATGTGCCACTTCAGGGTAGGATCTTCTGAGTTTTGAGAATTAATTACAAAAACACTGTTCAGCTTAGGGAACTGGGTTGGTTGGTTGTTTTTTTTCCTATGAGAAAACAGCATTTTGAGATACTTAAGAGCTACTTCTATTCCTGCAAAGCCGAACCTGATGCATTTCTGGCAGAGATTCAAAGGAAGATTCTGAGTTTTCACTGGAATTCTATTTAACAAACTACCTTCAGCAACCACAAAATGAAGAAGAAAACCCAGGAAGAGTATTTGCAGACTGTGAGAATCTCAGGGACACCTTAGGGAGCATGCAATTCTCATCCTAAAAGTTTAAACTTTGATTGACTATTGAATAATTATCTCATTTCACATCAGAATTTTATGTGTGCATCAAAGAAGGTGCAGATTTTTAACCAGCAAAGTTAGTGGCAGTTGGAAGGGGTAAGAGAGGATAATTTACTCAGGCAGCCTTGGAAAATACCTAATTTAATTTGGAAAGAAGAAATGTGTTTTGGGTCGATCAGCTTTGCTGATGCCTTGCAGTCCCCTGCTGTCATCCAAAGGCATGCAGGAGCCCAAGGAGTGAGGCAGTGAAAACTGGGAAGTGCAGTGCAAGCTCTGCTTCCAGAGGGTGGATCAGATTTCAAGTAATGGTTTGAAGCTTCAGGCCTGGATGGTTTTGGCTGAACCAGCATTTCTTAGACTCATTCCAGCTCCTGGGTGGAACAAAGCTGTCTCTGTAACTGGGATTTCTTTTCTGGTTTTCTCATTTGAACTTCAAGGCTCACTGTAGATGACATTTTTTTTCCCTTTTTTTCAACAAAACTGTCCCAGAGTTGCCTGGAGATTATTTTACAGAGGGTTATTGACCAGAGCAGTGTTGCCTTGACATTCAAGGGACAGAGGAATCACCTTCCAAGGCTGAAGGAACCCCCTCTGAGCTGTGATGTGGGACAACATCTGCAATCCCTGGTGCAGAGGCTGATGCTCTGAGCAGAGCCAGGGGTGGTGTGAAGGTGATGGTTCCTCCTGTGTTTGCATGTTGCTGTCTCACAGCCCTGACTGCTGCTCTACAGATGCTTTTTTCTTTATCTCTTGTTTTTTCTCTTTTGTACATTCATAGATTTTTAGAGCAGGAGCATTTATTGTTTTGTTTCCTCTCTTGCACAATAGACTGAATGTGCTGGCAGTGCTGTGCTCAAGAGGCAGTTGTAATCTTGTATTTTAAAAGATTAGGCAGAAACCTTCTTGCATTCTTGGCCTGGGTTTGGGTGCTTTATTGAAGTAGTTTTAGTCAGTCACAATCTCTGAGCTGGGAATAGTTGCCTTCCTTGGAGGGTAGGGTTTGGAAACTGTATTAGAGAGTGAATAAACAGGCATAGAAAGACAAGGGGAGGACCAAGCCTGAACTCTGCCCACAATTCCCTGCTAGAAGTGCACATTTCCCAAAAGAAAGGCACAGGAGGCTGCTGCAGGCACTGGAGAGAGGCCCTGGTATGGGGAGAAATGTGTGATCATGACTTCAGACATGAAGTGACTTTTAGACCTGAAAACATCCCTGAGACAGCAGAGCTCTCCGGAGGTGATCCTCACGGGAGAGGAACTCCTGCTGCTGTGCACAGGATCAGTGTTGGAATCAGTGAGGATTTATTTATAACCAAGCTTTGGTACCTCTGTGTCCCAACCACTTGGCGATCATGATGCTTAAAATCACACCTGACTTTTTGTGTTCTGAGGCTCACCTGGCCTGGGATGAGCATTCCTTGGTGTGGCCGGGATGCCTTTGTATTGAACCAGCACGGACAATCCTGGTTTAACAGTTCCTGGAGCTATCAAACCTCTGCAGAAAGATTCTTACTCAAGGCAAAACTCAAAGTTTGGTCAGTCTGTAGTGGGGTTTATATCCACCTTTTTATCTGCTCGTAGCATTGGGGGATAATTTGTCAATTGCTTTAAATTCCCTTCTTAGGGTTTTTTTTGGAGATCTTGAGGGCAGTTTTCTGGCTCTCAGTAGAATGAGAGATGAGGAGTTGCTGCCTAAGATAAAGCTCCCCACTGCAGGCAAGGCAGGCAATTACTCCTTCCACCTCCCAATGCCCCTTGTTCATCCCGTTCCAAGGACAGCGAGGATGTTGTTCCTGATTAAATTTGCTGCTGAGGCAAGTGCCAGGAAGATGGAATGGTATTTTCAGAAGCAGCAAAAAATAATGACGCTTCTGTCCGTGGAGCAGATGATAGCTGGATGCACAGGGTAACGTGCAAAATGCTCTTCCACTATTAAGTTGATTATCTCAATCCTATTTAGTGCCTGGGCTTGCAGCTCGAGGGGCCAAGGCACCCCAGCTTGGGAAGCTCCTCTGCAGCTCTTGCACTCTTTATTATTTTGGCGTGGCTGACATTTGGTGCACGTTATTTTCTGAGGCTGCTCTGGAGCTTTCTCATGCCATATTAATATTGCTGCTGGCCCTGTGCACTGGCATCTCTGCTGCTGCCATTTCTGCCAGAGAGAAAGCAAGAATTAGATGTGAGAGTAAGTTACTTTTCCCCTCAGCTGGAGTAATCAGAAGCTATTAACTCCAGAGTCTTCCTCTGGAGGAGAAGCCTCTCTGTTTGAGGTGTCTGTGAGTTTTGGGAGGATTTTGCAGAGGCAGGAGACACCAGCACTATGTGGGGACAAATCCTCTGGCATCACCAACACTTTGACCTTGGTCAGGTGTATTTCTGAATTCAGTGAAACCTCTGAGTTTATTCCCAGTGCTCTTTGGTCCTCTCAAGCTGAAATGTGTTTTTGCCAGCAAAACTTGAAGTTCCAATTATGCAGAGAGCAAAGCCTTGTTCTTCCAGGTTTTTATCTGCTGATCTAAACTTTCCTACTAATGATATTTAAAAGCATTAATTCCACAGAATTGCCGTGTGCATAAATATCCCAGGAACACTGCCTGTCCTACCAGTGTGTAAGGAATATTTATTTGCAGCAGGGCTGTTGATTTTTAACAAAAACCACTGACATTCATAGTCAATTTTTCCTCTCTGAATGCAGTACCAGGTAGTAAAATTGTATTTTTATTATCCTGCCAGCTGCTTATCACAGTGAACATTCATCTCATTTGACTAACAAACTGCTGTAAATATTGCAAAAAAAAAAAATATTAGACTTACAACAGCTCATTTAATAATAATAATTTGCCTATACACAGGTTAAAATAATTCAAAATACATCAAATTCTACAGATGGCATTTCTGGAGGACAAAGTGAAATTATCTGAGTGAGCAGTCATGTTTGTCTGACTGATCTGCTGACTGAGGAGGAGAGGCTGGCTGAATGACTCTGCTCTTTCCATTTCTGGGTGTTCATTAGTCAGGAGTAGCGACTGGAAACCGTCACATGAGTTCCTGCTTCTCACTTCTGTTGGAGGGCTGGGTTGTGCTGTGGTGGTATCCCAGTGAAACCCTGGGATTCTTGGGAATCACCATGGTCAAACAGAAAGTGTAGAACTTCTGCTGGAATTTCTAGCAGTAAGGGTTACCCCAGAAATTCAAATAAATAGAAAATTAAAATAGAATTTTGCAGTTCAAAGACTGGAAATAAAAAACCCAACCAACAACCAATGACAAATCATCCCCCCCCAAAACCCCAAACCAAAACAAAATACAGAAGAAGGAATAGCTTTTTATGTGTTAAAACGTGTGAAAAATGTCCTTTGAATGTAGTTTTAGGCATGTTTTACATTCAGGAAACTGAAGCAGCCAGCCCAGATCTCACTGGACTCAGCTGCAGTTTTATCCCTCCCTGGAATCTGGTGTTTTCTTTGTGAGAATTTCTCTGTAAAAAGGAACTGCAGAGATCACAGTCTGGTGCTCATTAACAGAGAGAAATTTGACATTGCTTTGCCAATGGAAAAGAGGTAATAAACCATTGATAGCCATTTAACTGGTCAGAGCTCTGTGGGGCAATCTTCATGAACAAAAATTGCCTCCAACATCCCCCTCATAGCTGATAATAAAGACAATTAATGTATCAAAATGTCACATGGAGGAGGGCATTTTGAGCCTACTCACTGTCTTCTCATGGAGGTCAGGAGTCACCCAGGTAGTTTTAAATGTATTACCTTTAATATAATAGTAACAACAACAATAATAATAAGTATATATAACTGCTTTTCCCTCAGTCATGTGTATTCTCTGAAAGCTTTATTACAATTCAAATAAAATGCAGCTAAGGTTTGTTATCTGCTGTTTGTTTCTTTAGAGGGTCTTTTAAGTGCTTGCAATTCATGCTGCACATTGGACTTACGAATTAAAACACCCACTGGGCCTGTTAAGGAGACGGTGGGGGTTGTAAAAGTTGTCTAAAACACCCTTTATTGGCAGGTTCTTGCTGTTGTATTGTGAAAACTGCCCGTGGAATGATCAACTATTTTTGCTGTCGTTGAGGGTTGTATGAAATGTTAAATCCCCTCTTGAAGCAGCTGGTGATGTGAACTGGTACTGCTGGGGTTTTTTTTATAATAGGGATATTCCAGAGTAAATTCAGCCCCTTCTGCAGTTGAACCTCTGGATATCAGGCCCTGTGCAGCAGCTGCTGTGAGAGGCTGACCCAGCCACCTGGAAATCGTGCGTGGCTTTTGGCTCTGAGATAAGGAGTTTGTCCCACTGCTGGAAAGCTGAGATCAGCTGTTTCTAGAAAAATGTGCTGGGGATCTCTCTAGCAACACGTTCTAGGGCATGGGTGGGCTCTGGCTGGCCAGAGGATAAATGCTTTAAACTCGGCGTATGGTCACAGGTCCTGCTGAAGCAGTTCCGCAGCAATTAAAGCTGGGTATGAATTGCATTGTAATTAATGTGATTACTGTCTTGGAAGCAGTAAAGGCAAAATTCAGGGTGTGGGTGCTGAGGAGAGCCTCTTCCATGGCTGTTTGATGTGATAGCAGCCTTTGAGCAGGGCAGAGAGAGGCCCTGTGCTGCTCTGATCTCAGACACACTCGATTCTTGCATGTGCACAATGCCACAGGACATCTGTACCCCACTGTCTCTGGTTCTTATTTATTTTAAAATTCTGGAAAAAGATTTTTTTTTTTTTTGGAGGAAAAGAGCCGAGATAATTCCCTTCAGATTAAGTTTTTATAGCTTTGACTTTAATAAAAACTTAATAAAAATGTGTTACTCTGGCAGTTCATAAGATTTCAATAGGTTCCTGATCTTTGTCCTTGCTTTGGCTTTAGGAAGGAGAGAGGAAAATAAGTATCTTCCTTGGTCTTAAGGGGTAGGAAATGTTTGCAGAAAATACCCCAAATCCATGTGAAGTTTAAGGGCAGTGCAGTTCTGGTACAGAAGTGGTGTGGGTGGGAATGGGAGGGACAGGGTTACCTAACAATCCTGATGAGAACTTCTGATCGTTCACGATGATTCTTGCAATGTTTGGTGTCTGAGCAGCTTGTTTTAAAGTACATGAGCATGAAATGTAGACAAACTGTAATTGTTCTCAGAGAAAGCTGTAGTGGGGAGCTGTACATAAATTGTAGCACTTGACTTGGCTTTATATAATGTTTTATAATGCTATAAAATCTCTGGTTTTGCCAGTAAATCTCCACGAGGCACAAAATTCTAAATAAAGGGTGTCCCCTTGTTGTTGGGCATTTCCCCAGCATCTGTCACTCTATAAACACTCTATTAACAGTTTTTATCTTTCTGAGTAAGAAAACTTCGTATATCCTAATTAACCCATTAGTGCAGAATGAACCAGCTGAAATATCCCAGTAATGTGTTGCTCATCACTTTATCATCTGGCATAAAGCTGGAATGTTTGGGATATTTGTGTCGTGCCTCATTCTGCAGAGCAAACACTGTCCTTTGAAAACCCTCTGTTCTCACTCCTGTCAAACAAGTGGATGTTGGACTGGCCCCAAAACCAGGGAGATTTACTGGCAACTGGAGTGAAAGTCAGTGCAGAGGCTTGTTTGGGTCCTGGGCTTCTGTTGGAATAGTTGAGGTGTTTTTGCTGGCTTCTGTTAAATCATCCTGAGCTACTCTGTGTGCTTGGCATCCTTAGCTGGGCCTTCCCATAAAAAAAGTGCTTTTTTATTCTCTAACACGTTAGTTAATTTGAAATTAGCCAAATATAGCATATTTATAACCAGTTGCAGAGCTGAAGCTCTGTTTAGGACTTTCAGGTAGCAGGACTTCATCTTGCAGGACTGACAACATCTCAGGATGGCACCTGCCAAAACACCCGGGGTGCCTGTGGGCTTGATCAGCTTTTAGGAGAGCAGTGATTCCATGTGTGCTGCAGAAACATATTGATCACATCACTGAGTTATCAGCCCTCTAGAAGGGGAGATAAGGGAACCTGTCTCTTGTCAGGAGTTCCTACTCCTTGTTTTCTGCTCTCCTCAAAAAATTCTGCTTGGAAATAACATCTCTTAGAGATTTAAAGATTTAAAGCTTTTATTTGCCGCCGTTCCTGGTGTGCGTGACTGGGCTTTTGGGTGGGCCAAGACTGGTTTTTAGCAGAGCTGATCCTGTGTCACATGAAGTGGTTTCTGCTGTGAGACTCCCAGAGATCAGAGCACTGAAGAAATGAAGTCTGTGTGTGGCTGGGTTCAGGAGCTGAGGGTGAGGCTGTTGGAGCAGCAGCTTGGGGCCGAGGTGAGGTTTTAAAGTACACGGGGTATGATATGGCCAGGGCTGTCATGGAGAGGACAGGTCAGTCCAGAGCAGGAGGGGAAGTGGCAGTGCCACAAAGGGAAGCTGTACTCGCATCTTACTCCATGTGACACTTGGTGTTTGTTGCTCCAAACCCTGTCCTGGCCTTGGACACTTCCAGGGATGTGGCATCGAGCACGTCTCATACAGCTACGTGTAAATGTAGTTGGTGTTCCCTGTCAGTGTTTCAGGAATGGCCATGCCCATGATTTCTGTCCAGGTGTCTTGGGAAGAGCTGGCTGTGGGCTGTTGTCAGCTGCTGGGTGCTCCCCTGTGTGGGTGGGGAGGGGTAGAGCAGGTTGGACCAGTCCTCCCACACTCATCCCACAGGTGGGAGCTGTCCTGGGTGGGCTCCTCCTGCAGAATGCCTGAGTTCTACAAGTGCTCACAAGCAGCAAATTGCTCAAACCACCTTCAGTGAGGGCTTCTCTCAGCTCAGGCTGTTGTGTGGACAGCACCTTCTAGGAGGAGTAATACAAAATATACATAAATACAGTCATTTCTAGAATGTGTATTTCCCAGCATTAAGTGCAAAGCTGAGGGAACATTTCTCGTGGGATTTGAACAAGTTGCTTCTCCCAGGCATTCAGCAGGAGGGGCGACCTGCAGCAGCACAAAGACCTCATCTGGCAGGAGCTGCACCAGCAATGCTGCCTTCCTTGATGGGATGAGGGTGAACGAGGGTGTTTTTAAGTGGGTGAGCTTGGATGTTGAAGGAGGCAAATGCAAGGGTGGGGCAACATAGTTGATCTGGGAAGAATGGGCAACAAACACTAGAACATGCTAAATACTTCTCTGGGCTGAGTGGCACTTGGTGCAAATTGGTGAACGGCTGTTTTGGGCATAAATCTCATCAGTCCTACCCTTTCCTTTGCTGCGCAGCTGCCCTGCAGGCCCTGAAGCGCAAGAAGAGGTACGAGAAGCAGCTGGCACAGATCGATGGCACGTTATCAACAATTGAATTCCAGAGGGAAGCCCTGGAGAATGCCAACACCAACACTGAAGTGCTTAAGAACATGGGTTTTGCCGCTAAGGCTATGAAAGCTGCTCATGACAACATGTAAGTTATTCCCTCCTGCATCTTTCCATGGGATCTGTAGTTTGGTGTTTGTTAGGTCTGCTGAATGCCAGGTGTTTCAAACCAAAGGTGGAGCGGGAGTAGCAAAACCTTCTTTTGAAAGGCTCGAACTTGAACTAAAATTGAACAAAATTCACAAATATTGATGCTTCCTCAGTTTACTACTGTTTTATTTTCTGTGTTTATCCAAAAGCTGGGTAGCACCAGTGTGGTCTAAAGAAAATGGGAGCCTGCAGCAGTTACAGATCCATCTCGTAGCAGCAAGAATTTTAAGCCTCAAGGGGAGACTTAAAACTTTTTTCTGTGCAGTGGAGTTGGTGTATGTAGCAATAATTAAAGGTAAAACTGCATTATGGGAATGTTGTGCTTGCTCCAGAAGCAAATATTGTGGATGTAATAATGCTGAATCAGGGAAGAGAGCAGATTATTATTAATATCAGTGGTGCAGAACAAAACCTCTCCTTGGTGTCCGTATAACTGCTGGGAGCTAAGCTTGCAGGGAAAAGTTAAAAATACATCTACAATTGTGTTGAGAGCAGGGGGATAAAATCCAGACTTGCATGCAAAGTGTGTTTTGGGAAAGGGCTTTGGAAATATCACCATGGTGTGGCATTTCTACAGAACCCAGGAAATACAGCGTGGATTGGGAACGTGCCTGCTGGTACCGAATTCTTTCCTTTCTTTTCTAGGGACATTGATAAAGTAGATGAATTAATGCAGGACATCGCAGAACAGCAAGAGCTGGCAGATGAGATCTCTACAGCCATCTCCAAGCCAGTAGGATTTGGGGAGGAATTTGATGAGGTATGGCTTTGTTTGCTTGTGTTTTTGTCAGTGAGTCGTGGAATCCTTTGGCTTGGGAAGCCTTGGGATCAGGGAATCCAACCACTAAGCCAGCACTGCCAGCCCCATCACTAACCCTGAGCACCACATCTGCATGGCTTTTGAATCCCTCCAGGAACTGTGACTCCTAGGAGATGTTTCTCTGGAGCTCTGCATGCTGTGTGTGCCTGGGTGCAGTACTGGGGTGTGAAATCTCTCCTGGAACTGTTGGTGGCTGTGACCTGGACTTTATGCTCAGAATGGTCTGGATGGCCTGACCTGAGAATATTTGGACTTGGATCTCTCCTTGTGTCCTCTGCTTTCCCCACCCTCCTCACCCTCCAAGAGATCAAGTACAGGAATCACATCAGAATCAGACTCCTCATCTCCTCCCTTTGCTCTGATCCTGTTCATTTGTGCTATTTTCCATAATAATATGATCAGCTAAATCTGCTTGTTAATAAATATGACTTAAAGTTCCTTCTTTTTTCTTTTTTCTCCTTGAAAACCTAGGATGAACTCATGGCAGAACTAGAGGAACTAGAACAAGAAGAACTAGACAAAAACTTGCTGGAAATCAGTGGTCCGGAGACAGTACCACTACCAAATGTGCCCTCAATATCAATACCCTCCAAGCCAGGTATGGATCAACCTTTACTGAAACATCCTGGATCATTTAAAGTGTGCTTATTTATCTGCCAGCTCCTCGGATCTGGGAGATCTGGCTGCAGGAATTGCTTCCTGGATCCCAAATCACACCCAGCACCATTTCTCTGTGAGGGGCACCTGCCTTTCACAAGAAGCACAAAAATCATTCCCCGTCACAGGAGCAGTTGTTTGCTGCTCCAGCTCATCCAGGTTCTCTGCAGCCTGGTTGATGCTCAGGGTGCAGTGGAGGTGTGGGAGAAGGGAGCCTTTTTCCAGATGCTGCTGGGCCAACAAGGAAGAAATCTTGACAGACACCCTGAGGCTGTAAAAGGGAGGACAGAGTAAATTATCTCATAAAATTCTTAAAGCTGGAAAAGACCTCTGGGGTCATCCAGTGCCAGGCAGGTTCAGATTCCCCCATGGATCCTTGCTGCTGCTTTGGGTTTTAATTTGATCCCTGCTTTTCTGGCCTTTGGGAGGATCTTCCTTGGGGTCCCCTCTTTGGGAAGTCTGTGGCCTCCTCTGCAGTACCCAAAGCGAAGGTCATCCCAGTCCTAGAGCACACATATCCAGGGAATTACAGCTAGCTTGAGGATTTTACATGGAGGATGGACAAGAAATGTTTGTATTTACACAGATGGTTCAAAGCTGCTCTTAAATCTGAACTGATCCCTCTTGTATGAACATTCCCCATGGAATTCAGCTGAGTTGGGACACTCCTGGCAGCACTGATGGGAGGGTATGAAGCTTTACCAGCCCATTTTGCTGAATCTGCCTGAAAACGATGAATAAGCTGTCAACTTTGCAGCTCTAGTCCATGTCCTTTTACTTAGAGAAAACAAGACCAAAAAAACAGTGGATGAAAATAATCCCAAGTGGTCAGTGTATCTATAATTATCCTGCTGCCTTTCCTGGCTTGGATGGACGTGGGAAGCAGCAGGCACTGCCGGCCACCGAGGTTCTGCTTTGTGCCACTGCTCCTTGTGTGTTACACTGCTTTTATTCTGACACCACTGACTTTGTGTGTTGCTAGTTGTGTTCTGTGAGGCAGAACTGCTGACCAGAGTTGGGGAGAGGGGAGAAAGCTCTGTCAGAATACGTGAAGTCTGAGCCTTTATCTGATTCAGGAAAAATAGATTAAATGAACCAGTGCATTGCCTTTTTATTCCCTGGCTGATTTAATGAGGTTTGTTGTCTAAATAGATTTCAAACACAATGTCTTGGACCCAAATCTACTCTCTGCATTTTGTGACTGCACACAAGTAAGAGGTGGTGTAATTGTGGACAGATTGAAGGAGCTACACAGCATAAAACTTACAGAAACTTCCTGAAGTCATAAAAACTTGTGCACAATTTTGATAGTAAAAACTATGAGCATAAAGCTCAGTGTTTCACAGGATTTATGCTAAGCTGCTTTTGGATGGAAATGAGAATTCCATTAATTCCATTAATGTATTTAAGTGGCAGGCTACTTTTTGCTTCAATAAAGCTGCCTCCAAGGCTGGCACTTGGGAAAAACTGGGATTCTGGAGTGACGTTGGGTGGGGATTTTGTGTGGGTTTATTTTTTTAACCTAAATTGTTTTTCACTTAAAATTGACTTAAAACTGGGATTAAAAGTTTGCTCGTGATTACCATGGGTCAGATTTCCAAAGGGAATGCTGTCCCTGATGGTTCAGGTTCATGTGTAATTGTCCTTTTGGGAATAATAATGTGTCTTTTGAGGTAGAGCTGACTCTGTTAGCTCCTTTTCCATCCATTGAAGGGAAAATGACCATGAGCTTTCCTGCTTTTCCGGTTCTCAGGATCTGTCTGGATTTTGGCTTTAATCAGTCTGAATGAGGAATTTTGTTGCTGGTGGTGTCAGGAGAAATTCAGGCAGGAGCTGTTTTTGATTAATGGAGGCTGGAGGAGCTTAATATAGAAAACCACGTTCTGGCCTTGTACAAATGTGGGGTCTGGAGCTTGGAGCTGACTCAGTTCTCCTCACGTAAACGTTTCATTTGGAATGACACAAACCACTTGGACCAGGAATTGTTTGACTCTTTTTTTTTTTTTTTTTTTTGGCATTTTCCAAAATTATTGCAGCTATTTGTGGGTTCAAACATTTTTTTGTTGAGTTCATGGAAACTGGACTTGTCATGTTATGACAAAGAGCAGAATTTTCTGCCCTGGAACAACCAGGAATGAGGAGAAGGCAGCGTCCAGGCTGCTCCCTGCCATCCACATCCACCCAGCTGCCAGGGAGCACAGCAGAAGGAGAGTGGGATGTTCCCAGGGCTCTTCAGCCCCTCCAAATTCTGTACCTGCCTGACCCAAACACCTCATTTCTTGCATTTGCAGTACTCAGTGATGGAATAAGGAATTTACTTTTGATGGGGAAGAGATTAACACTGGAGACATCAGATGAGTTTCTGTAAGAAGCTGCATCCCTCTCAGAGGGGCTTAGAGGCTTGGAAATTATGGAAAAATATCCCACCTTAACTTCCATGCCCACTGCCTTCCTCAACTATGTGAGCTGTTGTCTTTTTCCCCTCAAAGTGGGAACATCAGGAAGTTTTGCTCTTTCAGCAAAGCACCTTTTACTTCAGGTCAAAAAGGTTTTGTTTATTTTCTGTCCACAGCTGGCCTTAGGTGCTTCATTTACTGGTTGGTCAGTGGCACAGAGGCCACTGCCTTCTGTCAAGATTCCCACTCACTTGTTCTCTTTTGTGCTTTTGCAGCCAAGAAGAAAGAGGAAGAAGAGGATGATGACATGAAAGAGCTGGAAGCTTGGGCAGGAACCATGTAACCACAGCAGCACCTGGCTGGAAAAAAGACTTTGGTTACCTATTCTGGGTGCAAATGTGTTTTGTTGGGGAGAAAGCATAAGCAAAATGTCTTTATCTTTAATTTTAACCCAGAGCAGTGGGAACTGCATTGCTGTTTTCTGCATAGCATGGTCTGCCCAGAGGAGAGAAGGGGGAGCAGGGAGAATTGCCTGCTGTCAATACGGTTGAATTTCTGTAGAAAAGGTATGTGCAAAATCCAACACTCAGCTTTTGGACTGTGCTCCTGCCACTGCTGGATCTTCATCTTCAATTTGGGCCATATATTGAATTGAAATAAGCTGAAAAAAACACTCTGTAATTTTAAGTCAGTTTAAGTGTGTCTAGGAGTCTTGTAAGGCATTTAAAATCCAGGAAAAGTCGTAAGCCACCGTCGGCTTCTTTATTGTGTTTTAGGTGCAAGAATGCTTTAGGTTTTTAGTTCTTTGCCAGTTCTATTTATATCCCTTGACTGCTGTGTGGCCAGCCCTGTGTCTGTCACCGCAACGACGTAGTCACTGTGCCCATTTTAATTGGTGAGAATGATTGCAGTTGATCCACACTCTCTTGAAAGTAGGGATGGTTTCAAGTTCAGTTGTACATTTTTCTACATAGCACTACAATGTTTATTGCTTTTTTGTGATAATTGATAACCCATTCAGATACATGCACACAATTATTTTAATTAAGAAACTACTATGGATTGCACTGTATTAAATATCTCGATTAATTTTCACCTGTGGCTGCTGCTGTCAATTCTATCCTGTTTAAAGTGATCTGGCTGTGGTTTAGCTGTAGTTTGGCTTCTTTCTACATGAGGGACATCCGCTTTAAAGCCTGCTGAGCTTTGGTTGAGCTCTGCTCCCAGGGAACAAGGCACAGGACAAGAGGAAAGAACCTCAAGCTGTGCCAGGGGAGGTTCAGGTTGGACATCAGGAGGAATTTCTTCACTGAAGCCGTTGTCAGGCATTGTCAGGGGCTGCTCAGCAAAGTGTTGGAATCCCCATCCCTGGAGATATTCAAGGAACAACTGGACATGGCACTCAGTGCTCTGGGCTGGTGACAAGGTGGACATCAGTCACAGGCTGGACCTTGGAGGTCTTTTCCAACCTCAGTGATCCTGGGATTCTGTTCTGTGTAAAATCCCCCACACTAAGGAGAAATCAGCTGAATTAAGTTTGATACAACAGGTTTAGGGACAGAGCTGGGGCCCTGGCTTTCTTTTTCATCATGGCAATGATCTCTGCTGTGCACTGTGCTAACAGATGTTATTAAAGCAGCTGTATTTTATTCCAGGAATTACAGGGGAGCATCTCAAATGCAGTGAAGGGTCCCAACAGGAGCATTCAGGTGGAGCTGGGAGGGGAAGACCCAATCCTATCAGAACCGTTAATGCTGTTCAGGCTCCTGATGTGGGAGCTCAGCAAGCGGGAGCGGCAGAGGCAGCACCTGGCAGTGCAGCTGGTCCCTGGGATAGCTGGGCCTTGCTGTTCACTCCTGTACCTGAGCACAGAGCCTGCTCTGCACAGCAGGGGAATCACAGCAGCGAGCGTGTGCTGTGCTTCCTGGTTACTGAGCCAGACAGCAACGACAGCCTCAGCCCTTGGAACCTCTTCTTCCTTCATCCTCTTAATCAAGGATGGGCTGGTGCCTTAAGCCTTCAGTTTATCAATGTCTGAGGACTGATCACCTTTCTGCTTTGGGTATCACTGAGTTCCTTAGCTGTTGCTTAACACCAGTCAACAGCTGAAATGTTTGCAGTAAACATTTTGCTGCCTCGCTCCGACTGGTGGTGAGGGCAGAACTTCCCTGTCCAGAGCACCACAGGGCAGTGCAGGAGGAAGCAGCTGTGCCTGCCAGCAGTTCCAGGAGCTGCTGCTCAGGGGCCCAGGGTTTCCCTTCCCTGGGAAAGCCACTCCAGTTCCTGCTGGGAAACTCTTCTCATTTAACTTGCCCTCATCAGACAACTCAAGTTGCAGCTGTGATGGTGTTTTCTCGTGGAGCTGTTAAAGGAGGCAAAATCTGGGATCCAGGTGTTTTCAGTTTATGGATAATCCTTGTTTCTTTCCTCTGAGAAAGGTGGAAAGCATTGTCTGTGTTGTATGTGTGTGTGTGAGAGTGATTCATTTAAAGCAGGGTGAAAAGTTGTGGCTGCTCCTGGATCTCTGGAAGTGCCCAAGGCCAGGCTGGATGGAGCTTGGAGCAGCCTGGGACAGTGGAAGGTGTCCCTGCCCATGGCAGGGGTGGCACTGGATGGGCTTCAAGATCCCTCCCAACCCAACCCATTCTGGGATTGTATAAAAACACAGACTGGGCTGAAGGGCCTCATCCCTGCTTCCCCCTTGGAATACTTTGAGCACAGAGGGAGCGGCTGTTGTGCAGGTGGAGGAGCCAGGACATGGTATTTGTACTCGGATCCAAGGGAAGCACAACGCTGGGAGGGGCAGGGAAGCATTTTGTATTTGTGCTGCACGTTGGAGTCAGGGGAATCAGGAAGGAGATCCCTCCTTGGTGGCTGCTCAAGGCTCAAAGTCCACTGACACCGAGGATCTGTGTTTGTACCTTTGGAACAGGGTGAACACTCACAGAGCACTTGGACAAGCTGGGCCAGAGAGGCTGAGGTGAGGTGGATAAACTGAGGATAAACAAACCTGAGCAGACATCACTCCTGGGGCTGGAGAGCCCTCATGTTGTGCTGGGGGACTGTTCCCTCGACGAATGATGGAAATCCACAGCTCTGCCCAGTGCTGCTCTCTCTCAGATTATCTCCAGCTGGATCTTTACCTTTCCAGGTGTATAAATGGCTCTCCTGGGTGCCTTTCCTGCTCTTCTCTCCAAGAGATGCTCTTCTGGGACTGTTCTAAGACACAGACATTTAACTTCAGGGCAATGTTAAAGATGCAGGGAATGGGGGGCTCCATCAGCCACTGGGGAGGCAAATTGCTCTCCAGTTGCTTCACTGGTGAGTTGTTAACTGCATGTTTGGGTTAGTAGTGGGTTCTGAGGAGGTGCTTGGTGCTGAGAGCTCTCTGGAGAGCTTTTGGCCTCACATGGAACCAGGTGGGTACAGGGGCATGCCAGGGGGCCTCTCAGGATGCACTGAGGGGAATGTCCTCACTAAAATCTGTCATCTACCATTTGGTACTTGAAGCATTCGAAGGAAAGCACAACTTCTCCAAAAAATGCCATCAGGTCCTTGTGTGCTCTGCCTGCAGGGAAGTGTCCCCCGGCGCCACACAGGACATGACACTTCCTTAGGAGCGAGAGGTCATGGCTGTCAGTGCCATAAATCAGGTGCCTTCCCCCTGTGCCACATCCCCCCTTCGTGTGACACCTCACTCTTGGGGACCTGGTCATGCTCTGGGACCAGCTGACCTTGTTTCACTGCCAAACCAGCCCTGCTGCAGCTCTCACAGCAGCACATCGCAGCTCCCTGGCTCTGCCCCCACCTTGTCTCACCCAAGTCACTGTCTGGCTGCACCTGCCCCCAGTTTTCCCAGCCCTAACTGGACCCTCAGGCTCTGGAGTCCTGCAGGTGTCTCAGTGCTGGGCTGTCCTGCAGGGCTGATGGGTGCCACGGTGCTGGTGTGGGTGCTGTGGGCTGTGCTGTGCCCCAGGCTGCAGCTGGGAGCCCCAGCCTTGCTTGCTCTGGAGGGAGCTTGAGGGACAGAACTGGTGGCCTGGAGGTCACAGCCTGGGCTAAGCTGCTCATGCTTCTCTCTTCCTCCTCTCCGTACCTCGGACCTGGCCCCTCTGCTAAACCCCACCACAGAATCCCAGTGGGCACTCCCGTGATGCTGCAGCTCCTCCATCCCCAGGCACAACCCCAGTGCCACATCCCGGGCTCCTGGGGACACCGCTGTCGCTCTGGGTGGCTGGTGCCAGGTGAGTGTTTGACAGCTCAGGGCATCCAAACAGCAGGGAGGGCTGGGGACCCCTTTGGCTGCACCAGGGCTGCCTGGCTGTGGGTCCTCCCAGGGTGGTTCCATCCCTCCACAGCTCCCCTGGGATGCACTGCCCACTCTGGGGGTGCCCCCAGCGTGTCCCAGCCTGTTGGGTTATTATGGCAATGTGGCTCCAGCCCCACAGATGCCAACACCAGAGGCCACTCTGTAATCCCTTTGCAGAAGTGTGTTTAAATCTCATTCCTTTCATTAAAAGTGCATTGAAGGCCCTGAACGCAGCGTGTTTATGGAATTAACCTGTAAGGATGAGTTTATTCCCACTCCAGAGGTGTAACACCACTAATTGATAGAACAGGTGAATCCCTTTATTAGGGCCCTGCTGAGAGTTAACACTTGTATGTGAGCCCAACACTCCCCCTCTCCCCTGCTTGTTATTTTTATCATTATTTTGGTTCTTATGACAAAATTGCACTGCTCATCTGGAAAGCTCTTGCCCTTCTAAATCCTGCTCGCTGCTCAACCCTGTGGCAAAGAAAAGAGCTCTCAACTTCATTTTCAAACATCAAGGTCCATTAAATCAAAGTGATGCTTTCCAAATCTTGTGGCTCTCAGCAGCCCAGCCCCATCCGTCCTTCCCTCCTCTGCCTCCAGGCCTTTAGCTCTGCTGGGCATCTCCCAGTCTGCTCAGCTCAGGATTTTGAGGCCACATTTTAGGGCATCATCATCAGAGGTTTCCCTGTCCTTGTCTGCGCTGTGGGAGCCTGGTGACCTTCTCCTATGTGTCACCTCAGAGCTGTGGCCGAGAGCTTCTCTCGCTGGCTGTCCCTTGGGAGTGAAGGAGGGATGGACCTGGCTGGGGCTGGCTCATGTCACCCTCCTGCTGTCCTTGGGGTGCTCCTGCCCTTTGCTGAACTGTTCACCTGCACTTGAATTCCATCCTCCTCCATAACCGGCTCCCCGTGGGTGATGGGAGGAGGTTCTGCAGAGGGATTTGCTCAGCAGGGAACAGGCACATGATGTGTGCAGGGCTTGGGCAGATCTTCCCCATCCACAGCGAGTTCTCCAAATGGCTTTGGGGATTAGGTAGAACTGAGGCTTCTAGAGCTTTCTAGGGTGCTGAGTCGGCAGTGCCGTGGCTTCAGGATCCCAAATGTCCCAGGCACCAGTGGGGTTTAGGCTGGGCTGCCTTGCAGAGACACAGCCTAAAAGCTTGTCCTGCCTTGGCCCATCATCTCTGCTGTGCTTGCAGAATCCTCAGGGTTGGAAGGGGCCTTAAAGCCCATCCCATCCACCCCCTGCCATGGGCAGGGACACCTTCCACTACCCCAGGCTGCTCCAAGTCCCGTCCAGCCTGGCCTTGGGCGCTGCCAGGGATCCAGGGGCAGCCACGGCTTCTCTGAGCACCCTGTGCCAGGGCCCGCCCACCCTCACAGGGAGCAATTCCTCCCCAGTCTTCCCCCTCTCCGAGCCGGCTCAGCCGCTGCAGGGACACACGAACACCTTTCCAAGCCATGCCGGAGCACGGGACGGTCCCTGCAATTTCCCACTCGAACACTTGGAGGCAAAACTGCCTTTCTGGACAGACAGACGTGGGACACCGGGATGTCTCCCTGCTGTGGGGGTGCCGGCACAGCTGGCACAGCTGGCAGCATGGCAGCGGCTCCTGCCCACCCTTCCTGGCTCTTCCCCTGAGATTCGGGGGCCACTAACCCCATCTCCTGCGCACAAAGCCACTTGCCCCGGGGTGCTCTGCCAGCCCCCGACCTTCACCCGGGGGGCAGAAGGTGATGGGGCACAGGTGACGCTGCCGAGGGCACTGTGACAAGATCGTCCCACACCCAAAAGTAGCAGTGGCTCATCACCCAGCATCCCCCTTCTCTGGAAAACCATCTCCCAACAAAACACTTTCTGTGCCTCTCTCCTGAACCCCGTTAAACTCCTGTAAATTCCAGACCAATATTTCCCTGCTGTGATGGGGTCACTGGCTGCTGGCTTTTAATGAAAAACATTTGTCACCACTTTAACTTTCAGCCCCCTCTTCCCCCAAGGGAAAGCCCGGGTCCAGCCCCTGTTTCCAGGCACTCAGCTGCTTTCCTGGGCACCCAGAGCCTGCACCAAATCTCAAGGAAGGTCCTCCTCGCCCAATCCCTCCGGCCGAGGCCGCCGGTGCCACCGGGATTTGGAGATGCTGTGGGTGCCTAGATGAGCATCCAGAGACAGCGCAGCTGCTCCGCAGGATATTTTGGGAGAACGCAGCCGAGTAAAGGCTTATCCGAGAGGGATTTGCCAGCAGAGGGCAATGCCGGGATGGGTTTCCCTCCCTGCGCCGCTCAGGGTGTTGAACCAGCGCCGGTGTGGGAGGAGGAAGGCGACAGATGCTGGCATCGCAGCCCCCAAAAAGTGCCTCAGCCCCGGCAGGAGGGGACCTGCCCAGCACGTCCCTGTCCCGGCAGGGAGGGCTGGAGGTGACACTGGGAGCTGCCTTCCTCTCAGCGGGGTTGGGGTATCCCAGACCAGGGTGCGCCAGATCCTGGAAGATGCTGAGTGTTGGGACAGCTCACACGGATCACGGCCTGAGCTTTTTGCTTAGTGCTGGGTTTGGCAGTGCCGGGTTAATGGTTGGATTCGATGATCTTGGGGGTCTTTTCCAGCCTAAGGGATTCCGTGATTCCAGGTGCCAGAGTCCCTGGGATCAGGCACAGCCTCTCCTGGCTCCTGTCCTCACCCGTGCCAGGGAGGGTTTGGTCTCTGCTCCACCTGACCAGTAATGACATGGAGATAAAACACAAAACACCCTTATTTATTGCAACATGGAGCAGCTCTGCCTGGCACATAAGTTAAAACACAAAGTTAAAATACAAAGAAGAGGGAGGAAAAGGGAAAAAAACCCAGCATTTTTAGTTGAACAGCTGGTGATGCCTCAGTAGCCACCTCCATGGGCTGTCACAGCACTTCCCAATCCAATAACTGACATTATTTTTCAGCCTCATTCAGTTCAGTTTCACCTCAGTCCTGAGCAGGAGCAAATATTGACAAATCTCATATAATCCCACCAGTACAGTCCTTGAGAAGTTCCTTTTGTTTGCAGGGAGCTTGCTACCATCCATATCCCCTGGCCAGGAGCCAAGGGACACGAGCACAAAGTTAAATTGGAAGAGCAACAGCACAGAGGGCAGAGGGGCTGTGTGTGTGTGTGGTTTGCTGGGAGGCCTTTTGGGGACCAGGGATGCTCTTCCCACCTGCAGACCATGGCTGTCAGGGCTGGGTGGCTCTGGGGGCATCCCCCTGTGCCAAGGGACTCCAGTGTCCTGATCCCACTGCAAAATCCTCCAGGGCATAGCATGTTTGCTATAAGAGAATGTGACAAATCTTCCCTCACCCACCTCTTCCATCCCTCACCTGACGTTATTCTCCCCTGCCAAACCATCCCTCAGCAAGGCCAGGAGGTCCTAAATCAGCTCTTCCTCAGCACCACGGCTCATGTTATTGCTTGGAAAGTTTGGGGTGCTTTTGTTTTACCCATCTGTCAAACCGCAATTCCAGCTCAGGGAGAGTGATGGGAGCATCGGGATAAAGACAGAGGGAGATCTGCAGCTTCTCCTGGACGTGCACTGACAGGGTCCCCGTCACTTCTGTGCGGCCAGCGAGGAGCTGGGGGCTGTCCTTGCTGGGGCTCTGGGGCTTGGTGACATTGTGGGGATGAACTGGCTCCCTGCAGTTGCTCTGCACACGCTTGGTATTTTAATTGCAGGGGCAAATCCCAGCAGGCCCTGTCCCATGGGAGCCCCTGAGGGAGCAGGGCCGAGCCTGCGCGGTCCTACAGAGCCTCACCCGCGGCTCCTCCCTGGGTGTCCCCGGCGCTACCGAGGGACTGCGGGCACCCCCTGCTCCCGGGCACCCCGAGGGGCCAGGGCCGGCCTCAGCTCAGGGCCTCTGCCTTGGCTCGGGCTCCAGGAAGCCCTGGGGACAGTCCTGGCTCCGCGGGCACCTCAGGGTGCTGCAGGCCCGGCCTCAGCTGCAGGGAGCCGGCGGGGCACGGACGCTGTGTCCCCACGGGCAGGGTTTGCTTTGGAGCCTGTGCTTGGGGGAGCACGGGGAGCTCCGAGCTGAGCTGGGCATGGACCCACGGCCCGGCCCTGCCGCCCCTCGCAGCCGCTCCGGGCTGGGGGCCGGGGCAAGGGGACCCCCGGGATCTGCTCCTGATGGATCCCTGCAGACTCCACAAGGAACGGCCGCTGGCAGCAGGAGTCTGCCCGGCGCAGGCTTCATTCCTTTGATTTTATCCCTCTGCACCAGAGCGCGTTTAGCTCCTCCCCGGGGATAACACAAAATTCCCTGCTGTTGCCCGTGAAGCTGCAGCCCCTCCAGGGCTCATCCCTGTCCCCAGCTCTGGGGTCCTGAGCACAGGAAGCACCTGGAGCTGCTGCAGGGAGTGCAGAGGAGGCCCCGGAGATGCTGCGAGGGCTGGAGCCCCTCTGCTCTGAGGAAAGGCTGAGACAGCTGGGGTTGCTCAGCCGGGAGAGAGAAGGCCCCGGGGAGGCCTCACTGCGGCCTCTGTGGCTGCGGGCTGGGCATGGGAGTGTCCCTCGGCATGCAGGAACCTCAGCCCAGCCCTCTCCTTAACTAGTAAAGGAAAAGAAAAAATATTAAATGGGCAAAGAAAAGGGGAAAATGTGTTTATTTGTGTATCAAGAATTTGGGGTTAAAAAATGAACCAGGTGTCCTCAGGTCTTTTAGGTGATTCAAAGGACAGGGACAATAAGTCCAAGTACTTCCCAGCTGTGGAATCCCCATATTTCCTTGGAGGCCAGCACTGGGGACAGCCAGCTGCCCATGCTGGGGACACCATCCCTGAGGGCTCCGGTGGTTTCTGAGGTTTGGAAGCATTTTTTCTCCAGCTTGTTTTCCTGCTGGCAGGTGAACGGCTTCCAGGGCATCTCTGCTCTCCCGAGCAAGGCATCAGAGGGGTTTAATGCAAGTTGTGTTAAAACCTCTCTGTCTTTATGCACAGCCATAAACTAATCAAGGAAAGCTGAACTCCTGGTAAAAATCATTGGAACACTTTGGACTTCAGGCTTTAATTTTTATCAAGCTTTAATTTTCATCAGGATTTAATTTTATTCAGAACATCTAACTTTTAGGAGATACATCAAGCTTTCATTTTTATCAGACAGGAGCTGCTGGTGAAAGCTTGATGCACTGATCATGGTGAAGGTGGTGGACCTTGTGGGTGTCTCACTGCATTCCCTGGCTCGGACAAGCTACCGTCAGTCCAAGTGTCCTGAACCAGAAGCCTGATGAGGAGAAAGGTTTATGGGAAAACAAGTTTCAATAAAACCTTTCAGTGCTTGTTATAAATGTTGGGAAGAGATGCTGAATATTCCTTGCTCCCCAGGTAAAACTAAAAGAGTCTTTTAAGCATGGAGCTGAGAATAAGCCAACTGGCTGGAGAAGAGGATGATGGCCAGAAGTGGACACTGCCCACCAAGGCAGGAGAGGACCATGCCCTCCCACCCCATGAGAAACCCTGGTGGCTGTGCTGACCCTCTGCCAGGATTCCCTGGGGCTGCTCTGCCTGAACCCCCCCTCACCTGGCTGTGCTTGTCCTGCCTCCATCCTCGTGTGGTTGCACTCCCAGAGAGGTGATTGTGAGGGGCCGTTGGAAGAGCAAATTAACGAGCGAGACACTGAGAATTAAACCAATCCAAATCCACACACTAAGCAGGGCTGCTATCAAGTGCTGTTCCTGAGGGAGATAATATCCCTTCCCCCTTAATTTCTTAGTAAATCCATTATGATTAATGCTATTACAGTGGGAACACTATTATTATAAATACATGGGTGATGGCAGAACTGCAGCATTAATAACCCTGGGTATTACTTAACTAATTAGCTGCTGTTTTTGATAGGACTCTTACCCAGCTGCATTAAGCTGAGCCTTGCAATCGCAGCCTTCTCTGGGCTGTCTGTGCTGCAAGGACACAAAATGAGAAGCATCTCCTTCCTTCTGGCCAAAAGCCAACTCCCCGTGGCACTGTCACTCAGCTGAGCTCCCGGCGGCTTGGTGGCACCTGTGGAAAGCCTGGGACACTGCTGGTGGAGTCCTGGGGTGTCCAGACCAGCAACAACTGAAGGAGGGAATGGAACCAGGACCTGGCATCTCCAGGTGAAGCTCAGCCCTCGGGGGCTGCCCGTGGGAGGGACACGAGAGGCCACTGCAGCCCACGGGGACCTGGGCCAGCTTGGGAACATTCTCGTCCCTCCTTGCGGCCTCATGGCTTCAGAGCTGCTCTGAAGGATTTCCCAACACCTTTCTTTTTTTGCTGTTTTTCATAGATCTGTAGAGTCATTAAGGTTGGAAAAGCCCTCTGTGATCAGTGACTACCAACTGTTCTCCCAGCACTGCTAGGCCCACCACTAAACCATGTCCCCAGGTGCCACATCCACAGGGGTTTTAAATTCCTCCAGGGATGGAGACTCCACCACTGCCCTGGGCAGCCGTTCCAATGTTTGACAGCCCTTTCCATGAAGAAATTTTCCCTAATATCCAACCTAAACCTCCCCTGGTGCAACTTGAGGCCTACTCCTTTTGCCCTGTTGCTTTTTGGGAGAAGAGACCAACTCCCAGCTGGCTCCACCCTCCTGCAGGAATGGAATGAGCAGGAGCCCTCCTTAGCTGGAGGTTTGCTCTGCCTTTTGCTGGTCCTGCCTTTTTGCCCTGCCCCTGCTCCCCAGGGACCCTTTGCTGTCCCCAGGGGACGCAGAGGGCCCTTCCCCTCCTCCCTCCCCATCCCCTGCTGCTCCTGACACAAACAGATCCTGAGGCGGCCTGAGGGCTCCTGTTCATGCCTTCAAATTAACACCTACTTAAAATTCACACGCAAAAACATTTTTAATTTCCTTAATTAAAATTATTTCCTCGTTAGAGCTGAATAATGGGATTTGAATCAGAGAAGTAACGGGGTGTGTCAGGCTGCATGGGAGCCCAGGCACTGGTGAGCACAGTGAGGTCCTGGGAGTGATGGGATCACGTCCCACATGTTTGGGGAGCCAGAATGAGCCAGGGCTCAGCATCCCTCGCACCTCCAGGGAGTAAAATTCACCCAAGTGGCAGCTTAAAATGACATCCCAGCAGTACCTGCTTTTCCAAAGGTTGGAGGTGATGGATTGCTCCCACTGCCTCCCCTACAGCCCAAAATGACACCCAAAGGGGATGCTGAGGGGGCTGATCTGTTTTCACTGCAGGGGACACTTTGGGAGTCAGGGTCTGGGGTGAACATGGAGCAAAATCATCCCAGGACCCCAGCATGAGATGGGGTGAGCTCCTCCCTGTGTGCTGCTTTGCCCCAAGATGCCTCTGCCCAGAATAACTCTGGGGTTTGGGTTTGCAGGGGTTTCTCAGCCTGGAAGTTGTGCTGGTAGGATGCTGGAGAGCCGTGTGCTGGGGGCTCTGGTGAGCATGTGACGGGGGAAGAAAAGGGAGAATACATGATAATGATGAGTTAAAATGTGTTCAATGAGCTCCTGCTGCCCTTACACACCCCAGTGCTGGGGCTTATGGATGGGAGATTCTGTAGCAAAGAGATGGATTAGTCCCACTCGGATCTGATGGAAAGACTACGTAGTGAAAGCACAGATTTCCCACTCAAATCTCCAAAACCTCTCTGCTGTTCTGTCTGGATTCCTCCTACCCCTTCCCAAACTCTCCCCTGTGCTGTATTGGGGAGTTTTTAATGTATTTATTTAAATTAATAATAATTTACCCATTAAAATGCTGCAGATCAGTGGGTTCTTCCTGAAGGAGGAGCGTGTTCGGCTCCGGAGGGTTCATTAGCTGCGTGTTAGGATTGGGAGGTGCTGTGCACAGAATGATTTATACACATCCCTGCCACTCGAGCCAATCCAGCCTAGAATAATTCAAAACCAATTCCATAAATCACTTATTAATTATTACTGAAGTATTTATGCAGCAGAGGTGCCTTCCTGTGAATTGTTGGGGTTTTTTACCAGCATTTTCTGCAGGAACAAAAAAATGTTGACTCCTTGGTGCATCCTGAGTGCAAGAAGATCCAAATCTTGGGAGTCCCCCTGCTCTGCCTGGCTGGGGTTTGAGCCTCTTGGCCTCTTGCTGCAGCCCCTAGCCTGACCACAGCGTGTCTGCCTGCTCCCTGAGTAACGAGCAGGTATCCTAATTAATCCTCATTTCCAGCAGCAGCCCGAAGGAGCTGCAGGATGAGCACGGTGCCATTTGATGCAGATGAACTGTGCTTTGGTGGGAATTCAATTACACAGCTTTTCCTTGCTGAACATAATGCATTTGGACGATACAGTAGTTCCAGTGTTAATGAGATGCATTTTCACTGCTGTGAAGTCTGTATTTCTCCCTGCACTTAGTGCACAGCATCCACATTAATTACAGTTCCAGTGGAGAAAAACCCACAGAGCTACTACCTGCGTTTTCCTCCTGGTAATAGCAGTTTCCTTGCATGGCCAGGAACATTATGGATTCACTTCTCAGCCACATTTTATACCAAACAACTTGATTGCGATAGCAGGGAGAAAACAACTCTGCTTCCCTTCGGCTGCTCAGGCTGTGCTGTAAAAGGGTCATTTGGGGGGGTTGGATCAGATGCATTCAAGTCAGAACATCCGTGGAATAAAAGCATTTCTGGAAGTTGTTTTAAGAGGGTTTTGTAAGACATACAGAACTCAAGGCCAATTTAAACCAGCAGCTGATGGGCCCACACAAAGATGGAGCATCCCCTTGGGATGGGGGGCTGTGTCTGGCTGGAGCCCATCCTGCAGGGCACCCCACAGCCCTGGAGCCAGGATGGGAAACCACACATGCTTTATTCCAAGGAATGAGCATGTTTGTGCTTTGATTTCTTTTTTTTTTGTTGCTGTTTTCAAGAGTTTTCAAACTCCCAAGCCTGGCAGCATGGAATTTCCCTGATATTTCTCCAGCAGGAATTGTGCATTGGGGAATATCCCACTGTTTGCTGCACAGCCCCACATTTTGTTGTCACCATCCCTGGAAGTGTTCAAAAAACAAGTGGATGTGGCACTTGGCAATATAGTTTAGTGGGAATGGTGGTGTTTGGGTAAAAGTTGGACTTGATGATCTCGGAGGTCTTTTCCAACCTTAATGATGCTGTGATTCCATGGAAAGCTGAGCAGTTGTAAGGTGTGTAAAGCAGGAGTTCCCAGGGAATAGCACTGCAGAGATATTTATTAAAAAAGTGAAAGGAGTGAGAGGGATTTGTCTGTACAAACAAACTGTGGGTCTGTTGGCAGGTAAAGCCAGATACTGAGAGATGAAAGAAGCAATGGGAAGAACCATAAATTCCATAGGAAAAGAAAAAGGAGGAGTAAACATTGGAAGAAGGTCTCTATTAGGTGATGCGGGAAGTCTGTACCTCTCAAGTACCTCAGCCAATGGGGAAAGAGAGGGAAATGCGGCCAGGAAATTGGGAATAAAAGGAGGCTGCATCCTCTAACAATTTGAGAGACCCCATGGGAAATGCCCATGACCTCTCCCTTTATTCAAATAAAGTAACAGGACTCCTCTGTCTCCTTTTTGGACATAAACCTCTGTTCGTGGATTAATTTTTCTGACAAAAGTGAGCAAAAGTGTTGTAGCACGATGTGTAAGTCACTCTGTGACCTTCATTTAACGCCACTGCCTCACCTGTTAATAGCTGGAAATCCCTTGTAGCCTCTTTAATGCATCATGGCAATTGGCATGGAAACAATTCACAGTTATTAACAGTTATTTCTGTTAATCATTCATGTCTTTATTCAGGTGTTTACACATCTCCCTTTGTTTAAATCTCCCCTCCCTCTCAGGAGTTGAAACTCCTGGAATATTGGGTGTGGTTAAAAATATAATGCCGTGCACAAAGTCTTGGCTTCCCTGAGGAGGAGGGGAAAACACTGGGATCCAGGGCTGTGGTGGTGGGCATGGATGGCAGAGGGGCTTTAGGAAAAGGATTTGCACAGAGAAGTGGGGAGAGACATCCTTGGTCTCTGTGTCCACCTGAGTGTATTTGGGGAAACAGCAATGAGAAGGATCTCATCACACTTTTTCCTTCATTCCTTTGGAAATTAACCTTGCCCTTTTTCCAAAAAGGCTTCCTTATTTTTCTTTTTTCCCCCTCTTTTGACACTGACATTTAAAACAACACCAGGAGCTCACCCTCTCACGCTCATGGTGCAGTTCCCTGTTTGCTGACAGCTTCCAGCAAGAATTTCAGGGGAAATCACCATTTTCTGGAACTCTGAGCAGCTCTGGTGTGGTGGAGGCTTTCAAAGACAATGGAGCAGGTGTCAAGACCTGGAAAGTCTGAATCCTTCTGTAAACCAGAGCTGTGTTTCCATCACCTGAGCCCTGGTGCCTGCTCTGCTCTTTCAGAGGTTGCAGTGCTTGTGAGCAACACCTTTTGCAGCCCCTCCAACTGGAAAACTAACAAGAGGATTAAAAAAAAAATAGAGAATCCCTGTCCATTTGCTTCCTCCCTGGTTGGAAATGCACCTGAGCTGTGTTTTTATGGTGTCACCTGTGTCACCTGCAGCAGCAACAGCTGCACCTGCACTGATTTACTGATGGGGGGAATTGTGAAGCACAAGTCTCTGGAAATGCTGTGACTCCAAGAGGCAGAGCATCCCAAAATGTGGAGACAGGAATAAACGCAGGGTGCGTTGCACTAGATGGAGCTCCAGGACAGCTGCCTCTCCTCAGTGCCCAGCTCCTGCTCCTGCCCAGCACTGGAAGATGCCTGGACACAGGGAGCTGCTGGAGGTGACCTGCACGGGGACATCAGTGGCCACCCTGCCCCTCCCAGCAAAGCCCCCAGGATGCCTTTAGCTGATGTTGTTTGGTGCCTCCAGGCTGGTTTGGCTGCCTGCAGAAGGAAAAAAAAAATCCCAAAAATGTGAAATATCAGCTCCTCCTTCCCTCTTCCATCCCTTTGGTCAGCTCCTTGCTGGAAGCAGGAGCATCCCATCCTGCTGGGAATCAGGACAGGGAAGTGCTGGTAGATCTTGCCCTCAGCTCACCTGCTGCTGGCTGAATCTGGAGGAATTTACTTGAGGGTACAGATTTGTCTGCTTCTTTAAATAAAACTTGCCAGCAGGTCTTGTGGTTCAAATTTCCCTTAAATCTGGCTTGGCAGGCACCTCTGGAGGTTTAATTGTAGCTAATAGGAAGTGCTGGGTTTGGGAATTAAGGGGAAATGAATAGAAATGCAGCAGGTGAATGGTTGTGGTGGAGCTTTTCAATATTTCCAAAGTTCTTGGGCTCTCAGTGCGATCCTTCTCTCCAGGCAGGAGTGGTTTTACAAGAAATTCCACTTATAAATGGTACTGAAGCCTCTGTGAAGACTCCAAAAGAATGACTGTGATTCTTTTTGTAGGCCTTCTGAGTACAGTGCTACTGAGGGGCTCTGGAAATCGAAGCATTGTCTATTAAATGAAGGTGGTGTTGGGCTGTGCAGAGGCTCCCCAGGTATCTGCTGTTGGAATGGGGTATCTCTCTTGCTTGAGGAGTGTCTGGTGTTCAGTGTGGCCCTCAGGAGGAGAGTAGGACTGGGTAAGGCAGGTTTTGCCATCGAAGAGATCAGCTATTCCTGTGAGCAGCAGGGAACTGTGTCTCAGCCAAAGCTCTGCTTCTGGGGAAGGCTCCAAGTCTGGCTCTGCGTTATTTTTTTGCATGAAACTTTGCTAATTTTGTGGCCATTTTTGTGTGCCGCTGAAAGCTTTCATGGAAACAGGGGAGCTGTGCCCTGGCTAAGGGTGGGGGAGGAGGGATCTCCTCCTTGGGGTGAGGGCTGGTCACCCCTGGAGCTGGGGATGGTCCCACTGGGTGATCCCCCTTTGGGTGCTGGGGAGTAGGAGCCAGAGGGGTTTTTAAATTTGGACCAAAATCCAAGTGCCTGTGCCTGGGCTGCGAGTTTGGTTGAGGTCCTGCTGCTCAGATCCTGTCCTGCTGCAGGTGGAGATAGGGATGGGGAGGGTTGGAGCACCTCTGATCTCTAGAGACAGACTAGGAGAGCTAAGGGTGTTCAGCCCTGGAGAAGAGAAGGTTCTGGGGAGTCCTTAGAGCCCCTTCTGTACTAGTTTGAAAACAAACCAGTGGGAGGCACCAAGTCAGAATAACAATTTAATGGAAATTAAAGAAAAGGAAAAAAAGTAAAAGAAAACACTGGTTCAAACTGACAGAGTCAGGATACAACCTGAGTCCCTGTTAGTCAGGGCGGTGGTAGCAGTCCAGCAGAATGGTGGCTGCAGTCCTCTGAAGCGGTGATCCTGTAGAAAAAGGGTCTGCTCCTCCTCAGAAGGTCCAGTGGTGGCTGTGTAGCTCCTGTCCTCTGGAAATGCAGTGGAAAGGTTGTCTCTGGTGTTCAGAATCTCAGATTATATCCAGGATGGGATACTTGGTTCCTCCCTCTGGGTGGAGCATCTCACAATGGGGTCATGAGTCATGAGGCCAAGTGTTGATTAGGCTCATTAACAGTAGATAGTCCGGAGGGAGTTATCTCTGAGTCATTCGGCAGGACAATGATGGGCCATGAACAGAAAGATAGTCTGGGGGGAGGAGGCAAGGAAACACAGCCCCACCTGATTTCAACAGCTCATGAGGATGGTAATAGGATACACTGCAACCCAGGACACCTTCCCATGCCTGAAGTGGCTTATGAAAAAGAGGGAGAGGGGCTTTTCATACAGGCAGACAGTGACAGGACAAGGGGAATGGTTTTAAACTGAAAGAGGACAGGTTTAAATGGGATATTGGGAAGAAATTTTTTACTCTTGGTTGTGAGGCCCTGGCACAGGGTGCCCAGAGAAGCTGTGGCTGCCCCTGGATCCCTGGCAGTGTCCAAGGCCAGGTTGGACGGGGCTTGGAGCAACCTGGGATAGTGGAAGGTGTCCCATGGCAGAGGGGTGGGACTGGATGGTCTTTCAGGGAAGATCTCTTCCAACCCAAACCAGTGTGGGATTCTAAGAGCAGTTTCGTACCTGTGAACACATCTGCCTTTTTTGGGCTTTTGCTGGGAATTGGCTGTGAAGCCCAACCCTGTGTCCTAAGGCATCCCAGGCTCCTCTAATCCCTCCCACCTTTCTCCTCACAAATGCAGGTCTTTTTCAGGGTCTTTGTGGCAAAGCACCCCCAGCCATCTGCTCAGCCTGCCTGAACTTTGCTGTTCATTCTCCTTCCCACGTCTCCTGCACGAACGATCTCAGCTGGGAGGAGAGAGTACCTTGCAAATGCCATATGCCCAGGCTTGTGCCGTTGTGCTTTCCCACAAGCACTAAAATCTCATAAGCAACCTGCTTGGACATGATTGCCAGCCCTGCTTCACTCACCAGAGGGGAATGGAGATTTGCATCTATTTCAGAGAGGCAGCCGTGATTTTGATTCCTTTTGTGAGATTAATTGAACCATGACAAGTTTTCTGGCTCACCAGCTCCAGAGCTGTGGCCGTAGGAATTCTCCCTCTTCTCCTGCTTGAAAGCAGATGGCAATTGATTCCATAGTCATGGTGGAATAATGTGTGTTCCTGTGCCTCTGAGGCTGGATGGTCAATAGGGAGCAGTCCATCTTCATGTGATTTTAAATATCTTGGAGGACCCAAATGCACAGAGCTGCGCTTGGGGACTTCGTGTAGATTTGTGATCCTTTTTAGAGGAGCTGAGGCCATAAAATGGTGACTGGAATTCAGGGGGACATAAATAGCCCATTTTTATCTGTGGCAGCTGTAACCTTGCTTGACTGTTGCTCGTGTTATTTAGAGGGAATATGGACACGTTTGGGTTGTTTAAACAGTCTGGAAGTTCCAAGACGGGATGGAGGAAGGAGTTCTGATAATGGAATCAACTGCACAAGACTTGGAAAGCAGCTGAATGTCCTCTGGAAGAAAAAAATGTTATTTTTAGGCCTTTTTAGTGGTTTATTTATGGAAGGAGCTCCTGCACTCTGGAACAGAGCTGGGCTGGTGGGAAGAACATCTCTGCCTTCGTGGGAAAGTCACATGCCATGTTTTAATGATTTTTGGAGGTGACTGTCCAGCTCTGGGGTTCCCCTGTGGGTGAAAATCATGTTTGCTATAGTTCAGAGCTGGAAATCTCTGTCCCAGAGATGGAAAAGAGATGGAAAGCATGAGGTGGCTCTAAGATAAGCACAGCTTGCTCACTTCTTGCTCCTCTGCAAGGTCAGCTCTCTATTTTGGGTTTTTAGGGAGTCAAATCATACATATGAATTACTTCTTGTACAAAGTTTTCAATTGTCAACAGAGTGATTTGTGAATAAATGTTTTCATTACTTGGCTGGCTCCATGGATGGATGGATAATATCCATCAAATAAATTATTCATCCCTTTCTCTCCTTGCCATCATCAGATAAATTCCTTGTGATTTATATTTGTTCATTATTCATCTGGCTACGAGGAACAGACATATTAGAGATGGGTTTGGAGCTAAATCTGCTTTATTGAACCCAGCAAGGGAGCTCTGGTTGATATTGGGGTCTGTACCAACACAAACCTCATCCCATGGACTCCGAGTGCCCTCTGGATGCTCGGAGTGGCTCCATGGGTGATGAGAGTCAGAGCCCTCGTTCCTGAAGGCAACCTGCTGTGTTTAACAGTGGAGAGGACAGGGATGACCAGTCTTTCTGGCAGTTTTTGCAGTGTTTTACACAACACTGGGGCTGAGGCTGCAGACCTTCCTTCCTCTCCCAGGCTTTCAGCTTCCTCAGGCTGCTTTTGCTCCTGACAAAGGCACACCAGCCTCCTGCAAAACACTCCAGCAGCAGGGATGTGAGAAGGTTTTCCACTAGTGCCAGAGGAGGAATGGAGGGGGGAAGAAGGATTTCGTTTGGCTCCTCTACAAAAAGAAGCAAAGAAAACCATCACACAGAAGCCAACTGAAGGGACAGAGATCAGCTGCTCCTGCTTGGAAGTGACCTGATTTATTCATCTGATTTTCAAGTGTTTTTTGCTTGAAACTGAACCAGCTTCAAACTTTTCTGTGGTTTTTTGGTGTTATTCCAGTTCTGAAAAGGGCACCTATGGTTATTTTCTTTTTAACCACTGGGGAAAGCATCTTTCAATTCCCTTCCCCAAGAAAGACAATACATTCTTCAAACCATTTTCCCTCTCAAACAGTTCAGGCAGACACGAAATACAGAAAGTTTCACCTTTAAATAGTGAAGAGCTGGAAAAGTTACCTGGATGTGAAAAGCAGAGGTGACAACAGAGCTTCTTTGTATCCTTAACTCGAGAGTGCTGTGCCAGGCACCCGCTCGTAAGACCTGGCTGATCCCCGTGAGGGGTTTGCAGGCAGCCCTGGAACACCAGGAAAGCTTTGATTTTTCATTCCCGACATCAAATACAGACACCAGCATTGGGATGCAGCTGCAGAGAAGGAAGGACAATGGAGGGAACAGCCCTGTGACTGAGGGGATGAAGGGAAGTGCATCCTCTGCAGGGAGGGAGGAGGAACAAAAGTGGTTCAGGAGTTTCTCCCAGTGCTTCCCAGCTCACCACCAGCCCATGCTGGTTTTCTCTGTGTGTTGTGCTGCAGGGATGAGCCCAGAGATGCTCTGGGATGAGCTCATGGCTCCCATCCCTCCCAGAGTACCCCACAGCAATGCCCCACACAGGTTTTCTGTCTGTTATGTGCAGGATCCACTTCAATGAACACCCTCAGCTGCTGCAATCTGTGTGTTCCCTGAAGAAAGAGAACCCTAAAGAAAGAGAATATGGCACCCAGCAGGGGACCTTCCTGCCTGAAGGACGTACTGGAGTACAATTTGTGGAGTGATTGATGTATTTTAGTTTTAATTTTAATGATATTTTCCCCCTCTTGTCAGTGGTCTCATCCAGGGGACACATCAGTCTTTGAGCCTTTTCCAGTTCAGAAATGAATTTCAGCAGGAATGGTTTCCCTTGCCCACATGGGCGGCAGTGGGAAGGGGAAGGAGCAGGGTTTGCTCTGCTTGTTTTGCATGCCTTTGGCCTTGGAATTCGGGGTACCAGGGAATGCAGGAGTTCTCACTCAGCCTGATGGGGGATCCTGATGGCTGATCCATTAAAACTTGGTGCTGGAGAGGCTGTGAGAGACTTTTGCACAAAATTAAGCCTATTTCAGTGTCCTTTTCCAAGCTTAACAGGTTTTGGGAGGAATCATGGGTTGGCACTTTTTTTTTACTATTTCTCCTGCTTTCTTCCCCACTATCCATTGCAAAGAAAGCTCTTTGACACTAAGAACTTGGAGTTATGTGTAGGATGGAGGGGGTGAGGAGTGTCCCGCTGGCTGGTGTGTGTCCAGGAGTGCCCATCTCACCAGCTGGAGTCGTGGCACACCTGGGTGGGAGTGGCTGGACTTGGGATTCTCTTTGTGCCACCTCTCTGGTGCCCCAGATCCATTTAACAGCTGGGATTTGCTGAAGTTCAGGCACAGCCCTGCTGTTCCCAGAGGCCACAGGGAGCAGAGGTGTGTTGGGAGGGAAAGCACAGGTGAAACCAACACTGGTTATGTTTGAGGTACCTGATGTGAACCCCCCTTCACAGATTCACGGAAACATTTGGGTTGGAAAAGGTCATGGAGTCCCAGCTGTGCCCGATGCCTACCTTGTCACCAGCCCAGAGCACTGAGTGCCACATCCAGACCTTCCTTGGACACCTCCAGGGATGGGGATTCCAAACCTCCCTGGGCAGCCCCTTCCAAGGCCTGACCACCCTTTCTGGGAAGAAATTTTCCCAGATACCCACCCTGAGCCTCCCCTGGCCCAGCCTGAGGCCGTTCCCTCTCCTCCTGTCCCTGTTCCCTGGCAGCAGAGCCCGACCCCCCCGGCTGCCCCCTCCTGTCAGGGACTTGTGCAGAGCCACAAGGTCCCCCTGAGCCTCCTTTGCTCCAGGCTGAGCCCCTTTCCAGCTCCCTCAGCCACTCCTGGGGCTCCAGCCCCTTCCCAGCTCCATTCCCATGTCTGGACACTCCAGCCTCTCAGTGCCTTTCTTGTGAGGAGCCCAGAACTGAATCCTGTCTCCCTTTTTCCTGGGGACACACCACAGCACTCGAGATTCCTCAGCAGTGCCAGCACAGGGGACAATCACTCCCCTAATCCTGCTGGCCACTCTATTTTGGATACAAGCCAGGATTGTTCTCCTTGCCCACCTGGGCTGGCGTTCAGCTGCTGTCACCAGCACCCCCAGGTCCCTTCCCAGCCATTCTGCCCCAGCCTGGAGCACTGCAGGGGTGGTGGCCGAAGAGCAGGGACCCTTCCTGCTGTCCTGACAGAGCCGGGCAGACACCAGTGACCACGGACATGTGGTGGCTTCATGTGCCCTGCAGCTCCTGCAGCGTGCAGAGGCTGTGCACACGTGCAGGGCAGCAGGGCTGGCACCATCTCCAGAGGTTCTGCTGCCTCCTGGCTCTGCTGGCTTCCGTCACATCCCGGCTGGATCCTTGGCATGCAGCAGGGGGGATGGGGTCAGCACACAGACCAGGGGTGAGATGGCAGCTGCGAACCTGAATCCCATTAAATCAATGGCACAAGGAGAAGGTGAAATGTCTCCCAGACCTGCAAATCCAGGGAGGCTTTTCCTGCAGGTCCTTCAGCTTTGGAGGAGAAGCTCTTCCTGGTCAGAACCTGCTGCCTGTGCACAGGAGCGTGTACCAACAATTGCCATTGGTGTAACAGATAAACTTGTTCTTCAGAGCTGAATTTTTTGTTATTGTTGTGTTTGGGTTTTATTTTGTTTTTTGGTGTTTTGGTTTTTTTGAGGTGGGGAATATTGAGTTCTCAGCATTTCCATTGTTTGGTCAAAAACATGGAAAATTCCATCCTCCCATAAAGTTGGGAGAGGGCAGCACTCCTCTGACTTGTCCAATATTTTCTAGAGCTGTCCTAAATTTTAGCATGAGGTTGTCCCTGGCCTGGGAACTGCATCTTACAGGCATTCCCTGCACAGAGCATGTTCATTGGGTTACTTGGTCCCTCAGAACGTGCAGGTGACACTGAAAAGTTTTGGGCCAGGAAAATCCCCATCTGCTCAAGGCTGCCTGCAGTCTTTCACAAGCCTCTTACAGGAGTTTGCTGGGATATATTTTGATGAAAATCCCATTGGTCGCCTCAAATTAAGCAGCAAGCAGTTGCACTGCTCTGTGCTCAGCCGCTGCATCTCCTGCAAGTGTTGGAAATAAGTCTGATGGATGCAGGCTGGGAAGTGGGAAGATGAAGACTGGTAGGGCAGCTGTTCCCTGCTGACGGAGAGTTGCAGACCACTCTCTCCCAGAGAGCTGAGAGGGGCAGGAAAGCCCCTCACTCACACTCCCTTTGGGGCTGGTGCCTCTGGAAAAGCAGGATTTTCCAGCCTGTTGCTTCCAGAGTCCTTTCACCTGCGAGTGCTTTGCAGGAGTGTCACCTCCCCCGTGTCAGAATAAAGGGGATTCTTGACACACTCCCTATACTGAGAGGGCAGCTGGTGTCTGGATGGGCTGGATGGCCTTGGCAAGGTGACCTGGGGGCACTCACACCTCCAGCTGCTGGGCCAGGCTGCAGGAATTGCCTTTGCATGGCTCTGGGTATGTGTGGAGGTCCTTAAATCAACAGCTGGTTCCACCAGTCCTGTCCCCTCTCAGCAGCTCCTCCCCATCTCTTGGTGCCCTCCTGGGAGGAAATTCCCCCTGCTCAGCATGGATTTGGGGGCAGCGTGGTGAGGGGGATTGGCACCTTTCCCTGTTGGGCTGAGGGGTGGGCAGCCCATGGAGATGTTTCTCAGGAAGCTTTGCAAGGCACAGGGCAAGAGCTGCTGCGATGACCTGCCCAGGACACCCTCAGGGCTCCTTGCTCTGTCTCTGGAGTGCATTACAAGATTTTTTAGACTTTTTTTTTCTCCCAAGAAAGTGGAAGAGGCTGGACAGGCTCGTGGAGATGCAGAGAGGCAGATTTCCCACAGGCAGACCCCGGGGCTGCTCCTGGACAAACATCATTTTCTTTTGGCTACAAAGGGCTCTTCCCACACAGAGCCCCATGGGTGCAGGGTCACTTTTACCAGGGATGCTTTGTCATTTTTCTTTTGCTAACAAGAGCTCCAGGAGGTTTCTGCTGAGACTCCCCCCTCATGTGCAGCCCAGGTGTTTCCAGCTCAGCTGCTGGAGCTTCCAGGAACAGTTTTGCTAACACTTATTTCACCCAGAATATTCTGTAGCTCACTTAAAATTAAAAATGTAAGAGTTGGGTAAAACAAATTGTATTTAATATCAACTTAATTAGCCCAATGATATTGCACAGATGGTATTCTGGATTTTCATGTTTTATTCAAGAAAGTTTTAGGGTGTGGGATAATATATCTGAAACTGAGGCAGAATTCAGCAGCCTCACCGTGACATTTAAACCAAGTCTGCTGCAGAGCTCGGGGGCCTGGGCTGTGCTCTCTGGTTTTGGTGGGGCCAGTTCTGGTCTTGGGTGGGCAAGAGTAGATGTGGAGATTCCCAACTGGACTCACAGGTAGGAATAAATTTGGATGATGGAAGACAGCCTAATAGAGAGTAAACGATAAACAGCCTTATAATGGGGAAAGGCAGACAAAAAGCTGTATTTCTTGGAGTTTCTGTGGGCAGAGCAATTGGTTGGGCCAGCAGAAATGAAGAGAAGGCTCCAGGGAAACCTTAGAGCCAGTGTCTAAAGAGGCTTCAAGAGAGCTGGAGAGGGACTTTGGAAATGGGCATGGAGTGACAGGACAAGGAGGAATGGCTTCCCACTGCCAGAGGGATGTTGGTTAGGTGGGATATTGGGAAGGAATTGTTCCCTGTGAGGGTGGGCAGGCCCTGGCACAGGGTGCCCAGAGCAGCTGTGGCTGCCCCTGGATCCCTGGCAGTGTCCAAGGCCAGGTTGGACGGGGCTTGGAGCACCCTGGGCTAGTGGAAGGTGCCCTGGCCCATGGCAGGGGGTGGAACAATGTGAGCTTTAAGGTCTCTTCCAACCCAAACCTTTCTGTGGTAATTTTTCCTCTTCAGCCCCAGTTACCGTCAGTGCTGTTTTTTTAAGTGGAGACCAAGCGAACCAATTTCCTGAGCTCTGTCCCTTTCCTTCTCTGTGGTGTGATGTCCCTAAAAAGTGATGCCTTGGAGGCTCCCTGTAGCCCTGAGCTCTGAGAGAAGATCTTGTCTCTCTTTTTTCTAGGACGTAGCACAAGCCTCAGCCCTGGCCCTGCCTCTCAGCTGCCCTCTGTTCTCTGAGCCTCCTTCATCCGCTGCTGAGTATCCCTGAAGAGCTACTTAGGAGCAGCAGTTTTCCTTAAGAGCCCAGTGAGGCTCCTGTGAGCATCACAGCTGGATCACAGTGTGCAATTCCCAAATTCCCTGCTGTAGCTGACAGCTGGAGCAGAGGAGCTGCAGGGCTGGGCCAGGCCATGTCCCCGCTCCCTGTCCCAGCTTCACTGTGGAGTTTCCTGCCTCAGAGCATGCCAGTCTCCCTTTCTTGGTGACCCTGCTCTGCTCCCAGCTGTACCAGTCATCCCACTTTCAGGGACAATAGCAGACTCTTCCAAAATCCTTCTGCTTTATTGAGCCAGCACCCCCCCAGATTCCACAGGGAAGGGCTGTGCCCAGGATTTCTGCTTCCACTTCAGTGTTTTGTCCTTGTGTGACCTTCTGGACACTGGATGAAGGAGGTGTCCATCCAGACAGGGAGGGTCTTCCAGTGCCACTTTCTGGTGGAAGCAGGGTTGGCTGCCAAAAATTTCTCTGTAGTGTCAGAGTGTGCTTCTATTTTGGAAAGGAGTGAGCAGCAACTTCCCGGTGGGCAAAGTCCTGGGCTGATTTGGGTTCAGGACAGGTGACATTTGGACCATCCCCTGTGAGCAGGTGAAGCTGCCAGTGACCCCAGCACCAGGGAAGTTTCCTAGCAGGCTGTGTCCTGCAGGACAGGAGAGCTGTTGGGTGGCCAGGTGTCTCAGTGTAAGATGTAACCAAAATCAAGCATTCTATCACCAGCTGTTGAAACCAGCTGGGGCAGGGTTCTTTATCTCTTCCATGACACATCCCTGATAACTCCCTCCGGGCCATATCTTCTGCTAATGGGCCACCAAGCCTCACTGCATGGCCCATCAAGTTACATCATCCCACTGGGAGATGCTCCGCCCAGGGGGAGGAACCGAGCGTTCCTGCCTGGCTGTAAGCTGAGGTTTGGAACAGCACAGGCAGCCCTGACCTCCTGGCTTCCCGGAGGACAAGAGCTCCATAAGCAGCACTGGACCCGCAGGGGAACACCAGACCCTTCTAAAGGATCACGGCTTCAGCAGAGCCACATCCATCACTTCAGCAGGGCTGCAGCCACCATTTAATGGGGCTGCTCCCACGCCCTGCCCGGCAGGTGCCAGGCTGTGTCCTGACTCTGGCAGTGTCTCTGTACCTCTGCATTGATTTTAATTTTCCTCTTAATTTGTAGTTCTGACTTGGGGTCTCTCCCTGCTTTGCTTTCAGACAAGTACACCAGTCTTTGAGGAGTGTTGGCCAGGAGGTGTGGGGAGACAATTCTGCTGCACAGAACGTGCTGCAGGAAAAGCCCTTCAGCTGAAGGGGTTCAGTAAGAGACAGCCAAGGAAGCTGGAGAGAGAATCAAACTGCACTGCTCCCCCAGGGAAAGCACTGCACTCACAGCCAGGGGGGTTGGGAAACACAGACAGGCTGGGGTTGGGGTCTCCTGCAGCTGGGAAAAACCTTTCCATGTGAGCAGCCAGACCCCAACCCTGCTCCAGCCACAGAGCAAACGCTGCTCCCCTGTGAAACCACACCATGAGCCCTCCAACAGCAGAACTGTGAAGTGATGTGCTGCTGATGGGTGTGAATCAGCAGCTCCTGGGAGGACTGGGGGCACTGGTTTCTGCACCTCCTCAGATGTGATCTGCAGGTGCCCATCTGTTCAAACCCTTAATTAACATCCTGCTGTGTGCGTGAGGAGTGCTTGACAAACCTCAGGTTAACCAGAAGTGGCTCATGGCCCTGTTGGGATGGGTCTCTAAAGTTTAGGTATGTGACAAGGGATTCAGTGAGCGAAGTATTTCCAGAGTCCTCTAGGCAGTACTGAGTGTGACAAGCAGAAACTCCATTTTCATGGCTCAATTACCCCAGTTGTGCCCTTTCTCTCATCATTCCCAGTTGTTTTTAATACTCCCATGTTCTATTTTGAGTTGTGGTTCTTGTTCCAGAGATAGGAACAGGGAACAGATGTGTGTGGGTTTTTTTGGTGGTGGGTTTTTTATCCTTTTGTACTGGAACTGAGCGTGTCTGACTCTGCAGTGATCATTTGCATCAATCCAACAGAAGGGTCATTTCACTGGGAACATGAGAGCAGGGGTGGCACCAGCCCCCACAGAGCCCATTGGTGCTGGTGTTGTCTGAACCCACCTGATTCCTGGTGGGATCTGTTCAGCCAGAGCAGTTCAGCACGTCCTGCTCCACCTGAGGTGCTGGGGACACCTCTCCTTCTGTCGGGTCTCCGTGTCAGGGCTGGGAGGAGGCAGATGCTGCAAAGAACAGAAGAGCAGCTGTGACCTGCTGGGAGGCACAGGGTGAGGGGCAGGAACACGGATGGATACTCCAAAGCACAGGAAAAGGGGATGTGCTGGGGGTAAAAGCAGAAGGCAGCAGTTTGAGTGAGCCGGGCCAGGGACCTGCACCCTCTGGGCCTGCTCCTCCCAGGGCTGGGCTGGCATCTGGGGGACAAGCCCTGGGCTTGGTTTGGTGCCTTGTAACCCTCAAAACTCTTCATGCTCAATCCCCAAACTCTTCAGGCTGCAGTTATCCTGTTAGATTAAGTCACATCATCCTTTCTGTCCATGAAGGTCCATTTTTGCTGTTGACCCCATCCCACAGGACAAAATAGTTCTGTTTTCATGGCCTGCTTAATTTGTATTTTTCATGGGTGTTTGAGCAGTCATTTCCACCTTTCTGGGTGCAGAGTGAAGTGCTGGAAATCAGGAATGCCAGTGTTATATGTGTCTCTTTTAAGCATTTCTCTAATCTCTGCCTGCCTTTGCTGCTGCTGCAAGACTCCTCTGCCCCTCCAGAACCACAGAAAGAACATCTCCCAACATCCCTACAGAGCAAACAAGAATTAGGTTGTGCTTTGAATTTCGATTTGTTCTCCTCCTTCCAACACTCAGAGTAGCAGGGAAAGAGCTGATGGAAGCCCTGGAGCCACCTCTGCCAAGGGAGGAACAACCACATCGAGCCTCTTTCCTGGTGCCTTCCTCAATGTATTGATCCATGAGCTGCCACATGTGTGTAGGAGCAAGATTTGGGTGTAATCCTGATTTTAACCCATCAGCTCCAACAATAAATTACTTATTGGGGGTTTTACTGATTCTTTGACACAGATGCTCAAACTGAGGTTGTGTCCTGTCCATGCCCACCACCAGCTTGTCCCAAGCTGCAGACTTCCCTGGGAATCTTTGCCTTGGATTTGGCCCCTTGCTGCCTTCTCTTTGTGTGCTGGGTTCAGCTCGCCACCAGCAGCCAGCTGAAGCTGAGGAAGCTCCTGAGAGCAATTTGAGTTATTACTTAATTGGCCAAGGCAGTGGAGAGAGAGGTTGTCACTCCAGAGGGCAGCAGGACTAATTTGGAGGTTGATGTCTGGAGAGAGCTTCGTGGGTGGCTCTGGGTGTCTCTACAGCCCCCACAACCAGAAGCTCCTGGGGACTGAGTGAAATTGGGTGTAGAGGGGAAATCTGCATCATCCAACTTTGTGCTTCTCCAGTACAGACATGTCCAGTGTCTGAGGCTTCCCTTGGAGCTGAGAGAAAGGAACGAATTTTCCTGGAGTGCCCTGGATTTAGATAGCTGAAATGAGTGAGAATGTGTGTCCTGGAAAAGCCTTTTTTTCAACATGGAACCTCCAAAAGCTAGCTTGGACAGAGACACCTGAGTAGTTAATATCTAAATTCAGGCAAATTTAAATGTGTTTCTTCCCTAATTTTAGCTCAACTGGGTACATCCACCCAGCTAAAGCAGACCCAGGCTCTCTGCTCTTTCCGCCTCCCTTTCCTCTGCCCCCAAACATGATGTGAAACACTGTTTTAAAATGTTTTACCCTGTAAAACATCATACTGCACTGTTCCCTGTTCACTTTCAATTTTATGCAACTTTCTCCGCTGGAATAGGCTCAACGATCCCAGGAAATAATTGGTGAGCTTGTTAGACTAATGGGATTTTTATTTTCAAGGCTATAGATCAAACAAGTATGCCTGAAAATTCATTATACATGCAATGTGCACAAAATAATTATTCCTTCCCATGGAGGTGCTGGAGGAGACACTGTGATAAAGGTGTAGCTTTAAAAAACCCTGCTTGATTTATCATTTCTAAGGCAAAGTTCCCATGAGATGCACTAGTTCAGTTTCAGTGACAGTCACCTGGCTGGCCAGGGGGCAGGGGACAGCCTGGCAAGCACTTGGACTTGCTTTTTGGACTTGATTTTTGGTCTGGATCTGAACAGTCCCCGAGTTCTGCTCCTCCTTTTTAGCAAAGAGCCCCAGACGTTGCTGGGAGCGGCAGAATTTTGTGTTGTTTCCAGGTGGTGAAAAGGGGATGGTTTCCCACCTCCCTCTTCTCCAGGGCTCTGGTTTTCCATCTCCTTCCCCTCTGGGGAAGCAAAGGAAACCTCAGTGTGCAGCCAGGAGGGGAGATTGGCTCAATCCTGCACGTGGACATGGGAAAAAGGGGACGTCAGCAGTGGAGAATCCATCCCAGAATGAAATGATGGATATTGACTGAGACATGGGCTGTGCTGGATCATGTTCAACCTCACCATCCCAAGCATTTTGGGTCTGAATTGCAGTGTCTGGGGTTGTCCTGGTCAGGGCTGCTGGGATCGTGTCAATGAGCTGAGCTTGAGCAATTAATTCCATGGGTTTTGTCCTGTGAGGAACCAGGTGGAGATGTTGGCAAGGGGACTGGAGCACCTTCCCTGTGGGGACAGGCTGGGGAAGTTGAGCCTGGAAAGGAGAAGGCTGTGTGGAGACCTCCCAGCACCTTCCCAGTGTGTGAAGGGGCTGCAGGGAAGCAGGAGAGCGACTCTTCCTCGGGAGCTGTGGGGACAGGACGAGGGGGGATGGGATCAAACTGAAAGAGGAGAAATTTAGTTTGGATATCAGGAAGGAATTGTTCCCTGTGAGGGTGGGGTGGCCCTGGCACGGGGTGGCCCTGACACAGGGTGCCCAGAGAAGCTGTGGCTGCCCCTGGATCCCTGGCAGTGTCCAAGGCCAGGTTGGACGGGGCTTGGAGCAGCCTGGGATAGTGGAAGGTGTCCCTGCCCGTGGAATGGGATGAGCTTTAAGGTTCCTTCCAACCCAAACCTTTCTGTTGGTGAATTATATCTTCAGTGCATTTGCAAATTGAGATTTATTTTTGCATCTTTGTTTGAAAACTAGTTTGTCTTAAGGATATTTTGTGTGTCTGTGTTGGAGTTGCCCACACATTGCTGCTCTTCTCTCAAGTGTTTTCCATTTGTAGAGCTGGCCAAAGAATTAATTGTTCACTGAGAATTTCCGTAGGAAAATCTTTTCTAAAAAATCACAAGTGGGGAAAATTGGTGAATGTTTGGGATACGACAGGAGAAAGAAAAAAGGAAGAAAAGCAAAGGCAAGTCATAAAAAGGATCAAAAGCATGAGCTGTGACATCTCAGAAAGGAAAATGCTTGATATACCTTGGAAAAGCTTGAAAATAAATCTCCAACATAACTTAAAAATAGTTCTTCTCATTCTGCAGGCACAAAGACTAATTGGAAGTGACACCATTTAAGAATGTCGCTTCCAGTCTGTCTCACTCCCCTGGTATTTGTTTGCTGGGCCAGGGTGGGATCTCTCTATGAGCAGGAACAGGGAATTTTGTCCCTCATTGGAGACTGGGCTTGGTGCCCCAGTTCCTTCTGGGCAAGCAGCTCCTGATCCCCATGGATACACCCACAAGTGCAGAGCAGGGATCTGGACGTGGGATTTCCAAGGCAGGCTCTGATCATTGACCTGTTTCCCACATGTGCTAATAATTTAATAAATGATCAAACCACTGACCAGCTCCTGATAGGAAAAGCTGCTCTGCAGAGCTGAGCTGTGCCAGTGGGCACCTGGGGCAGCCCATGCTCAGCCTGGAAGCTCAGCTTGGAGCAGGGGGAGCTGTGGGATGCAGCACTGGAGCTCCTCGTGGGGAAATGAGCCTTGGCTGCACTGTCCAGTGCGATATTTCCTGGCTGGACTGTGGCAAAGGCAATGTCACCACGAGCAACCTGCCCAGGATGGATCCTGTGGATGAATCCATCATTCAGGGTGCCACGGAGCACTGCTTTGGGCTGGGCTAGAGTCCAGTCCCTTCCCAGCAGCTGGTTTGGGGCTGTGCTTTGGGTTTGTGCTGAACACAGGGTTGATAATACAGATGTTTCTGTTGTTACTGAGTTTGCACAGAGCCAAGGCCTCCTCTGCCCCTCGTGCAGCCAGGCTGGGGAGGGGCTGGGGGTGTGTGGGAGGCTGGGGGGGGGGGACACAGCCAGGACAAGTGACCACAGCTGACCCCAGGGATATTCCAGCCCTCATGGCATCATGCTCAGTTGTATAAAGTGAGGGAAAGAAAGTGGAAGTGAAGGACATTTGGAGTGATGGTTTTTGTCTTCCCAAGTCACTGTGAGAGGAGGCCCTGCTCTCCTGGAGGTGCTGAACACCTGCCCAGCCATGGGACACAGTGAATTAATTCCTTTTTTTGCTTTCCTCGTGTGCGTGGCTTGTGCTTCCCCTTTTAAACTGTCTTTATCTCAACCCTTGAATTTTCCAGCTTTTACTCTTCCAGTTCTCTCCCTGATCCTGCTGGTGGGGGAGTGCCAGAGCAGCCAAGAGGGACTGGGGTGAAACCATGACACAGACCATGGGTTTGCTGAGGGAGGGAGAGGCAGTGGGTTGGAATGAAGAGTTCCCATCACGGTGCACCGAGGGAGGGGATGATGAACAGGCCAGCAGCACTTGTGCCTGGAGGCTTCCTGCTGGGCTGAGGGCAGTGGCTGCACCCCCCATTCAGAAAACACACTCAGCATCTCATGGGGGAGGCCTTTAGGCACAGCTTCTGCTAAAGGTTTGCAAACATCTCCCTGGGCAAAGCATCCCGGGCAGTTCTTCCAAAGGCCACAGCAGCACCTTTCAGGAACCCACGGTTTATAACAAATTGCACACAATTACTCTGCAGTGCATAAGCAACAAGCAATCAAGTGTGCTAACGACCGGCAGCATTAATTACTGGCCATTCCCCTCAGTTGCTTCTAACCTCTGGTCCCAGCTGCAAAACCAGCTCACATGGTGCAACCACTGCATTTAGAGGCCCAGAACATCCCTGTCCTTTGGGTGACTGTGTAGAAGTTGGATGACAATTGGTAGCTCCACGGGGGAATTGTAAAGCTTGGCTAATTAACCTCCGAGTGCTGTGGAGTCCTCTGCTGGAGGAGCTGTGTGAGTGTGAAAAGCTGCTGGCAATGCTCGAACTTGGTGTTGGTTTTATACAAGGGGCATCACAAAGGGGCCTGGACACCTTCTCCTACTCCAGGTTGCTCCAAGCCCCATTCAGCCTGGCCTTGGACACTTCCAGGGATGGGGCAGCCACAGGAAACCTGCCAGGGCCTCTGCATCCTCTCAGGGAAGAATTGACATAATTAATGTAATTAACATAGTTCCTTCTGAAGGTCCAATGATGAGCATCATCTCTGTAGCTTTAGCTGATGAATTTCAACACTAAAAGGCACAAATAAAACCCAGAAGAAATGAACATTTCCTCTCCTGCTGCCAATTATTGGGCAAGGATTACGCCACAGTGTGTTAGTAGAATTAAATATCTATTTGAACTTTGCTTCTCGTGTACTTTTTAATTTTAATATTATTTATTCTTTGACTTTCAATAATTCATTGAGATGCGTTCATATCAGTAATTAAAAGATGTACAGTAAGAAACAGAGCTCACATAAATTATTCCATGGCATTCATTATTTATTTGACCACTTATAGCTGTGCAAAATCTACTGAGAAAATATGTACATTCATTAACACGTGCATTACAATTTCATTAGTGCACTTTCTCAATGAGTAAAGATACTCAGATTTGGGTGTGTGAGCAGCTAGAGAGGTCTTGCTTGTGCCTTTTAAGTGATTTACATTTAACAAAGAGGTCTGTGGTTGGGAACCAGAAGGAGCTGCTTGTGGGAAGCCTTTCTGCTGGCCTGACACATGTCATGGCAAAGTGGTTTTATCCAAAGCTGCCAAGATTCCTGAGCCAAGCTCGGGGTCGGGTGTTTGGCTGTGTTGTACAACCACCGACATTTGAGTAGAGCAAGGAACTAGAGAAAATCCAATATTTAAGGCCCTCTGGTTTCATCTCCTGTGGTTGAGTCTATCAGGGAGTGCAGTTGCCATGGTGGTCCCACTGCATTTCTTGGCTGGTGCATCCTGGTGGATGAGGCTCAGGACAAGACCCTGGAGAAGACTCTCAGAGGGGTTCTGGAGGCACCACTGTCCCATTTTACCTGCTCCACAGACTCCAGCTGAGGCTGCCGTGAAGTGACTCCGGTTCCTGGAAAAGGTCCTGTGCATCAGCGCTGAGGCACAGCTCAAACAATGAGGAATTTCTTAGTGCCAAATGGATTGAAGAAAACCAACCCAACCAAACAACTCACAGATTCTGTCATAGTCTGAAAGGGAAGAGAAACATTTTTAATCAGTGCCACAAAATTTACATCAATAACAAGTCCAGTAGAGCACCAAGAAATTTCTGCAGGAGTAAACTGCACTCAGTGCAAAAAGGCTTGCATCCACTCCTGGAATTTAATGGTTCAGCTGGCATGTGAAAGCTGCTCTTTGGAGGTTTAATTATTAAGGTCAAATTAAATTTCAGCTGTTGGAGCAATGAGCTCCCTCCATCTGCAGATTCCAGCTGAGGGATTCCTTGCTGGGGAATGCTGGAGAGGATTTTGGTGTATCCACTTGAAATGTATTTCCCATGGGAGCCTCCCGGCTAGGAGTGCGTTCAGAAGGCATTGTATCTTGGATAATGAACTATTCAGGAGGCATCATTCATTTTGGGAGTCTCAGGTGTGCCTTTTTCTGGTTAGGAACTACTCATGGTGAAATTTGGGTATGAACTTCCTCACGGTGAACTGTGGAGTTCCTGGTCAAGGAGCTGCTGCTGGAATGAAAGGAGTGCTCCACTTCATGGTTCTGGAGATTCTTCTTCCCCCAGCAGGAGCTCTGGCTGGGACTTGTAATGGGAAATGGGGGTGTTGCTGTGTGGACACTTGTCCAGGTTGGTCACCAGAGGCACATGAAGATCAAAGAGAACCAAGACCCCTCCAAAACTCGCTCTGTCTTTCCAACCAACCCCAACCCACAAAGTACATCTGTGAGTTTTTGTAGTTTTTGAATTCCCAGCCACAAAACACTTCTAATTATTTGGGCCTGGCTGTGTGTGCACTCAGAGGGTGGAGCAGCTGAAGACACACACAGGTTTTGGGAAGCAGAGGAGGAGAAAACAACCATCTGTGTCTTGGAAGGCTGGAGTGAGGTCTTAGAGGAAATCTGCCTCATCTTCTCCTGCCTCTCACAGAGACTGGAAAAGAGCCATGAGGCTCTGGATCATCCTCCCCTGGCCTGCCCAGGCATGGGAACTCCAGCCCTTGTGGAGGGCTGGGAGCCCTTGGCACAGGAGCCCTCTGCACTCCCTTGGAGGAGAGAGGCCTGAGGGCAGGATGATCTTGCCCAGAGATGAGCAACCTTCCTCTGGGTCATGGTGACAAAGTGAACCACCCCCAGCACGCCTTGTTTCTGTATGGTAATACCCAGTACCCAGCTGGCCAGTTGGTTTCTACCCCACCCCCTGCCTACCCCATGGAACCTCTGCCCCCCAGCCCTGATTAGGGAGCCTTGTCCCTGGCCACCCCTTCACAGGGGCTGCTGGACAATGAAAGCTGCCTCTGTGGAACTGCTGTACGAGGCTCCTGTCTCTCTGTCCCCGAGTTCTCTGTGGGTGATTTCACAAAGAGCTGAATCACAAGAGCTGGATCACTTGTAGCTGAGAAATCACTACACTTGCTGAAATCACCTGCTGCCCAGGGAAGCCGGCCACCGCTCCTGGAAGAGCTGTTCCTTGCAGGACATTCTTTCTAGGAAGGTTGTGGCACACTGGGTTGCCCATACCCTGTTCCTCCTTAGAAGCAACAATCCCCCTGTCCCACAGGGAGGCAAACTCCAGAACCCCCATAGCCTTCCCCAAACACCTGCATTCGGGGGATTTAGGAGCTGATTTCCCAACAAAGGCCATGGCAGGGCTGCACTTCGGGCATTTGTTTGTTTTGCCTTTACAGCTCAGCTGCCAGGATGCAAAAAAGAAATTTGTTTGGATGGACACAAAATACATTTCTTGTGTGTGCAGTGAAGGTCTGAAGGAATTCCTGTTTGACTGAACCATCTGCTCTCCTGGGAGTGGGAATCACAAGAAAGGGGTCTTCTCTTCCTCCTTGTTCTCTTCATCATCCTCACAGGTACCTTGGAGGCTGGGACACTTCACCGGGGCAGGGACACCCAGGCTGGGTTAGAAAAGGCCATTCCCCACTTCTCTTACATCTGACCTTGCAGAGATGCATCCCAGAGGAGCCTGCTGCTTCCTGGCAGGTGGTGGAAGCAAGTGGAAGCATTCCCAAGAAAAAGGGGGAGAAACTGAGTCTGTCTCACCTGTGTCCACAGAGCAAAACTTCAGATGGCATTTCCTGTGTATTCCCAACTTCATGGCCAGAGTTGAGGCTAGGTTTGAAAAATGTGGATTTACTTCTTTTATAGAGGACCATTTATTTTTTTTCACAGCAGAGGGACTCTTTTGAGTTTCCTGCTTGAGACAGAGTTTGAAAAATACAGTGCCTTGTCTTTCAAAAACATCCTGAGGAGCCACTGCAAGGTTTCAGATGAGGGCCACGATTATGCTCTGGAGGTTGTCAGAGGGAAGGATGCTGTTCAGTCTTTCCCTGTTCTCTTGACTGGAGCTGGCATGAAAATGGATTATTCTAAACCATCTCTCTGTGTGGCTGTCCCATTTGTCAGGCTCCTGCAGTCACATTCCCTGCTTGATGTTTTTCATAAACTGCACTCCTTTTCCTTGGGTTCTGGTGATTAATTGTAATGGCAAGTGGAAATATTCCAAAATAAATCTATTTTCATGGCCCTCCACAAAGCCCACTCTGAGAACACTCTGCAGATTTAGCAGTTTGGAAGGAGGTGGGGCAGCACAAGGTGTACATCAGAGCAGCAGCTCTGTGGTGTCCACATTTTTCAAACCCAGCCTCAACTCTGGCCATGAAGCTGGGGATACACAGAAAATGCCATCCAAAGTTTTGCTCTGAGGACACAGGTGAGACAGACTCAATTTCTCCTCCTGTTTCCTTGAGGATACTTTTACTTCCCAGCAGTTTTTTTGGTGGGGTCTGTATTTTCCAGTAAGGAGCAAATCATTATTATTATTCGGTCCAGAAAACAAAAGGAAAATAGGCAGGAATCATAGAAATGTTCAGGTTGGAGAACATTTCTAAGATCAGAGCCAACCATGAACCCAGCCTTTCCAGGCTCCCCAGTGATTCCATGGACAGGGAGGTGTCAGCAGCAGCCCCAGGGCTGGGCAGTGACAGAGCAGGGGTGAGGCCAAGCCCAGAACTGCTCGGGGTAATCGTTGGCAATGACCCCCCCACATTCCTGTATCCTCCACTTCTGGTACCAAGGCTGCAGTTTTCCCTGGAAATGTGCCTTTCCAGCCCTGAAACTCCTCTCTGCTGGAGAAGTCCCAGCAGCAGTGCCCTTCTTGCCCTCTGTGGACGCTGCAGGGCAAAGCCCGGGGCCCCTTGGTTTGGGTTTCTGCAGCTCTCACCATCCAAGAGAAGCTCTGCCAACACCTCCTGCTTCTCTTACATCCTTGCACGCTGTGTCTGGTGACCTAAGATCTATTTCCCAACCCAAATGATCTGCAGTGAGCACAGAAAGAGATGAAAATGAACTCCAGCAGGTTCCCTTTTTCCTGCAGGAAGCTGCGGATGGGCAGCTCCTTCCATTGAGGTGCCCTTCAGCCCAGCACTGGGACATGCCTGCTGAGCTGGGCTCAGCTTTATTCGCTCTCTCAAAGTAAAAGATAGGGCAAAACTGGGACAAAACAACAAAGAGGGAGTGACAAAGAGGGAGAGCCTGGATTTGAGTTGATAGAAACCCCAGGAACCACTGTGCAGCCCAGTAAATATTGGAATGACATTACCTGAGCTTGGAGAAAAATTGACGAATTGTTAGGTTGAATTCACATCTGTAGTGGAACTGGAGAGCAAACACCACGGAGACATCGTTATTTCCTTTCATCATTTTCTTTGGCAACAGAATCAGAAGGAAAAAGCTCCAGAGTGACTCTTATTATATTTTCCCTCCCTGTGCCTTTTCTTTCTGATTCCCTCCATTGTTCCCAGCTCTGTCAAGATTGTGACAAACTTAATTAGCAGCGAACAGTAGGAATCCCAGATGACAGATCCATGGTTTTTTTCTTTCTTCTGACTTCATGAGAGCTTTCTAGTCTTTAATGCAGAGTGAATAAGGGCAGGGAGCAGATGGTGCTGGTGTCCAAAATCAGCAGCATCTGAGCCCGTATCTCCTTGAGATCTTCAGCATCAAGATAAGATGTGGATAACGAAACGTCCCGGAGCGATGAGATTCGGGCTTGGAGATTCAGAAAATGGGATTGTGCATGGACAGGCACAGTTTTGCCACTTGGGGCGGTGTCATCTGCCAACCTGTTCTTGAAAATCTGGATTAATTTCAGGACTGCTCACAGCAGTGACTGCAGAGCCCAGGGCTCTTGCTCCAAGCTCCTGGCACAGGGATAATGCACATTTATGGCTCCTGCATCTGTAAATTTGATGCTTGGTTGGCTATAAAACAAGAGCTGGGTGAAACATTGTCACGAACAGGGTGCTTGCCCTAAAACCATGTTTCTGAGGGTGTGAAACAGCCCAGGGTGAGGTTCAGTGAATGGTTTTGAGCGAGAAAAAAGATTTAAGAGAAAAATGCCTTAAAATACTTTGAGCATTTTTAAGTGAGGTTTTGCCCTTTGATCTTTTCAAAGGGAATTTGGTTGTCTTGCTCTTGGAGACAGTTTTGGCTGCAGGGCTCTGGAGTGGAGGGGCTTTTCAGCATCCTCAGCAGTTCTCCAAGTTCAGGGAAGCTTGTGGCCAGCCAGGTCTTGGGCACCTGTGCTCCCATTGCTGCAAGAAGCAGGGAGCCCTTGCCCTTCCCTCCACCCTGCTATAATAATAATAATAACAACAACAATAATAATAACTACTATTTATTTATTTATTTTTACAATAGTGACACCCAAGCAATCCATTGCTTTGCAGGAAATGTCAAGATTTTCTACACAGGCACCTCTTTCCCCTGTGCTTCCTCTCTTGAGAGATGGACAATGGTCATGTGCCACTCTACCAGAGCAGGAGCTTTCCAAACACACCAAACGCTGGAGGTTTGGTAGAAAAAAGCAGCAAATCTCTCACCAAACCCTCTCTGAACAACTGCACTCCCTCTTGCTTTAACTCCCTCAAGCTGGATATCTCCGTGCCTCCTGACTTTTACAGAGCAGCTCCTGCTTGGAAACTTCTGGGCCAGCTTCTTTTGCCTCTGAGGAAATCAATTTTCTACCAGGATTTGTTTTTCTGGGCACTGCTGGAGCTCAGAGCGTGGCTGGGGCCCTGGGCCAGCTGCACTTCAGTGAATCAGGGCTCTGAGCACGATGCAGCAGGGTTGGGACAAGAAGAACCAGGACAGTTCTGGCTTTGGGCTGTTCATCAGCCTCTCAGCTGAACCCAAACCATTAAAATAATTTAAACTGAAATCCTGGACTCCTGGATGATGAAAAGGCTCATGTGGGGGTGAGGGCTTCGCAAGACTCTGGGTATGTCTCACTGCCCATCACTTTGGGCACTGGAACCTCTGGTAAAACCCAAATTTTATGGTTGTTTGGCACAGCTGGGGCATGTGCCACCTCCAGGCTTCATAAAGGAAACCCCATTTTGTTATTTGTAATTAAACATAGGCAGCAGATGTGCAAAAGAACCCAAATCTAAAATTCTCTCCTAAGCAAAAAAGTGACATCATCTTATGATTTTATAAAATCCATTTTTTTCCCCCTTTTATTCTTTTTCCTCCATCTAAAGAGAATGGGGAGGTTGCAGGGGAAGGTGGTGGAAGCCTCCCCTCCCTTGGGCTTGTTGAGTGCAGTGTTTATTCTTGCCTTTGGATGAGTCCTCAGGGAGGGGCAGGCCAGGCTTGCCAAGGCACCTGGGCTGAGAGAAGAGACTGTTTGCAAGCGGCATCTTCCAGGAGAATCCCCAAGTGTGACACATTCCTGTCACTTCCTCCTTTGTTCCATCCCCAGCAGCTGAGTTAGAACTTTCTTCAAACAGGCTCTTAAATGAGAAAGCGAGGAATGGATGGAGGCTGTGCCTGATCAGCAGCAAGGGTTGTGATTCTTGGAAATGTGGAGGGAAGGACTCAGGACGTTGCTGTTCCTCAGGGAACAATTTCTCTGTGGCTGGTTTGGTTTCCTTACACAGAAACCAGCCCTTTTAAAAGGTCGTATTGCTACTCGGGTTTTCCTTTGGGAGCCCTGGCACTTTCCCTTTAACACGGAGGAGAGGATGGTTTAAAATAAGCAGCTCTTGAGCCAAGGGGGCTCTGGGGAGATGGTGCTGGGGCATGGGGGAAGTTCAGCATTTTGGAAAATAAAAATATTCCATGCCTTTCCTGGCTGGAATTACTGCACGGAGAGCAGCTCTTTTTGCTTTGCTGCTCCAGAGTGAGCACAGGCAATGCCTGTCCTTCCAGGGCATTCCCAGCCTGTCACCTCTGCTGTCAGCTCTCCCTGCTCCTCTCACCCACTGAGGGGAGGTGATGCTGTCCCCAGCTTGACATCTCGGCATGGCTGGGACGTTTCCACGCTCCCTGCCATGCACTGGTGTACTAGGTTGAAAACAAACCAGTGGGAGGCACCAAGTCAGAATAACAATTTAAAGAAAAGGAAATTAAAGAAAAGGGAAAAAAAAACTAAAAGAAAACACTGTTTCAAACCGACAGAGTCAAGATACAACCTGAGTCCCTGTTAGGCAGGGTGGTGGTAGCAGTCTGGTAGAATGATGGCTGCAGTCCTCTGAAGCGGTGATCCTGTAGAAAAAAGGGTCTTCTCTTCCTCAGAAGGCCCAGTGGTGGCTGTGTAGCTCCTGTCCTCTGGAAATGCAGTGGAAAGGTTGTCTCTGGTGTTCAGAATCTCAGATTATATCCAGGATGGGATGCTTGGTTCCTCCCTCTGGGTGGAGCATCTCACAATGGGGTCATGAGTCATGAGGCCAAGTGTTGATTGGGCTCATTAACAGAAGATAGTCCGGAGGGAGTTATCTCTGAGTCATGCGGCAGGACAATGATGGGCCATTAACAGAAAGATAGTCTGGGGGGAGGAGGCAAGGAAACACTGCCCCACCTGATTTCAACAGCTCATGAGGATGGTACTAGAATACAGTGCAACCCAGGACAACTGGCCACTCCTGACTGGATTTTTTAGCAATAGCTCGTGGTTTCCTGACATTTCTCCTGCTTGCTGCCCTGCCCTGCCCTGCCCAGAGGGTTTTTGCACAACCGCATCGTGTGTGTCTGAGCACAGCGTGGCCCAAACTCTCCGTTCCACATCAGTGCTGCAAATACAGATTTCATGGATTGAACAGTGAAGGAGAAATGGTTTAGGAGAGCCCCTCCATGACCCTGGGCTACTCTCCCCGCCCCAGCCCAGTTGTGTTGCAGGGGGACATGAAGAAAAGACCCAGGCAAAACAAAGAGGGTGGTGAGGAATGGAAGGAACAAGCAGAGCACGAGAAATGGAACCAGCAGCAGCTGGGCACGAGCCAGCCCAACCTCCCTCAGCAGCTGGATACTGAGTTTTTCTAAACTGCTCATTAATTTTTCACATCGCCCTTCAGCGACTCTATTATTGGAGTTGGAATTTCAGCCCGCTGTGTGACAAATCCCTCTTCCTAAATTCTTCTGGGGATAGAGTGAAGAGATCCGTCTCTACCGAGACCTAAATACACCACATCAGAGTCTGCTGGAAGGCACTCCAGTTCCCCTCCTTTTGGACAATGCTCCAGGCACAGGGGGGGATTGTTGGGGTGTCTGTGCAGGGCCAGGAGTTGGACTAGATGTTGTTTGTGGGTTTCTTCAGCTCAGGATATTCCATGATTCTATGATTCCTGAAAGAGAGATCCACTTTTTAAAGCAATTTATTTACATTCCCAATCTGGCTTGACTGGATCCACATCTTGATGATGTTCCCTGGATGTCATTCGTGTTTTTCAGACAATTCTCTTCCCATTACAAGGAACCTGTAGGATTTATGAGGAGCCGGAGTGTGTGGCTTGTTCTATCTCTCATTAGACTGTCAAACCAGCAGAAAATCTATCATGTTTCTTCTGCTTTTCTTCTGTATCAACAGTACTTAAAGAAAGGACATCAATTGGAAATTAAAGAAATTTAGTTACAAAACTCATAGGGAAGCACCAGCAGGAAAGATCAAAAAAGCAGAGAACAGAGAAGGCAGAAATAAAATAGTCTGACAAACATTAGAATCAATATTAAAAGAGGAGAAAAGAAGTACAAAAGCCTCAAAAAGCCCCCCAGAAACTGTGTAAAAAAGCAATGTCTGTCTTTAGAAATGAGAAACGCAAGGAATGTAACAAATGATTTCAGATCTGATCCTGTGAGAGAGAAATCTGATTTCAAAAAAAAAAAAGCAGCAGCTGTGGAGACAGTTTGATAAAAGGCTGTACAATAAAAGATTTGAAAATTGCATCCTCCAACTACTTTAGAGAATAGCAAAAGAAAGGGATACATATTAAAATACACTAATGCTGCAACATCTAATACAACGTGTTCTGTTAGTGAGAAAAGAAAGGTATTTTGACAGGTGTATCGAGATTTACCACCAATCTCAGTGACCCCATCAGAAAAAAAAAAAAGGCACTGAAAGAATAATTTTAAAATAGCTCCAACAACTGACTGGGAAGAGCATGGAAGCAAACAGCTCCCAATTATTTCCGTGGCTGGAAAAAGATCAAACCTTATTTCGGTGCTATTTTTATGGGAGGCAAAGTAGGGCAGTCCTATCCCACTGCTTGGGATAATCATGCAAACAAAGGCTCCTTGAGAGCACCACTGGAATAAAACACCAGCACCTGGTGGGCTGTGGGCAGAGCCCCAGCACAGCTCCCTGGAACACAGGGGCTTCTGGAAAAGTCTGCAATCCCATGGAGCAAGGAGAGGAGCTCCTGGCCACGGCTCACCGCTGCCATCACCAGAGCTCTGCGCCTCCAGGCACTCAGAAAGGAGATTTACAGCAGCAAGGAAAATGCACCTTCCCCTCCCGGAGTATCCTGCAGGGTGCTGGGGCAGGATCGCCACGAAGCCATGGCTTGGAAAGGGGCTGCTGGAAAATCCCTGTTTGGAGCTGAAGGCCTCACTCTAAAGTCAGCTGTAACACCTTGAACTTCTGCCTTCAAAAATCCAAACCACTAAAAAAAGCAATGAAAAAGCTGGTGGGACATGGGAAAGCAATCTGTGAGTGTTACAGGCAAGTTACCTTTGATTGCATCGGGTTATCCCATAATACTCCTACATTTCTAAGCGATCTCGAGTGCCTGGCATCGTTAAGATTGGATGTTTATTTGCAGAACCAAGCATTAAAACTCTTTTAGCCCTCAGGCCGCCAGGTCTGAAATTCAAATGCAAAATAGCTGGGCTGGTGCACAGGCTGCTGCTTCCATGGCAGTGATATTCCCAAAACCTTCCTGCTGCTTCCAGACCAGTTATATTCCCAAAACCCTCCTGCTGCTGCTTCCATGACAGTGATATTCCCAAAACCCTCCTGCTGCTGCTTCCAGACCAGTGATATTCCCAAAACCCTCCTGGAATTCTGCAAGTAACACCTGGCACTGGAGCTCCAGCTGGAGGGCACGGGGGATGGCTGTGGTTCATCCTGACCCTGATGCCATTAAACTGCAAATTGAAATTAATCTCCCAGCTGCATTTAAATGGTGGCAGCACATTCCAAGTGTTCTGTGGCAGTTGAAAGCCTCAGAGTTTGGGTTGGGCAGCTGGAATTCGACTGGACAGCCTTCATTCGGAGCCACCCACACAATCCTGTGGTCTCCCTGCCGAGGGGCACGACACATCCTCTATAAAATGATGTTTCCAGACCTCCAGGATGCTACATTTCACCATCATCTTCCCATGAAAGCCTCAAGCCATGCCTTGGGGAAAACAGGCTTCTTCTTGGGATCAGCCAGTGGTACAGTCTGAAGGACAGGAATGGTCAGGTGATTTCCAAAATACAAGGAGAAAGGATAATAAATGGGAGGATTCAAAACACCAAATTGCCCCAACCACTCTTATCCATCCCAGCCTGCAGCTGCTGGGAGTCTCTTCTACCTGGGAGAAGCATGCCACACTTTCCATGGACTAAGAGGGATCGGTGTGAGGGACCCCGAGACAGTGACGGTGGATGAAGGGAACAGGGATTTTCTGGGGGTTTATCACAACTTGTGCCAGGGGAATAAGCAAGATAAGACCAAAACTCAGAGCAGGGCAGTGGAAGCACTGAGGAAGGGGTCTGAAGATCATCACTCCTGAGTTACCCACTCACCTCTGGAGCAAAGCCCAGGAGTTCAGGGCCAGCTTTAACAGTGAAAAGCTTAAATACACACACACACACACACACACGCACACACAAAATTTAGTTAATGGTGTGCTTTCTGAGCTTTTCTTTCTCATTTGAGCTATATTTTTTATTTTGTAGACAGACTGAAAAGATGGTGAGCTGAGGCTGCTGCTCTGCCCAGAGAGGGTCCCTGGCAGGTCTTGAGTGGGATCATCTCCCTGGTGGTGCCAGGTACTCCAGGAATTTCAATGGAAAATGAGGGGCCATACAGGACTGGAATAAATTTCTCAAAATTACATCAGTCAGCAATAAGGAAAAATCATAATTGCTGTGGATAAACGATGGATCAGATGTTATTTCACATTGCAGAGTAACTGTCTCCTTTGGGTGTTTTAGCTGAGCTTTCTGCATCCATTACTAAATTTCAATCAGGTCTCACAGAGCACGGGAAAGGTCTCAAAGGTAATGAAATTCTTGCAAAATGTTACAAAAATAGGCAGCTGGCTAAGAGAAAGGCAGTGGAAGCATCCTAAGTGATGGAGACATCGCTGCGTGAGCTGGGAGTGCAGCAGCCAGCGGAGAATCGGGTGGAGAGTGTGCAAATCCCAGGTGGAGCTTAGCCAGGACCTGGAATAGTTAGTCATGAGACTAAACCTGCTCCATCAGCCACTGTGTGGGGACAGTGTGTGGCCAAGGGACACAGGGGATTGTGCTTCTCCTCAAGTGCTCCACAGGCCTCTGGAGCACCAAGGCAGAGAACTTCTGGCCTTACCCTGCTTTGTGCAAGAGTCTGGAGAGATCTTTGCTGTTACTCAGGGCAGGAGCAGGTGGGTGCAAGCAGCACAGGAAGGGTGGTGTGTGTTATTATTCATGGTCTGGAACTGCATTGGGCACTGGAAAGTCACCGTCCTCTGCTCTTTTCAATGCATCTCGTTTAATTCCTGTTTGCAAACAAGTGTTTCCTGGGTCCTTTCCCCCATAACTCCCAGTGAAAATTCAACAGGGAGTTTCAAAAGACTGGAAATGCACATTTCCCGGAAATTTGAATTTTTACTGATTGTTTCTGGGTATTTAAAATAACTCTGGCCTGGGTTGCAATTATTCTGTTAGAAGGAAATTCACCATTGCCCCATCCCTGGAAGTGTCCAAGGACAGGTTGGCTGGGGCTTGGAGCAAATTGGGATAGCACAAGGTGTCCCTTTAGGGAAGCTGGAATAAGATGAGCTTTAAGGTTCCTTCCAGCCCAAACCATTCCGTGATTTTATGATTCAAGGGAGGTGTGAAAGGAGTTTTCTACTTCCCCCATACAATATCCCATCTTTAAATCCAAGAGGTAAAGCACAAAGGCACTCGTGTCCTTGCTGCCCTGCTTCATCCCGGCCGTCCCCAAGGATATCACCGGCAGGAAAGCTTTTCCTGGTGGATTGGTGCTGTCACCCAGGTGTGGCTGTGTCCACAAGGACAATCTCCTGGGCATTGGGATTTACAGGGAGCTTACAGGTCCCCACAGTTCTCTGCTCAAAGCCCTCCCCTAGCCCCTCAGCCGTGCAAATCCCTTCCCTGGGATGTGGCAGGAGATCCGTCACGGCACAGCTCCCACCCCTCCCCTGGGGAGCTGGGATGTTCCCCAGCCCTCTCAGGGATGCCAGTCCACTCTGCAAGCCGGTGAAACAAGCAGGGGTGTGCAGATTCCCTCATTTTCCCTCTCCAGCCCTTCCCCGTGGGACCCTGGGAGCGCTCAGCTGCGCTGGTGGGAGCAGGAATCGCAGCTCAGCAAGGCCTGGCTTGCTAAGGCAAACAAAATATTGCTGGAATAAATACAGGAAAAAAATGGCCCCAGTGTCCTTCCTATTTTTATTTTCTTTCCCAGCCAAGCTGCCTGCTCTAAGGGCTTTGGATTCCTTCAGCTGCAGAGAGGGGCACGTGATTTATTGAAATTGGAAAGCTCGCAGACAAAAAAGGCTGTGAAATTATTTTGTATCTGACACAATCATTAGTGGTATTATTTCTTTTGGAGCTGGGAAGGACACTTATAAAACATCTAACAAGCTGCTAAGGAGATTGCCTAAAGCAGTGATTTTTGAAATGTGCTGCTGGAGCCCATTCTTTGTGCTCTGCACATACATCAAGCTCCAGTTTCTTTTTATGGAAAGGACTTCAAATAATATTTCTGAGGGGTGTTTATGACAGTTTGCTGGTCATCCTCTTCAAATATATGCCACCTGCTGATGGCATGATACAGAGGTGATTGAAAGAGGCCAGGACACTCTAAGCAAGTGTGTTGTGGGGCAGAGGGGCACCCAGAGCTCCTCTTCTGCTTTGTGAGCCCCTCTGTGCACGTGCACCACGCAAACCCTCCAAATGCAAGCACTGAGCCAGGTGTCAGTCTCTAAGGATGCTCTTGGAGGGGTGTGGATGGTCTCCTATGGGTGTCCCCCTGTGCCTGCTGCGGCCAGAACTTGTCCAGTGGTCCAGCTACAAGGGATGCTGGTGGAAGGCACCTTCTCAGGGGACAGGCACCTGTTTCATCATAGAATCATCCCAGGACGGGTTGAGAAGGACCTTAAAGCTCCTCCAGACCCCAGGGACACCTCCCACTGTCCCAGGCTGCTCCAAGCCCCGTCCAACCTGGCCTTGGACACTGCCAGGGATCCAGGGGCAGCCACAGCTTCTCTGGGCACCCTGTGCCAGGGCCTCCCCACCCTCACAGGGAACAATTCCCTCCCAGGGAACAATTCCCTCCCAATATCCAATCCAAACCTACTCTCTGTCACTTTGAGGCCATTCCCCCTTGTCACTCCAGGCGCTTGTCAATAGTTTCCCTCCATCTTTCCTGTTGGCTCCTTCAGGCACTGGAAGGCTGTCATTAGATCACCCCAGAGCCTTCTCTTTTCCAGGCTGAACAATCCCAACTCTCTCAGCTTTTCCTCACAGCAGGAGGAAGAGCTGTGAGGAGAAGCTCCATCCCTCTGATCGCCTTGGTGCCTCCTCTGGACCCACTCCAGAAGGTTTCATGCCCTTGCTGGATGTATTTCCCCCAGGTGTCTGGAGGAGGAGCAGGATGGGATGGAGAGCAGAGCCCAGCCTGACCTCCTGGCAGCTCTGCTCCCACCTTGCTCCTGCACGAGCTCCTGCTACATCAGAGACTGGCTGTGCCTCCTCCTCCAAGGATTTGGCAACTTGTGCTGGCCACATCTGCTCTGGGCAACTCTTATTTCTCTGGCTGAGGGGGCTGTGACTCGAGCAGGACGTGCTTTCCCAGTGGTGAGTGTGGAGTTCACTATCAGTAGCCCCAGCTCTCACCTGGCACTTGGCATCAGCAGATCCCAAAGCCTGTTGTGGGAAAAGGTCAAACCCATGGACCCCATTTGAAAGGTGGGGGAGCTGAGACAGAAAACCCAACAGCCTCAGACAGAGTCACCCCACAGGCAGCTGGCAGGGCTGAGGACTCAGTCCCACCGTCCTCAAGGCCAGCCCAGTGCTCCTGCCTCTCCATTCCCATCATTAGCACTGGAACGGCCAGTTCCAATTGCTGTGAGACGGCTGAGGGTGGAAGGAGCTGTTGTCATGGATACAGCATCCACAGGCTGTGCTCCTGCTCTTCCACAGGAGCTCTCTGGGCTTCAAACACCAGTGCAGCCATCAGCACAGCAATGGTGATTAATTTACAGCCCAAACTTCCCTGGCACCTCTGGCACTGACCGAGCTGGTGGCTTCTCCCATTCCTCCAGCACCAACAGCTGCCGGGACCTGGTGGAGTCCCCTCCCATCAATTCTGTCCTGGATTTACACATAACTTGTGCCCTTCCCAGCACCACAGCACCTCTCTCTCCCTGCCCCTGCCTTGGGTGGTGCCTTTCCTTCAAAACAGGTGGTCTCAGCAGGGAAGAGAGACCCCCCCCAGCCACACACACACAAATGCACCCCCTGAGGGGGTTGTAGCTGCAGAGAGACCCAGGTGAGAACCAGCCTGTAGTGCTGAGAACTTGGCTGAAATTGTGTGGATTATGGGAAAAAGGTGCAGCCAATGCCTGTTTTGGCCTCTTCCCGTGCCATTTTTCTCTCATAGGATCATGGAATATCCTGAGCTGGAAGGGACCCACAAGGATCATGGAGTCCAGACACCCCAACAGTCCCACCCTGTGCATCCCTGAGGGCACTGTCCAAACGCTCCTGGAGCTCTGGCAGCCTTGGGGCTGTGGCTTGTGCTGTGCTGATGAGCCAGATGGAGCTCATCCTCAGGAACACGGGAGCTCCCATTTCCACAGGTTCAAAATCCAATTTGCCCTGTGAACATCCTCAGGAGGTGGAATCATAAGCATGGAATCATGGAATTATGAAGGGTGGAAAAGGCACTTAAGATCATCCAGTCCAACCATTCCCCCAGCACTGCCAGCTCCACCACCAAACCATGTCCCCAGGCCCCACACCCACAGCTTTTCTGAGCACTTGCAGGGACGGTGATTCCACCAGTGCCCTGGGCAGCTGTTCTAATGCCTGACCACCCTCTGGGCAAGGAAATTTTTCCCAATATCCAACCTCAACCTCCCCTGGTGGAACTCGAGGCTGTTACTGCTGCAGGCAGAGGGGACTGCCTGGACATCTCAGGCCACCAAGGACCTTTTAGTCCCTGTATGAGGTGACTGCCTGGTCATCCAAAGCCTTGCAGGAGCAGTGAGAGCTGAGCAGTGGGAGCTCTGTGCTGGAGGGTGACACATTCCAGGGCTGCTGCTGTCACAGCCCAAACCAGAAAGACATACCTCGAGGCAAAGCACAACCACTGCTCCTCCCTCCAGGTGTTCTGGGCTGGTGGATCCTCCAGCAACACTTCAGCACTGCTCCAGGGCTTGTCTGGAGGACAGGGTGTACTTGGGGTTTTTTTTTCCCTCTCCTGCAGCAAAGACCCCAGGGAACATCCTGAGACATTTCAGTGATTACTCTGGTGGCCTCTGTTATGGTGAGAGTGAGCTCTGATAAGGGACAGTGTGTCACAACCCCCGGATTTCCTGCATGAGCCTCCAGCATTGTGCTTGCAGCAGCTCCATGGCCATTAAAACAGGTTTGTTTGGCAGCCTCACAATCACCCAGGCTCCTCACCCAGCAAACTGCATCTTTGTGCAGCCAGGGCCATCCCAAAGTGTTTTTTTATCTTTTTCTAACACTGAGTTTACCATTAAAAGTGCCTGAGAAAGCACAGATAACGCCATATATTTAGTGTAAAAACGGTGATCTTTGGTACTTAGTGTCTGCCATCAGAAAAACCATTTTAATAAATAAATAAACTCAATTTCTTGCAATGCTCAGAATGCAGGGACAAAAGGAGACCTGTACACACCTGGTCACAGACCCCTGAACGTGGCTAGCACAGGATTGTGGCACCTCAAATTTTGAGATTAAGTTCCCTTTAAATAACCCAAAATCTTATTGCTCATCCCTAATCTAGGAACATGATTAATCATTAAATATCACTAATTAGGAATGGGAAACTGCTTCACACATTCCCACAGTCATTGCTGATGGAATGGAAGCCTCCAGGTGAAGCTGCTTTACACATGGCAAGGTGTACCTGCCTAATTACAGAGTAATTAACGAGCCACAGCAGGGCCCATTTCAGTCCTAAACCCCTCTAATTGGCCAGGACAGGGACTGGATCCTTCCTGCTGCTCCCCAGAGCTGCCAGGCCCTGAGGGTCCCTCCTCACCCCATCCTGGGCACTATAAAAAGGCAGGAGGGGGTGATGGGGCATGGTGGGTGTCTGGTTCTTCCTTGCTGGTGGTTTGCTCACTTCCTGCAGGTAAAAAAGGTCCTGTTCTGGAATTTGCAGGGGGAATATTCAGGTGTTGGGGTGTGATAACAGCAGGACAGAGCCTTGAGCTCTGTTTTTCCCCCAGTTCTGCTGTTGTTATTTTGTTTGTTCAAGAATTCCTCGGTGGGAAGGAAGGAGGGACCTTGTGCCTCTCCTAAATATATGGATAACATTTGGTCTCTGGGGTGAGGGAAGAACGTCCTCCTTGTTCCTTTGATCATCACAAACCACTTGAAACCAGGTAGATTTGCAAGTGGCACAGATCCCCTCCTATGAGGCCATTTCAGGGGTTTCCCCTGAATAGGGAGTAAAGGAACTTCTCTCTTTTATGACCTTAGAGGGAAGCGTCCCCTTGGAAGGGGGATCTCTCCCTAAAGCCTTGGTGTTCCTTGCAGTCCAGCTGCCATGGCCTCTGCTATGCCTGACAAGGAGGAGGTTGTCCAGAGCCCCCCAGAGATGGAGGAGGAGGAGGTAGGTGCTCCCTGCGGGGTGTGGGGAGGTGGCCCTGCTGTGGCTGAGGGGAGCCCCCAAAAAGGAGGAGTTTCCTCTGCTCAGGCTGTGTCCTCCAGCTTCTGGGTGACAACATACACAGAAATGTGAGCCTAAAGTCCCTGTAGCCTCTTATGCTAAGCAAAACTGGCTGGTTTCTCTAACTCAAGATCCTGGCTTGCTGCAAGCAGTGCTCCTATGGAAAGATTCCAATGTTCCAGCATCCCTGAGACCTGCTGCTCTTGTGACCAGCAGCATCCCTGCAGGCGAGGGTGAAGCCTGTTAGCTTAAAACCAACTCAGCCCTGCCTGGTGGGGCTTTTCCTGGGACATTGGCTTGTTGGATAATCATTCCAGGTGAACTGGAGATGGGTATGTGGCAGAAGAATTGAGCTTGCCCCCAAACTTGGATGTTCTTTGTGTCAGAGGAAAATTTTCCTGGGGTGGTCCATCATTAATGCCAAAGCTTCCCAGCTCATGTCACAGCTGAGTTATGGATTTAATTAAGTGTGTGAGCAAGGCAAGAGTTTCTCCCTCAGCCAGGCCAGGTGATTTGGTGACATCTCCCCCCAAACAGGGAATTTCAGGGCAGAACTGCTCAGGGCCACGGTTGGAGCTTCATGGCTGCATTTTTCTTTGCCCTTCCAGGCTGCAGTGAAGGAGTTGGCCAGTCTGAGCCTGGTGAGCTCTGCCTGTGACGTGGTTTCTGCTGCTTATGCCTCCACCAAGGAGAGCCACCCCTACCTGAGGTCTGTGTGTGATGCTGCAGAGAAAGGAGTGCAGAGTGTGACCGAGGCCACGGCCAGCTGTGTGCAGCCAGTGCTAGCCACCCTGGAGCCCCACGGTAATGCCCTGGGGAAGGGCAGGCCCCTGCCTGGGAGGGACTCCCTGGCTCCTTCCACACCAGGGAGGAGTGCTGGGATGAAGAAATGCCCCTCTCCATCACCACAGTGAAAGGACAGCTCCTGGCTTCTAAATAAGGCTAAAGCTGAGCCCTGATCCCAGCAGTGTGATGGAGACTTGGGGATTGGCTCTGATGCTGACCTCCCTGAAACTGATTTTTGCAAGATGGAACTTGAGGTGAAATTGCAGAAAACCAAGTTTTGATACTTTTTTTGGTTCTCTCTTCAGTTGCTGCAGCAAGTGAGTATGCTTCCAAGGGTTTGGAGAAACTGGGGGAGAAGCTGCCACTCTTTCAAAAGCCAGTGGAACAGGTAAGAATTCAAGGCTATGCTGTCCCTGGCAGGCAGAGGGGCCTGGTTCTTGGGGGGTTTCTAAGCCTGGGAGCGATGTAGGCTCTTGTGTGAGGACCTGAGTGTGCGATGCAAGTTCCTACAAGAGTGAACACTCACCTGACACTGTGCTATTTGTCCTCTTGGTGCAGTTCAGAATTTCGGTGTAAGACACAACCCACTGCATTATCTGCCATTCCTCCTCTTCCCCAGATTCTCTCTGACACGAAGGAGCTGATGTCATCCAGAGTGGCTGATGTGAAGGATGCTGTGAGCAGCAAAGTGCTGGAGGTGATGGATGTTACCAAGGAGGCTCTGCAGAGCAGCATGGGGGATGCCAGACCCACGGTGCCCAGCACTGCTGGGGTGGTTCTGGAGCCTGGAGTGGGACACACAGGTGTCTGTGGAGCAGAGGCTGTGCTGGGGAGAGCAGAAGGTGGCTCTCTCCCTATTGGAAATGATGAACTAGGTAAGGAAAGGGTGTCTGGGGATGGTCAGCCCCGTTCCTCACCCCACTACTCTGGAATGGGGCTAATGGGAAGAAGAGAATCCCAGAATGGTTTGGGCTGGAAGGGACCTTAATGCTCATTTTGGGCTTCTCACCATGGGCAGGGACACCTTCCACTCTCCCAGGTTGCTCCAAGCCCTGTCCAGCCTGGCCTTGGACATTTCCAGGGACCCTTGCCCAGCTTCTCTGGGCACCCTGTGCTGGTGCCACACTGGAGAGTACCTGGCTCCCAGTCTGGGATCTCGTGAGCCTGTTATTGTGGCACCTCTGGTGACTCAGGCACTGCCTGTGTCCCCAGCCCAGCTGGCAGTGTGTGAGGAGGGCACAGACGTGGCACCCCTGGAGCAGCAGCGGGAGCAGAGGAGGTACTTTGTGCGCCTGGGCTCTCTCTCGGAGGAGCTTCGCCTCTTTGCCCACCTGCACTCCACAGCCAGGATGAAGCAGGCCTGGCAGGGCATGCAGGGGGCCCTGGCACAGCTCCACTGCATCATCGAGCTGGTAGGTAGAGCCCAGATCCTGGCAGGAGGGGACCAAAGCCTTGGTCTTTTCTCCCCTTCATTGCTGTGCTGAAAAGCTTTGCAATTCCCCAGCCAATCTGTCTGTCTTGACACTCTGATCTTCCCCTGCCACAGATTGAGGCGTTTAAGCAAGGATTTGATCAAAAGCTTCAGGAGGGGCAGGAGAAACTACACCAGATGTGGCTGGACTGGAGTAGGAAGTACCTCAAAGAGAGTGGAGATGAAAGCCCTACAGAGCCAGAGGTGCCCTCCTGGGGAGGGAGGCAAAGGGCTCTGGTTATCCCCTTGGGGTTTTTTTAAAATTAAGTGACTTATTCCTGATCTTGTCCTTCTTGCCTCCTCCCAGGAGATGGAGTCTCTGACCCTGCTCATGGCATGCAGGATCACCCAGCAGCTGCACCTCACCTGCTGTGGGGTGGTGGCTGCCATCCAGGGCCTTCCCTGCAGCCTGCAGGACAAGGTGAAACAGGCTCTCAGTGCCATCCAGGAGCTGCGTACTGCTTTCTCAGCAGCAAAATCCTTCCAGGATTTGTCCAGCAGTGTCTTGAGCCAGAGGAAGCTGGCTGTGATCCAGGAGTACATGGAGGAGCTGCTGGATTACCTGAAGCACAACATTCCTCTGTCCTGGCTGGTGGGACCCTTCTCCCCCAGGGAGGAGGAGGAACCCTGCCAGGGGGATCGATCCTCCCAGAAGGAGGCAGAGGCAGCAGGAGCTGGGCATCTGGAAACCTCCAGCACCCCCATGTAAAGGAGAAAAGAGTAATTGCTGTTGGCATTAAACCCTCAGTAAGTGTAAAGTGTAGAGAACTGTCTTCCTAAAAGCTGCTGCTACTGGGTCATAACTGCTTAAAATAAAGCTGCTGCATACAAACCCCCTGGCTCTGGTGTCTCTTGGACAAAGACTGTGAGTATTGCTCAGTGGGTGTGAACTGTACTCTTCCCATCTATTCCTCGATGCAATTCCACTGTGCCCTCGGGGATTCAGGAGGTGCAGTCAGTGCTACAGAAAGGATCACGGTAAGCCCTGACATCCTAGGAAGCTCTAATTCCTCCTCTCCCCTGAGCCTGGCGGCCCTGCTGGTCCTGTCCCATGCTTGGGGGAGCTGCCAGAGCCCTGGCATCCCTTGGCATTGCTCCTCCAAGGCTGAGTTCTCCTCCTGTGTTTATCTGCTGCTGCCTGGGGAAGGCTTCAGCTTGGTGGGATGGGAGGTGTGGGAGAACTGGCCTGGGAGAGCTGTGGCCTCTCTGATGGAGAGGCACTGGGGGTGGGTGACAGGCACTTGCTGTCAGCACTGCCCTCTCCTGACCAGGCGTTTCTGGGGAGCTCAGAGCTCTTCCAGTGCCGTGTCCAGCTCCCTTTGGAAGAGGCTGGGGAGCCCAGTGCCCTCAGACTGGCCAGGAAATGGACCAGGTGCCTGTGGGACTCAGAGATGAAAAGCTCTGCTCCTGGCTTCTCATCCTTCTGTCTTCAAGACCAGAAGTGGAATCTGCTCTCATGTGAGTACTGCTTCTTCCAGAGTTATTTTTTTTAATTTAAAGATAATTGAAATTATTCCATGAGGGTCAGAAACAGGGACTGGGGAGGGAGCTTTTTTTGTGGATGGTGAATGTGGGTTTGAAGAGGTGGAACTTCCTCCTCTCTTACGTAAAAGTGATCACTTTTCCAGCAGCACTGCTCCTCCTCCACCCCTGTGTGTACAGGCTTTGTGCTGAGGCAGGACTGTTTGGGCAGCAATTATTCCTTGATGCAACACAAATCCCTCAGGCAGGAAAGGTTTGGATCCTGATTCCCTGAGCTCAGCATGCCCGGTACCAGACAAGTGTCTTCCTCCTGTAGCAACCAGTTCATGCTGAAGGCAAAATAATCAGGCAAATGAGGTTGCCAGGCCAAGGTGTTGCTGAGGTGTGAGAGATAAATTGCAGGGGTCATCCCTCCACTGTGTGCTCTCAGGAGAAAAGCTCAGCAGTTCTGCCTCCTGTAACTCCTGCTGAACTGGGGGACTGGGAATTGGGGATATTGGAGCCAGTCCTGCTGCTTGGTGGGAAGTAAACAAGTGTGTTGTCTTCTTACTGGCAAAGTTGTTCCTTACCACCTAGGAATGCCTGAAATTTAAACTTGCCTGACTGTAAAAGTGAATTTTAAGGAATAGCTGGGCATTCCTGCACTTGGTATTGATTTGTCAGTGCAGCATGTCTGATCTGTGTTAGCATAGTGCTTATCCCAGCGAATCCTGCTGCTTCTGCCCATGGATCAGTGGGATGTGTTCTTGCATGGCCATTAAACCTATTTACTGTGAACATTCCTGGCTGCTTGTGCCTTGGGCCCACAGCTCGTGGGACCCTGTGTAGCTGCAGCTGGGAACTGCAGTGCTGTGTGTGGCTGGGATCTACCTGTGCTGGGGCTGCTAATGAACAGCCCAACACCTGTAAAGGCTTTTTAGGCCACGGGGACTGCAGCAGAGGAGCTGCCACAGGCTGAAATGACCTTCTTGTGGCAGCTCCTACAGCTCTGCTTGAAAAGAGGAGGCTTCCCAAGCAGAGCTTGGGGAGTGGAAGCCTCTCCCTGTCTGACTGTTTAACACCCAAAGATTCAGGGAGCCGCGGGGACTTCCTACACCAAGCAAGAAGGAAAACTCTGAGTAGCTGCACATGGGAGTAGTTTGACTTTCTCATCTGATCTGTTTTCATCTGTGCTGCAGAGACAGCAGGGGATCAAGGTGGGAAGGAGCTGTGAACGATGAATGCACTGGCTTCCTGCGGTGTTTAAGGCTGAAACTCCTCTGGGCTCTGGGAAAGTATCCAGGTTGTTCTTCGTTGTCTCTGAGCTTTTGCCCGACTATCCATGCTTATTTTGAGTAATTTTGGATAGAAATGAGCAATGTGTTGGTAATGTGACAGCCCTAAGCAAACACCTTGGCAGGGAAGATGTGCCTTGAGGCACCCCCTCTGGCTCTCAGCAGCCCTTGGGAATGATGCAGTGTTCCTTGCTTCTGGTAATTATTGCCCTGGTGATTGGGTCTTGCCTTCCCCTGCTGCTGCTGTGCCCCCGTGTGCCAGCTCAGTTCTGGGCTGGTTTAAGCTTTAAATGCACTTGCAGGGGCACTTGCTTCTTGTTCCACTTCTGGTGGATGCCACCGTGTCCCTCTGCCAGTTTGCTCAACGTTTTAATTATTTCATTCTCACATTCATGTCCTGCTGATCTTCCTGCAGCCCCTGCTGTTCTCTGCTCAAATGCCTGACCTGGAGGTCAGGGAATGAATGTGCTGGTGTTGGGTGGAGGCCTCCTTGGGCATCACTCCAGCAGGCTCACACTTTTTATGAGTGCAATTAGGAAGCATTAACCAACTTGTTCCATGTTTTCCCACCTGGCAGGGGGAATGGCTTAAGGAGAGTTTCCCAAGCAGCTTTGTTAAGGCAATAGATCGGGAAAGTGAAGTTCTCAGCAAGTGCTGAAAGGCAAAAGCTCTGTAGCTGCTTGCAAGGAGCTTAATTTCCCCCTCTCACTTCCATGTTTCCTGTCACTGTTGGTCATTGTCATCCCTCCTACAAAGCTGTGTTGTTACTTGCTGCAGAACACACTGAGTTTGTAAAGGTTTGAGGCCTCCCTGAAGGGCTGCTTGAGGAGCTGGGGCCCTGCAGAGACAGGAGCTCTCTGGGTTCCAATTTCTGTGTCACCCTAAGTTCTTGAGATTGGAAAACTTCAAGACGTTCAAAACTCATTGGAATTAATTTGGAATGGGATGGGTTGAAGTTGCTGTGGCTGATCAGTGTGGGAGTAAAATCAGATCGTGGGCCCTGCTCTGGTGGCTGATGTGGGCAGGCAGGAGCTTTGCGCTTGGCCCTGTGCTTTCCTCGTGTTCCCTCCCCTGTCCCCTTCCTTTCCTACTACATCTCCTCTTGTTAGAGGAAGCCAAGAGTTCCAGGGCAGGGGAGAGAAACCTGGAGGGATTTCCCTGCTGTCTGAGCTGGATGGTGCCAGCCTGCAGCAGCCAGGGGAGATCAGTGTGGGTTTGGGAGCCCTGGAGAACACCAGTTTGTTGGAGAGGACGCAGGTGCTTGCAGTGCTGTCACTCTGCAGTGCCCTGCACTCCCTGTTGAAGCAATCCAATGCTTTTCCAGCCAGAATCTTTGCTGCTGTCAGCATTCAGCTCTTCCCTCGTTCAGATGCTTCTGCCAGGGGCCTCTTGTGGCAGGTCCTGGCTGGCCTTTGAGCTGGACTTTGAGCATTCCTTTGCTTTCCTTCCCTCTGCACCCTGAGGATGGTGCAGGAGGTCAATAAATCTGCTTCAGGCTGCCTTGCAAACCAAGTGTGAGCTTGTGACAATTCCAAACGATCTTTGCAGGGCTTGTTAAAGCCCCTGATGCTTCCAGCACTGACAGGCTGCTGCCCTGATCGATGCTGGGCTGCCCTTTGCTGCAGCAAACAGGACCCAGCTCCTCCTGTGGGTACAGAGCACGGCCAGCGAGTTGTTACCCTGCTCTGCTGCCTCTGGTCACTGGAGCTGCTCCTGTGGAAAGCAAAATCCATTTGCAGGAGCAGCTCATTTGCAGCATTGGCTTCCTGGACTCCCTGATTCCTGTCTTTACTTAGATACAGCCATGGCTTGAGCTTCTCCAGCAGTGGAGTTCAGGGGTGGTGGTCTGGAGGGTGATTAACCTGCTGGATGCTGACAGGATTGGATTTTGTGCCATTCTCGGCATGGATTTCACTTTTTAATTCGTGTTTTTGTTATTCTTGCTTCATAAAGTGACAGGAGCTTAGTGCAGGAGGCACAGATTCCTGCCTGGCTCTCCCCAGGTGCCCTGGAAGTCGGGGTGCCATGGGAGCTGTTAGAGGGGATGATCTGGGAAAGGAACAGCTGGGAAGGGTGGGAAGAACTTTGAGACTAAGGCCAGGATGAGGTGCAATGGCAAAGCATGAGAGACCTGGAGGAGGAGACACCAGGAGGGCTGGGGACAGCCAGAGGTGAGAGGCTGGATGGAAAAACAGTGGAAAATCCTCCAAGATGGATTGGGATTAAAGGTGAGAATTCGGTGAGTGAGGGGGAGGAGGGGTAAACTGAGTGTCTGGAGGATGGGAGCAGAGAAGCAGCAGGGAATGCTGGACAGAGATGGGCTCACCTGGGGCAAGGTGCAGAAGTCTGGAGAGCAGGAGAGGAACCAGATGGAAAAGAACTGGAAGCTCATTTTTTAGAGTTATTTTAAGGGCTCTGTGTGTGTATCTTATCAAGTTGACTCACTGGGTGTCTCAGTGCGAGGCAAAATACCATCTCTGCCCTTTGGCGAGTGAATGTTGGAGAAAACCCAATTCCTTTGCAAGGGGAACCCCAAAATATTTACACTGCATGTGAGCCCTCCTGCACAGACCATCCTGCAGGGCGCTATCCCCGTGTACCTCGGCTCTGCAGGATCTTTCCATGAGGAAACACATCCTGAGCTCTCCCATTTGAGCAAATACCAACTACAGCAGCCTTTTCCCTGGCAGAGAAATCCACCATTTTGGGTCTGCTGTCCTCCCTAGAACCCTGCTCTGCCTTGTGCTGGCTGATTTTGGAGGAACACCTGGCTGGCAGCTCCCAGGCACCTCTCACCTGGGGCACACTGTGCTGTGTCCCCTCCCTGCTCTGTCTCCCCCATGGGATGGCGATGGCAGCTGGGAGCTGAAGGTCACTGGAAATGTCATCTTCGTTTAGCTGCCTTGATGGGGTAATTACAGCCGGAAATAGAAGGCTTGCTAAACAAATTACAACCCAAATGCAGTGTTTACCTTGTGAGAGACTGATTGGGAGCACCTGTCACTTCGTGGAATAGAAAAAAAGCAGCTTTAGGGGTGTGAAGTATTTTTGCTTGTGATGTCTCCTGTTGGCTGCCTTGTGTCCCCTCCCACTGACCCCCAGCAGATCAGGGCGTGACACTCAGTTTGGGTGGTATTGTGGGTGCTTTGGGCCCCCTCATCCTCCTGGGGAGGCTGAACCATGGCCCCAAGGAGGGACAGTGAGCCTCAGGTGCACAGAGCATGAAAGGTTTTATGCTTCACTGAAGGTTTGGGCACTGGAGAAGTGGTTAAAGCAGGGAAGGATCAGACCTGAGGTTGTCCTGAGCCTGTGCACTGTGATAGGACACGGGGAGTGGCTTTGAACTGAAAGAGTGGAGGTATAGGTGGGAAACTGGGAAGGAATTGTTCCCTGTGAGGGTGGGGAGGCCCTGGCACAGGGTGCCCAGAGAAGCTGTGGCTGCCCCTGGATCCCTGGCAGTGTTCCAGGCCAGGTTGGAGGAGGCTTGATGCTGACAGGAGCTCACAGGGCTGGCTGGAAGCCCGGACATCCCACTTGAGACAACCATTGTTGCAATTTTGTTTTGTATTAAATTCCTGCTTTTGGACCTAGTTTTATTCTCTGCCTGCATGATGGTACTGGGTTAATGACTGGGCTTGATGAGCTTGGAGGTCTTTTTTTTAGCCCCTTCCACTGCTAAACCAGCCTTAAGTAAGAAATTTCCCCTGATGTCTAACCTGCCCCTCCCCTGGCCCAGCCTGAGGCTGTTCCCTCTCCTCCTGTCCCTGTTCCCTGGCAGCAGAGCCCGACCCCCCCGGCTGCCCCCTCCTGTCAGGGACTTGTGCAGAGCCACAAGGTCCCCCCTGAGCTTCCTTTTCTCCAGGCTCAGCCCCTTTCCAGCTCCCTCAGCTGCTCCTGGGGCTCCAGCCCCTTCCCAGCTCTGTTCCCTGCCCTGGAGATGCTCACCAGGTTGGATGATCCTATTGTGCTTTCCTAAAAGAAGGACTGAGAGCTAAATATTCCCACCTCCCTTTGTGCCCATGCTGGATTTTGATGGACACCCCTCTGACTGTTGCCTGCCCTTGCCCCTGCAGCACCAGGGCCACCCTCAAGTGAAGGCTCTGCTTTGGTTTTGGTTTTTAATTTTTTTTTTTTTAACATTTATTTTTCTTTCCTGCTCATACTGAAACAGCCCCGGAGCACACCTGCTGCTGGCTAATCCATAAAGCAGTGCTGGAACACAGCAGGACAACCCCTGAAGTGCTGTTTTCCTGTGGGATTGGAAGGCTTTGAAGGATGAGTGCTGTGGCACAACCTTCACTTTCCCAGAGGGGTCAGGCACAGGTGCTTGAGACAAAGAGCTGAAGTCCAGACTCATCAATAAATGGGAATTGGGAGGGAGAGGGCAGGACCAGCAGGTGACACTTTGGGGTGTCTGGGCTCCCCCAGCTCCCTGCTGCTGTCACTCAGAGCTGTGTCCCTGTGCCTGGAGCAGCAGGGGCAGAGGGGTGATACAAATGGAGATGGGAACTTAGATAAGTCCCTGCCTTTTGCCCAGGCCTTTGGCAGCAGGCAGGAGCTTTATTGGGGTGGCCAACACCCCAAAAACCACTCTTGTTCACAAGTTCTTTAATAATGCCCAATCAGGTCTATTACAAAATGAATTATTTATTTAACAGACACAAGCCTAACAGACATAATAAGACTTTAAACAGACTATTTACTGCACAGGAATAAAACACAGAGAACACTGTAGTAGATAACATACATTGCATCCTAATCCATGCTATTTCTTCCCTACCTGTAAATAGGTACCTGCATTGTGCCCTGTACCTCCCCATCCAGTTGCTGATGGGGCACACATCGTGTCTCAGGTTGTCTCAGGTTGCAGTGTAAGATGTAACCAAAATCGAGCATTCTATCACCAGCTGTTGAAACCAGCTGGGGCAGGGTTCTTTATCTCTTCCATGACACATCCCTGATAACTCCCTCCGGGCCATATCTTCTGCTAATGGGCCACCAAGCCTCACTGCATGGCCCATCAAGTTACATCATCCCACTGGGAGATGCTCCGCCCAGGGGGAGGAACCGAGCGTTCCTGCCTGGCTGTAAGCTGAGGTTTGGAACAGCACAGGCAGCCCTGACCTCCTGGCTTCCCGGAGGACAAGAGCTCCATAAGCAGCACTGGACCCGCAGGGGAGCACCAGACCCTTCTACAGGATCACGGCTTCAGCAGAGCCACATCCATCACTTCAGCAGGGCTGCAGCCACCATTTAATGGGGCTGCTCCCACGCCCTGCCCGGCAGGTGCCAGGCTGTGTCCTGACTCTGGCAGTGTCTCTGTACCTCTGCATTGATTTTAATTTTCCTCTTAAATTGTAGTTCTGACTTGGGATCTTTCCCTGCTTTGCGTTCAGACTAGTACACATCACTACCCTTTCCCTCAATTTCTGGAAAATATCTACAACGATGTGTCCGAGCTCTGTAGGAGAAGCTCCCCCACAGGTTTCCAGGCCGTGTGTCAGGGGCTTCTACTTCTGTGATAATCTGTGTGTCTTTATAGTCATAAAGAGCAGTGTCTTTGGTTAATGATATTTATTTTTCTTTTATCTCTTCCCACATCTGCCCTCCAGCCCAAGCTGTTGCTTCTTGCTGGGAGGCCCAGGAGCTGACCCCTTGCTGGGCCTGTGACCCAACCTGGGCTATCTCTCCCATCTGCACCAGCCCTCTGTGGCAGAGAGAGGGGGGCACATCCTGCCACCAGGGAGCCTTGCAGGACCAGGGAATGGCTTCCCCTCTCTGATCCTGAGCCCTTCTCATCCTGTTTATCCAGCTTTGCATGGAGCTGGTGTTTTCCTTCAAGGAGAAGGACTGATGGTGGGGTGGGAAGGGGCAGGGATGGTCCTGGGAGAGCTAGAATGTTCTGAAGGAGTGGTGGGAGACACTCATCAGGGTGAACCGGATTTGCTCATAACCTTCCTACACGTTTCTTCCTTCACGTGGAGAAGCAGAATGCCTTTATTTTATTAAATAAATAATAACATACACAATATATAAATATCTACATCAAATAAATATATTTAATTTATTCTATGATATGTTTAATAATTTTTTTCAACTAGGCCTATGCATCACTACTGAAAAGATAACTGAACACATTTGTTTTTCTTAAATTAAGAAAATCAAGAAAAATTGAGCAAATCCAGATTTTTCTTGATTTTCTTAATTTTTCTTGAATTTCTCAGATCTCTTTGCTACTTTCACATCACAATTCCATCCGTTATATAAAATACACCATTTTAATATAAGCTTAATCTAAAATATTTCTTTAGTGTCTCATTTTTCTCAGCAGCCCTCAGCAATCCAGGTTTCCTGGTGTGACTATCGCAGTTTCCTGCTGAGGAAAAGCTGAGAGGCACTGATTTCTTGTGTTATGGCCTGTGGATTTAATATAGGAAGAAGGTCCAGAGAGAAACTCTGTGGTTCCCAGGGGAGCCTGGCTGGCTGTGTTCTCAGAGACACACACAGAGTACAGGAACTGCTGGCATCACTTCCCCGGAACCCACTCCAGTTTGGGGAGAAACCATAAAGGTGCTTTATTTTTTTTTTTTTTTCCTTTTTCTATTTGATCTCCCTCTCTTTGGCTGTTTTGGGGAGGGAGGAGATACCTGAGCAGGAAAAGGAGAGTCCTGGTTTTGGTAACTGCTGCTGGCTTTGCAGGGGCACCACTGGCTGCAGTTCCTCAGGGATCCCAGGAGGTGCTGGGATGCTGCTGTGGGAAATCTGGGAAATCTCCTTGTTTGTCCCCTCACCCCAGCTGGGGTCAGTTCCACGAGCCTGCTGGCAGACAATGGCTGGGAGCAGCTGGGAACAGAGAGCTCCTCAGAGCTGGAGGAAAGGGCACCAGGCAGGGATGCCACTGGCATTTATTGACATGGGGACCCTCCTCCCTGCGGTGCTGGAGCCCCTTGGATGAGAGGAACTTGTTCCTGGAGAGAAGGACCTGCTGTGACCTCCCTGGGGGGCTCCTCCTGGGAATGGGGGCTGCTTCAGCACTGCAGGGAGGTGGAGGGGCTCAGCCTTTCCTGGGGTTCTCCCTCCTCATTGAGCTGCATCTCTCAGAGTTCCTTTCCTTGGGAATCTTTTACAATGACTTCCATCCCTGGAAGTGTCCAAGGCCAGGTTGGACAGGGCTTGGAGCAACCTGGGCTAGTGGAAGGTGTCCCTGCCCATGGCAGGGGGTGGGATGAGCTGAGCTTTGAAGTCCCTTCCAACCCAAACCACAGTTTCCATCCTGCTTTCTCTGGAATTCGTGAAGAATTCAGCTGGACGTGCACTTCAGTGAATCTTACAGCAAAGCCCTGCTTCTCTTTGCTCCTTCTCTTTTGACTGAGATTGTTTGGTTTGGGAAGTTGCTCTGTTGGAAGCAGGAAGGAAATTTTCAGGCTGTTTCCCTCCTGGATCAGATCAGAGGCTCCATTTCTAGTTAGGTACCCACAGCAGTGGGGCATCTGTGGGGGGAAAAACATTCCAGTGGGGCCTCCAGGTCTGCCCGATCTTCCTGAAAGGATGCACCAAGGAATTCAGTCACTAATGCAGTCCCTCAGGCCACAGCTCTTAGTGATTCCCAGGGCTTCTGCTTTTAATGAGGGGAGAGCTTGCAAAAGGTCAACCTGCACAGTTATCATTTTTCAGCTGCATTCCCAAACTGGTGGAGCTGGAGGAGGTTTCAGCATTTCCTGGAGGTTGCAGAAGACTTTACTGGCTTGTGGACAAGTCCCAGCTCTGGACAGAGGTTTAAGCTGAGGTCTTCAGGTGGTTGTGCTCTATCTCTTTCAGCAGGAGACGTGGAAGAAGTGTCTGAGTCCTGAAAGAATAAGATCTGTCCTAAAATATTGGTGATAATAATCATAAAATCATGGAATTGTTATGTTTGGAAAAGACCTTTGAGATCATCAAGCACAACCATCGGCCACATTCACCACTACCCCGTGTCCTCAAGTGCCACAGCCACACGTTTTCAGAACACTTCCAGGGACAATGACTCCACTGCTTCCCTGGACCCCATTCCAATGCTTTACAACCCTTTCAGGGAAGGCGTTTTTCCCAATATCCAACCTGAACCTCCTCCCCTGATGCAATTTTAGGCTGTGCCCTCTTGTCCTGTCCCTTGTTCCCTGGGAGAAGAGCCCGACCCCCAGCTGGCTGCACCATCCTGCCAGGTAATGATATTTTCCAAGGTCCAACCTGCCTCTTAACGCTTCCAAGCAACCTGTCTTTAATTATTTTGAAACAAAGCCAATGATTTATTCTCTCTGTCCAGGCTGTAATTGTCATGTTTCTATCCTGGCTTTCCATGGACCTCTGCTTCCCTGTGGCAGAGGAGTGTGCCAGCCCCAGCTCTGCCTGGCACCGCGTGACAAAGGGGTGAGCTGGGAGGGGGAGGCTTTCTGAAATGGGAAGGGATTTTTCAAATGGAGAAATCTCTGCCCTGAGTCCATCAGTCTCTGTTAGGGAGGCACTGGGGAAAGAGGGGCTTAAAAGCAGTGAGGTGACACCTCGGGGGTGCTCGTTTGTGCTTCCAGGGCTGGCATCAGGAGGAGGAGCTGAGCATCCTTGTTGGTCACACCTGGAACTGGCACAGCCCCAGCACAGGAACGGGGCTGTGGGAGCTGTGCTGGCAGCTCTGCACCATCTGTGTCCACCTGTGTGTTCCTTGTGACCCTGGAAGCCACAGCATCAGTAAGGTTGGAAAAGACCTTCAAGACCATTGAGTCCAACCTTTGACCCAACACCATCCTACCTCCTAACCCAGATTGTGAAATCTGCTCCTTTTTTTTCTTTTTGAACCTTCCATGGATGGTGGCTCCACCACTGTCCCGGGCAGCCTGTTCCAAGGCTTTCAGTGAAGAAATTTTTCCAGATCTCCAGCCTGAACCTCTCCTGGCACAACTTGAAGCTGTTCCCCATGTCCTGCTGCAGCTACTTGGGTGGAGAGGGTGACCCCCACCTCGCCACAATCTCCTTTCAGGTAGCTGTAGAGAGCAGAATTGAGATCCTTTTCCCATTTCTGTCTCTTTTCCCATTTTTGAGGTCCTGAGCAGTTTCTGAGGTCCTTTTCCCATTTCCTTGACTTTGCTGGGCACCTTCACACCATCACTGTCTAAAAGGACCTCTGTGTGAGGCAGTGCCTGACTTGCAGGGGTTGCTTCTCTGTTTTAAGGTGGGAAGAAAATCATTCTCCCCCCATCCCTGATGTGAAGGCAAAGGCTCCGTGCTGCCCACGAAGTCCCTGGGAAGGCACTGGGGATGTGAGAGGAGCAGCAGCCCTGTGGGCTCCAGCGTAACTCGGGGTCACACAGCTGCACCCAGATGTGCTGCAACCCCTGGGGCTGCTGAGCAGCTTCTCTCCAGGAGCAGGGAAGACACCCTGGAGGTCAGTCATGTGGGGGAAACTCCTGGAGAAGTGACACAGCCATCTATCAAAGCTGGGAAGGGATTCCAAGAGGATTTTACAGCACTGGCACAATCTGTGACCTCGTCCTTCCCAGCAAACACAGCTCCCGCTACCCTTAAAGAGGTGCAGAAGAGCAGGGACACTTTTGGGATAAAGTGAGGGTGTTACTGCTTCCCCCCAGGGCCTTCGGGGGCCTGGGCAGCTCTTTCAATCCTCCTGTAACTCTGGGTGATTTGTGTGCTTATATGAGCTCATTTTAGTGTTTCTCTGAAAATGCACAGCAGTAATTTGGTAAATAGAGAATTACCAGGACCTGAAGTACTCCAGCCCTGGCCAGCTGTAATTTGCTCTGGGTAATCACTATTCTGCTGCTTCTCTCTGCTCGGTCTGAAAGTGCTGGGAATTTAGAGTAGGAATCAATTAAACAGCAAATAGGTTTCTTTGTCAAAATCAATTAAGTCCTCCTCCCAGCCAGTGCAGTGGTCTCCCTGGAATTTCATATTCTGCTTGGCTGCTGTTTCCCCAGCAGCTTTTGCTGGATAATGTTGATGTTTTATAGCTTGATTTAAATCATATGGATCAATGCATATGCATCCCTTATTTGGATTTTTCAATTACAGCCCTATATTTAGCCTAAATGAATTATCTGGGTTGTAGTTGCAGCTACACAGAGAATTTTTCATAATGCCCAATTCAATTTCTACGTTCTCTGTAAGCAGAAATGATTTCTTTGGGGAGAAGGATCATTAGGGTTGTTGTGCCCTTCCTGCTGGAGTCTGGGTTTTCCAAATGGGCCAGACCAGGAATTTTCAAACATCTTCAGCCTGTGGATTCTACTTTGGCTTTGGATGGAGATGCAAACACTTGGGAATTGTGGATTGTGCTGCTGTGTGGGTGAAAGTAATTTTTAAAGTCCCTTGGGACTCCTTTGACCTGGCTCATGGCCCTTTGCTCACTGTCCCCTCCCCACAGCTCTCAGCTCACAGCCTGAGATCCCTGGCCTGGATCTGAGCTCTTCCTGTTGCATCTGGATTTTAAACCATCCTTTTCCCTGCCTGCTGTAGCCCTGACCAACCCCAGTCCATCGGCATCCCTAAACCCCCACACGCCTTTGGGAATCTGGCCCTTGGCATGCCCAAGTTTCCACGGCACCACTGAAACAGGACTTTGGCTCTTAAATCTCCAAAGTGTCCTTGTTTTCTATGCAGTTCTCCACAGATAATTCATCCCCAGATCCCGTCTGGGAGAGTGAAAGAGTTCTGAGTTTTAAGCCGAGCTGTGGCTCATCTTTAAATCAGAAGATGTAAGTTAATTATAGATATAAGATATTCATGATATGGAGCTGTGCCAGGGGAGGGTCAAGCTGGAGATCAGGAAAGGTTCTTCCCCCAGAGGGTGCTGGGCACTGCCCAGGCTCCCCAGGGAATGGGCACGGCCCCGAGGCTGCCAGAGCTCCAGGAGTGTTTGGACAGCGCTGCCAGGGATGCCCAGGGTGGGGTTGTGGGGGTGTCTGTGCAGGAGCTGGGCTGGATGATCCTGTGGGTCCCTTCCAGCTCAGGATATTCCTGATTTTGTTCTATGCTTCTCAGTCGAACATTTCTTTTTGCACTATTCCCTGTGTGAAACATTCCTCAAAGTTCACCTTTCTCTCCAGGCTGCTTTGGAGAGGTTTGACCATCAGACTGTGGGTACAAAACCCTCCAACCACCCATTGCCTATTTAATTCTTAAAACCCAATGGTTCCTGCAGGATCCTAAAGGATGTGTTTAATCCCTGCTGCCATCCAGGGGAGCTGTGTGCAGACCAGACCTTGCCAGCAGTGGGGGAAAAAAAATTGCAAAAAAAGAGGAATTTTACTTGTATTTTATGGAATTGAAAATTAGTAAATATTGAAAAGTCCAGAACAATGTGACAGCTATTTTGGGTTTGAATTTAACTCCAGGGTTCCAATTTTGACAAATCTAAAAAGGGGGATAATTGCTAAAATGGTGTGAATGATTGATTTCTTTTTCCATGTGACAGCCAAACCCAAACTTTTTCAAGGAACTGTTGAGCTTTGGAGAGCTGAAACAACACTCAGTGTCCTTCTCCCAAAAATCTAACTCTTAAATACTTTATGTGGCTCAGTGCACAGTTTTCCACTTAATGCAAAACATTTCATGCTGAAAATAGAGGCCTGGGGTTATAAACTGCTCAAGAAGTTGGTGTCATCTGAATTTTCTTGCTGCCTGAGGGGATTTAGGGGATCAGCCGTGTGCCCAAGGAAGGTGCTCTGGCCACTGGCAGTCCAAGGAGAGGGCCTGGATGCCCAGGGTAAATCCCACTTTTCCAGCGCTGTGAAGCCTTGTGGAAACAATTCCCTGTTCCCTAAGCAAGGCTGCTTCCCAAGCTCCCGCTCTTACCTCCAGGCTAATGAGCCTTTCCCAAGCTTTTACTCTAGGAATTAACAAGGATTAAAACTCCTCACAGCTGAGGAAATGCCAGAGGCAGGAGCAGAGTCCCTTTCCTGGAGGGGACAGGGCTCGGCCCAGGGTCAAACTCCTCCTCAACCTCATCCCTGCCCAGAGCAGGGACAGGGATTGTGTCCCAGTTGCCACAGGGCTCTTCCAGCCCCCTTTCCCAGGCGGTGTTGAGCCCTCTCCTGCCGCCAGGGATGTGCTGCTTGGCAGATTCCAGGATGTGGTGGTTCCTCAGCCTTACAGTCTTGGCTCCAGTGAAATTTAATCCCTTAACCAAGGCGAGTGTTACAAGGAATAAAGATGCAAAGTGTCATTCCAGGTTGTCCTTTGGAGCAGTTTGCTGTGGAGGTGCAGGATGTGGTTGGGATCCTTCCAGGAGAGGTGTGGGGGGTTGTTATGATCCGGTTTAAACCCAGGAAGGCAAAGCAAGCTAAGTCTCTGTGCATAAACCGGAAAGAACTTAGAAGGTTCAAAATATTCCCAGAAACGAAATTAAAACCAAAATGAGATTAGATGTTGATGCCAAAAAATTGATGTATTTTATTTAATAGTAAAAGAGGCAAAGAGAAGGAAAGAGAAAAGAAAGAAAGCAGTGTGTGTGGGGGTGGGGGGACAGGGAGCGGTGACAGGGGTTGGGTGGAAGCACATCACCCATCCGAGGGCCCCAATGATGTCTCGTTGCTCCCCTCCATCTGCCCTGCTGGTGCTGAGGGTCCCCCGCCGCCGCCGTGGCCGCCACAGCCGCAGAGGCCCAGAAGGCCGTGGGTCAATGCCCGCCGGGGCCGGCCGGGACGCCCGCGTGTCTGCCTTGCAGGGGGCCGGCTCGGCGCTGTCCCTGGCAGCACTGAGGGGCTGCTGCATCGTCTCTGGTGCTCTGTGCAGGGTCTGGGGACCCTTGGAGGGGCCGCTGTGACGGGCCGGGTCACCCTTCTGCTGTGTCTGAGCTTCCCCCCTCGGTGAGGGCCCCTCAGCTGGGCCCCTCTGCACAGTGGAGGACGGGCGCTCACTGCGCCTCTGACCAGAGGCTTTTCCAAGATACCCAAAGCCTCTCCTCCCCCGCCCTTCGGTGCGAGGGTCTGTTCGAGCCTGGCAGCTGATAGCCCTGGGGCTGTGGTCTCCACCTTGGAGGTGTTAAGCCTGTGCTTTGTGAATGTCCCCAGCCCTGAGCTGTTACTTCATCAGTGAGCGGTGTAAGGCCTCGCTCAGGGCCCCATTCCGGGTGCGGGTAGTCTTGTCTGCAGCTTTTGTAACACAGTTTTAAAAGTCCTTCATGAAAATGTTTAAGTCATAGACTAAAATATTTCAGACTCTGACGGGGTGACCTGGACTTTCCTGTGCCCCAGATGAGCATTCCCAGACTCATACCTGGGCAAAGATCCGTATTATCCTATTTTGTGGCTTCACCTCCTTTGCTTCCCCTCTCTTCCCTCACTGTTTTTCTTCTGCTGCGGGGGGAACCAGGGAAATCACCTTTTGGGGACCAATTTACCATAAACTGGGGGAGTGGGGAAGGCACAGCTTTCCATTAGCGAGTGACTGATCACTTTTATTGCTGCTGGGAGACCAAGGCGTCCCTTTAATCCCTGGAATTCCCACGTGCCAGTGATTGAGAGGGGTATTCAGATTCCTGCCTGCATTAGCATCTGACTTTCCCTTCCTCACTCGCTGCTGGGCTCTGTTTGCAGGGCTCTGAGCAGCCTCTGCCATCTGTTAATTTAATAATTGCCTAATGTTGTAATACACACGTGCTTTAATGGAGCAATTTCCCAGTTCCCATCCTGGAACCTGTTTCAGCTGTCAATATTTCTTTGCAATGTCTGTGTTTTTCAGAGCCTTTCAAAAACAATGGCATGATTACAATAACTTCAGTTAAGCCTGGTCCTTCAGCAGCCCGGCACAGTAAATATTATAAAATCCCCATATGTCTGGAACAATCTGGGAAGTTTTAAAATATTAAAGTAGCACATCCCCATCCTTGCAAAACGGCAGGCCTGATGGTGCAATTATCCAGTCTATTAATTATTATCTGGTCTGCTTAGAAAGTGAAAACTCTTCTTCAAATGGCATGAACTGAGATGAATATAAATTAAGGAGGGTCAGGTTTATTTCATGCCAACTGGAACTCTAAAAAACCCCTAAAAACTATTAGACCGGGATGCCAAATAAATGGGGGTGATGCCAGATGAAGAAATGGATTTATTCCAGCACAATCCTGTCCATGCTGATGCTGCTTTTCCTGGTCTGCAAACTCACGTGAAGCTCATCTCAGAGGGAAAAATAAATAAAGCCACGATTCCATGTTCCTTACGGACCAGGAGGTATTTATTGTAGGGGAAATAAAAGCCTCAGTTTCACTTGGGCGCCTCAGCTTTATTTAGATTTGCCATGAAATCTCTCCTAGGGCCGGGCTGCGCTGGGCAGGAAAGGCCAACAGCAACCCAGACAGCCTCGTTAAAGCTCCTGCTGTTGTCATTCCTCTTTCCCTGGGCAGCTCCCGCCTTTGGATGGTTCTGGAGCTTTGCAAAGAGAGCACATAAAGTTCCTCATAAGCGCAGCAGGAGCCCCTGTGAACCCCCAGGAAGGAGCTGTGCTCTCAGCCATCTGTGCCCCTGCCCTTGGTTGCCATCCCCTGCTTTTCCTCCCTCCCTGCCTGCCTGGCAGGTGTCGAATCCTCCTGGAGATGCTCCCGCCTCAGCATCGTCCCTGTGGCTGCTGTTATCATCCTCACTTGGCTTTCCTGCTGAAATCCATAGTGCCCACAGCTTGGAATTGTGCTGGGACTTCACGGCAGAGTGGGGAGGAGCTTCAGGTTGTGAAAAGCTGCCAGGCTAAGCCCGTGTTCTTCACTCTTAGGTTCCTTCAAAGCCCACGGAGAGAAGCTGGCCGTGGGACATGTCTCCCGTATCAGGCCTGGAGACTGGATTGACCAGCCCTCCAAGGGCTGATTTGGGTCTAAATAGGCTTCTTTCAAATTTAGAGAAGCCCAGAATGGGTTTGGGTGAGCCCATCTCATCCCACCCCCTGCTGTGGGCAGGGACACCTTCCCCTAGCCCAGGCTGTCACCTCGTCCCTGCTGGTCCTTGTGGGGTCTCTGTTCCCAGTCCCCTGCAGAAGGAACACACGGTTCTTTCTTCTTTCGTGCAGGATTGTGCTGGGAGGCCGTGGTGAAAGGGGGAATTAAAGGCAGATTTCCCAAGGAAAAGGCAAGTAGGCGTTGGGCAACGGTTCCTCTTTGGGGATGTGAGTTCAGGATTTGCGGAGTGCTGTGAAATCCCCTGGGATGAAAGCTAATGGGAATGTGACAGCTATTATTATTATAAACTCCCTCAGCAAACTTGAACTTGCCCACGTGTCTACTCATAAGCTTATTAGAAATCAATCCCAAATAATTGCATTATGCCCTTTGTATTGGTGAATTTTCTACAGTAATTGACTTCATAGAAAAAGACATCTCAGCTTAGCAGGGGTTTGTGCCCAGCCCACTGCCAGGGAAACTGCAGGATTCCGTGTGTGAAAGCATCTCTGGCAGAGTGATTGGGAATGAAAAGCAGCCCTAAGAATGCTTCAATTACCGGCACCTCCCGGGCTAATCCAGCTAACAAAGAGTTTAATGCTGAGGGAGTTTCCTGAGGATTCGGATGCATCTGGAGACAAGAAGTACAAAGTGAGGGTGTGTAGCTCAGGGTTAGGCTGGTGAAGGCGTCATTCTTGAGTTGAAATTTGAGATTGTCACCTCCCCCAGTGGGTCTCGGGGGGGGGGGGGGGGAAGTAGCCAAGAGACACCAGCATTTATCTCACTAAAGCCCCAGTAGTAAAAATCCTGCCTGTCAGCAGGTGTGGAACTGCTCAGAGCCCCCCTCAGGTGTGCACCCCTCTCTGGAGACAGGCTGAGAGAGCTGGGGCTGCTCGGCCTGGAGAAGAGAAGGTTGTGTGGAGACTTCCCAGCACCTTCCTAGTGTGTGAAGGGGCTGCAGGGAAGCAGGAGAGCGACTCTTCCTCAGGAGCTGTGGGGACAGGACGAGGGGGGATGGGATCAAACTGAAAGAGGGGAAATTTAGGTTAGATATGCCCAGAAAGTTGTTCCCTGTGAGGGTGGGGAGGCCCTGGCACAGGGTGCCCAGAGAAGCTGTGGCTGCCCCTGGATCCCTGGCAGTGCCCAAGGCCAGGTTGGACGGGGCTTGGAGCAGCCTGGGACAGTGGAAGGTGTCCCTGCCCATAGCCAGAGGTGGGGCTGGATGGGCTTTAAGGGTCCCCTCCAACCCAAACCATTCTGGGATGCTGTGACTTCATGTCTGACATTTTTCAAGCTCCAGCTCAGGGTCGTTCTTTGGTCCTGCAGTGCAGCCACTCAGCCTGAGCATGTGGGAGGGTTTAGGGTCACATCGTCACTTCCTTGTGCCTCTTGTGGTTGAAAGCTCAGGTTCAGAGCATATGTGGGGTGAGGAATCACACTCAATACATTCATTAGCTGAAAGGAGGAGCAAGGAACTGGGCTGCGTGATCATGGCAATTGAGGTCATAGAATCCTGGAATATCCTGAGCTGGAAGGGACCCACAAGGATCACCCAGCCCAGCTCCAGGCCCTGCACAGACACCCAACAACCCCACCCTGGGCATCCCTGGCAGCGCTGTCCAAACGCTCCTGGAGCTCTGGCAGCCTCGGGGCCGTGGCCCATTCCCTGGGGAGCCTGGGCAGTGCCCAGCACCCTCTGGGGGAAGAACCTTTCTTTCCCTGATACCCAGCCTGACCCTCCCCTGGCACAGCTCCAGCCCTTCCCTGGGTGCTGTCCCTGTCACAGAACAGAGCAGTGAAGTCTGACCTCAGTGTCCTCTGCTCCAGCTGAACAGACCAAGTGCCCTCAGAGGCTCCTCGTGGGCTTCCCTTCACCATTCTCATGCCCCTTTAACAGCTTTTACATTAGAAGTAGGAAAATAAATTCAAGGCTCAGAAAAGATTCAGGAAAATCTCCAAGTCAACCATCTGAAAAGAGACTGAACAACTCTCTGAAGAAAATCTTGGATTGTGATTCCCCTTTATTAGCATTAGAATCCTTCATTGAGCCATTAAAGCATTTTCCCCTTGTCTAAATATCTTGTAATAATATTTTAGGCAGTTTTAAAATGCTACTTTAAAAATTCTGAGTCAGAAAATGGCCAAGATTTGCCCTTTCACAGAAAGATAAACAATAATGTACAAAAAGAAAATACTCATCTTTCCTTCGAATGGAAATAATCTGAAAACATCTGCTGGCTTGGTGAGATTTCATTTCCAGTGAGTGGTTTTTGGAAAACAAAAGGATTTTAGGAGAAACTTGTGGAATTCCTACTATAGGGCCATGGAAGAATTACAGGATTCCTAAGAAAGATGTCTGGCTATCAGTCCCATGTCTGTGCACATTTAACATTCTGTGCTGGTGGGTTGGGAAGACTCCTCCAGGATCTTTCCAGAGAGCTCATTGAGGAAGCGGCTGAATTCCACAAGCATTTTGAATCCAGCCTTATTCAAACATGTGCTTCCAGGCACTGTTGGAAGCTGATCTTTAAACCACTAAATGAACACCTGGAGGGAAAAGCCTGCTCCAGATTCATGTATATCCCTTTTTTTTCTTTGAGGCAAACAAGGAAATGGTGAAGTTGTGCTGAACAGAAACACATCGAAACCCGAAAAATCAATTCCTTCAGTGGTTACGAGGAATCTTTCCCGAATTCATAACAAAGCCTAGATTAATTGGGGAACGCTGGTCGTTAGGAAATAAATGGAAACAAGCAGCCTTCCCATGGATTCCAGAATAATGAACATTCTGCCTCAGTAATCAATAACTCTAAGCAGCTGAACAAGGCAGGCTTTGCTGGAGGACCAGCTTAGCACTGGAACCAGAGCAGCTGTGCAGGGGATTGTCCCGGTAGCCTCGGGGTGATTTCTGTGTCCTGCTCTGGAACAGCACAGGCACTGTTAAAGTTTCCAGTGCTTTTTGCATCTCGAGGATTGGAAATATTGCACCAGCACAGCCTCAGCCTCTGCTCTCCCCCGTGGCACAGGGCAGAGCGGGGGTGGAGAAGGAACCTCAGGAGACCGAGGTGTGAAATTCAGCTGCAAATGTCAATTCTTTCTGCTCTCCCAGAGATTTCCAGGCTGGAATTTCCTCTTTTGGTTTAACACAGAGACACAAACATGTCTAAATTTTAAATCAGGCTCTGGTTTTGATCGTATTTAAGGCACCTGAAGGTTTTCCCCACACCTGCTCATCCCTTCCTACGAGCACATCGCAGGTATCCTACACTGAGACAGGAATACAAATAGTGTCAAAATATTGGTAAACATCTAAAAGCCCCAGGGATCGGAGACGAAATGAAAATCCAGAAGCAGCAATAATAAATCTGAAATAACTTTGCTTGCAGTCTCATATTTATAATTTCATCTCCAGTCTTTGCAAATATGGAATTTGCCGAGCAGTGTCTTGGTGAAATCAGAGCATCTCAACATCTTAATGTGCTGAAAGGGCCCCTCTGAGAGCTCACCTGCATCCCTCCCCAGTCCTTCCACATGCTTCTCTCAGCACAAAACACAATTAGGAAAAAGCTGTGAGCTTGAAAAGGTGTTGCAATAAAATAAAAGAAGACCTCAGGAAGGCTTTGGAAGCTTGATAGTAATCAAATCTACTGCAGAAAGGAAAATCAATGTTGCTATCTTTATATATCAACATAAACATTTTTATTTCATTACAGCAATGGGAAGGACAAAGTGTAATGAATCAAGAGGCATTTCAGGAGGGGAATGAAGATGAAACAACCCAGCTTGTCACTGTTCCCATCTCATGAAGGATAACCCTGTCTCTCCAAAACACTGTAAATCTTTCACCCTGAGCGCCTTTGCAGCCCCAGGCAGGAAGGAGAGCAGACCTCCAGCAACAACTCACGGCCAAATTGCTCCCACTTCAGTGGCTCTCTAATGGGGGACATCGACTGGGGTCGTGTGAGGTGGATGGGGCTGGGGGTGTGCACATCCCTTGCTGCCAGAGGTGGGATCCAGATGTTCTTTGGGAGAGAGGCTCCAGCCTGTGGGATGGGGGCCTGCCCTGATGCCCCCAGGGGTACCAGATCTGTAGATGTCCCAGAGGACTCAGAAAGGACATTTCCATTCAAAGGAAATGTGATTATTTTCCTTTTGCACATTACTGCTTATCTTTCTGTGAGAGAGGGCAAATCCTCGGCATTTCCTGACCCAAATTTTTAAAAATAGCATTTCAAAAGTTTCTAAAATATCATTGTAAGATCCTCATATAAGGGAAAAACACATCAATGGCTGAATGAAGGAGTCTGATGCCAATATAGTGGAAACACAATCCAAGATTTTCTCCAGCCTAGCTCTGCCAGCGCATGGACAACAAAGGCTGAGGCCACGCTCAGGAATTCCTGAGGGCTCTATCCTCCCTGGCAGTGACATGGGACAGGGTCATGTCAGGGTGGGACTGACCTCAGAGGGTCTCAGCCATGCCCTGAGTAAAATTTGGCACCTTCTCTTTGGCAAACAAAGCAAAATGTGCCCAAATCCTCCAGCCAGGCTGAATGTCCTTCACATAACAAGTCAACAAACAGGAGGGAGCAATGAATACATTTGAAAAAATGGCTTTGGCTCATGGACAGAAGGGCTGAATCACTGAATAATGTATTAATGTGAGCAGCTCTCATCTGAATGAGGGAAAGCAGATTTAGATACATGAGCAGGTCAGGCATCAGAAATTTTGGTTCGCGCAGAGTTTGGAGCACAGAATGCCGACTCGGTTTCAATTAAAAACAATCTTATTAATTTCTGTTTTAAATTGTATGGAAACAGAGCAATATTCTTGTAGCTGTTTCAGAATAAAACCGCTCAGCTCGGCAGCGCAGACTTTGAGCAGCTTCCCCACACTTTGGGGGCTCGGTGGGGACCCTGAGGACAGGGCTGCTGGCCATGGGGACCTGGGCAGCTGCAGGAATGGGCTGCTGGGAGCCTTACAAAGGTCAATAAATACAAAAGCAAAATCCTGGGAAGAACACCAGGAGCTGACACTGCTGGAACCAGGGAAAGATTTGGAGGAAAAGGTCCTGGGTATGCTGGTGGACAAGTGAGGGATAAATGGACACTGCAAATGGATAAATGAGCCCCTGCAAAAGGTGTTAGTGAGGGTGGCAAGCGTGGCAAGGAAAGGGATCCTTGCCCTCTTGGTTCCCAGCAAGGCCAGTGGGTCCAGCCATCAAAATGGTCAGGGATGGAGAGGCTGAGGGGGCTGGGTCTGTTCACCCTGAAGAAGAGAAGGTGAAGCTGAGGTCTCATCATAACCTGCAATGGCCTGACAGGAGGGGGATGAGGCAGCTCTTCCCAGAGGTTTGTGGAGGGCAAGTGAGAGTCCCCAAGTGGGACCAGGGGAATCCTCATTAGACAGAAGGGGGAAAAAAATCATGCTGAGGATGATCAGACGCTGAACCAGGGGTGCAAGAGAGGCTATGAGGTATCCAAAATTCAACTGGGCAAAGCTTGGAACAGGACACCACGTATCTCCAGCACACGTGGAGCTGGATTCAGGTGCAGCCAAGGGGACGCAGAGCTCTGAGAAAGGACAGTCACAAATCCTGAATAATCCCCTTGGGGCTCTGCCCATTCCCTGGGAGCTGCAGCACTTTGCCGTGTGCAATCACACGTGTCTGCAGGCACGTGGATCCCTTCTGTGCACTGAGGGAATGTCCACGGCAGCTCCCAGGAGTGTTCATGGAAATGTGCTGGTGCCCGAGCAGCCCCTTTCCTCTGTGATCCATGGACAGCCTGTTTTCTCAGCATCTTAAGGAAATAATTTTCATAGCCTGGAGCATTTTTCTCTCAGTGCTTTCCCACACCAGCTGGCCCACAAGCAAACTCCTGGTGGCTGGGTGACTCCCTCCAGGCTGCTCCCTCCTGCCCACCTCATTCCCACTTTCCAGCACATCCCTCCTTTATCTCCATGGCTCTGGAAGCACCACAGCCCTTGGCTCTGAGTTCCCTGGGCTGTTTCTCCTCCGCAGCTGCCTGGAGCAAACCAGGATGATGTCTCCAAAGGGGACCTGTGCTGTCTGTAAGGGAGAGGCTGGGAATGGCTGTTCCAGCTCTTCACCTTTGCACCAACACCTTTCAAACCACAGCCACCATGCAGGGCTCCTCCTTCGGTGTTATCAGAGCTGTTCCAGTAAAATCCAGCTTCTGACAACACTTATCCTCTGGGTTCTGCCTGGCAGGGCTTGGAGGCACCCAGGATTTCCTCCTGTGTCCCTGTCCCCTCTCTCTTCTTAAATAAACATGACATCCCTTTTGCTCCTCCGGGCTGGAAACTTTCTTTTCACTCTGGGGAGCTTCTTTCTGTTACTCCAAGGTCTCAAGAGGCTTTGGGAATAAAGAATCCAACAAATTAGATTGGTTCCACCGAGTGGATGAGCCTGCAGCGGGGATTTTGGGGTTTTGTGTGCTGCAGTTTAATTTCTTTCTCATCCTGTAAGCTCTGCAATCTCTTCCCAGCTCTTATCCCTGAGAGCAATGTTGGGATGCTTCCCTTTGCTCTGATGCTGTTATCTCCTCCAGGTCTGAAGTTAAAAGAAGGTTGCCTGCTCTGGTCTCTCTGTAGCCCAACATCTTGTGCTGGTTTTCTCTCTGGAGGATTTGCAAAGTCTGGCTGGGGAGTCCATTCTGAGGGTTTGTGACACCTCAGTTCATCTTTGTCACAAATTAACAGCTGAAAGGCAATTTCCCACCTCCAGCAAACATCCTTTGACCCCATTCACCTCGAATGAAGGTTGTCCACACAGCACAGACTCTTCCCCTTCCTCCAACCCCCTCTCAGAGCTCAGGTAGGAGCAGATGGAGGCTGAGCATCCCCAGCAGCGAATCCATCCAGAACCCTCTTCCAGCACCATTTTAATTACTCCAATGTAAGTACGGAAGATATAAATAATCCAGAGTACATTTGTTTCTTTTGGAAGCCAGGTTTCTGAAGGCACTGACACTCCCACACCCCACAGCTCCAGAACTGCACTCCGCAGCCAGGAATGCAGAAGCTTGGGAAAAAGCTGTGGAAAAATCTGGAGCTGAGCCAGCTTTTCACCATCAGCCCCATCTCACCCCATGGATGCTGGTCCAGGCACTTCTTGCAGCCTCCCATGAAGGATTCACTGGGTTTGCACCAATCTCCTCCAGTCCTCTACTGCCTGCAACACATATTTTTTTAAAGTTCTTAATGAGTAAGGAGAATATTTCATGAAGTGTTTTAAATGAATGGTTTCCTACCCTCCACACACATGGAAAACAGTCAGTCTCTCTCTCTGCAGCATCTTCAAAGTGTTCCTGCATCCTCCCCTTCTTCTGTCTCCTCTGGTTTATGCTGCAAAGCCCCAGTTGATTCACCTTCCTCCACAGGTCCAGGGAGCTAAAATGTGGGAAGACTGCAAGGATCAGGGGTGTGTTTAGCAGCCTTGGTCGTGCAGGGAATGAAACTTGTGACTAAGAGAGATTTTCCTTCATAGCATCACTACAAAGTCAGCTGAGCTTCAGTGAAATGGCTGCAAAGAGCCATAAGGGTTATTAGCAACAGTCCTAAACCTCATTCCCTTCCTTCAGCTGTAGTCTTTGGATTCATTCCATAGGCTGAGCCAGAGAGAAAGGCTTCAAAGCCTGAAGATTCTGCTTCTACATTTCTTAAACACAGAAGTTGTTGCAAAATCTGCTGAAGGACCCACGTGTGAGTGGTTCTGCAGTGCAGAGCTGTGAGCAGCAATATGGAATGATGCACGTGCTGCTCTTCCCAGGAACAAGAGTCACTCCAGGGAAAAGCTCACCATGGAGCCTCAGGCTCCTGCTCTGTGGGAGTGTCTTGTAGAGGCTCTGCTAATGATGGACTCTCTTGTTTTTACTGAGTTCCTCTGCCGAAGAGCTGAGCAACGAGGGCTGGAATAAACCCTGGGTACCAAACAAAGTCTGGAAATATCCCAGAGATGGTTTAAAGAACACTTTGGACACATAACCCTGGAGACAAATTTATGCAGCTGAGACCAAATGCCTTCTAAGGAGCAAATTGTAAACAATATATTTTTAGAGTTAAAAATTATTCTAATTTAATGAGATCTGTTTAGTCGGCGTTAGGAAGTAAATCAGTGTGTGAGTAGTAAAACAATAATGTACTTTAAACTAAATTATTAGTAAACAAATCAGTCTGGTAGGCAATGAATGCATGATACATTATTCATTTCTATTATCCAAAACACTCCACCAGCTCTCAGAGCCTGGCAATAAAGTATTCAGGATACAGTCTCCACTATCCCAGCAAGCAGTCTCTAATGTGATATTAAAGTTAAAAGAGAAGTGAAGTATATTCCCCCAAAGCAAGGTATTTGAGTAATCCTGGAATGAATCCATCTCATGCTTCTTTTTAAAGCTGGGTTTGGGGTTTTTTTGGGACTAAAGCACTTTCATTACAGCTGGAATGACACTTGTTCCCCACTTGGGTCCCGTTACCTACCCGTGAGTTTCTCCCAGGGTGACTCAGTAGCACAGGAGTGGATTCTGTGCCAGGCTGGTCCTGCTGCCTCCCTTCATCCCCACTGGGGAGCCTGGAGAGCCTGAGCCTGACCCCAGCTGCCTTCCCCCTCCATCAGCCAGGGCTGTGTCCACACTTTTCAGAAGGAAAAAGCCACATGAGGCCGAGGGATGGTGCCACAAGACCTTCCCTGGCCAGTTTCTGCCCGCATTCCTCTTGCCACCTGGTCCATGCTGGGATGGGAAGGAATGGGAGCAGGATGAAGGATGGGGAGTGGGTTCTGCCCACAGCCAGGAGACCCTGGAATTGCACCCAATGCCACTGATATGTTTTGAAGCTTCAGGAAGCTCTGCCCTGCATGGTGGAGGGAGAACCTGGAAAATTTCATGGAATCATAGAATGGTTTGGGTTGGAAGGGGCTTAAAGCTCATCTTGTTCCACCCCTACCACGGGCAGGGACACCTTCCACTATCCCAGGCTGCTCCTGTCCAACCTGGCCTTGGACACTTCCAGGGATCCAGGGGCAGCCACAGCTTCTCTGGGCACCCTCTGCCAGGGCCTCCCCACCCTCACAGGGAAGAACTTTCAAATCTCTCCTCTTATAATTTAAAACCGTTCCCCCTCGTCCTTTCACCACCTGCCCTTGTACAAATTCACAGCCCTTGTGGGGAGGAGGTCAGGGGAGTTTCAGTGGCACAGGAAGTGCTCCGGGTGAGGCTCTGTGTCCTGTGGCCTGTTTTATAGCAGGATCTAAAAGGGTGTCGACTTCTGGAGGTGATTTCATCCTCCCCGTGCTGGGAATGGCTTTGTTTCCCAGCAGGGAAGTCAGAGCCACCAGGAACAGAGATGCTGGTCAGGAACTGTCGCTGCAAATGCAGGTGGACACTCAGGTCCCGGGGCAGAGGGGATCTCAGCAGAGCAAGAGGAAATGGCCTCAAGATGCACCAGGGAAGGTTTAGATCAGATATTAAGAAAAATCTCATCACCAAAGGGTGGTCAGGCATTGGAACTGCCACCCAGGGCAGTGGGGGAGGGATTCAAACAACAAACGTGGATGTGGCCTTGGCAGTGCTGGGGGAATGGTTGGACTGGATGGTCTTAGAGGGCTTTTCCAGCCTAAGTGATTCTTTGTTGCTGTGACCTTTCTGATGAGTAAAACAGGGCTACTGGGGCAGGGCAGTGGGCAAGGCCAGCAGTGGCTGGTGCAGAACCTGTCCCAGTTTTGGGGTGGACGCACTGCTGACACCCTGCAGCGACTGTTTCCCTGCCTGGTCTCCAGCTTTCATAACCCAGCCCAGTAAGTTTGTTTTGAAGCACAACATGTGTGATACTCTTTTTTTATAAGATACCTGTCTCCTTTTGGTGAATTTCTTGGTTTCATACTGCGGGGAGCAGAGAAGTGAGTCGTGCAGCCACCTGGGTGCTGAGGGGTTACCCCAGGGTGGTCTCTGCCCCATCAGCAGGGGGTTCAGGGATTTTTTTCCCTTTGGATATTCCTAATACTCTGCAGAGGAGGAAGTTGGTGGGACTTGAGGAGTGGATCAGTCCTTCCCCCCACAGCTGAGGCTGCTGCTCTCTCAAGCCCTTAATCCACTGTGAAGATCCCAGTTTAGGTGTGCCAGGGCTCAGCAGTTTTCCTGGCAAAGCAGGGGTGGTGAAAGCACAGCAGGGTTCTTACGTTCAGAGAAGACACAACCTGATGTGACAAGCCATGATGTGTGAACCTGCCTGACTTCCCCAAACCAGGACATCCTGGAACCTTCCAAACCCACAGATTTCTCTTGTGCTGGAGGCACAAACTCCTCCCTGTCTCACCTGCCTCCGCTGCCTCCAGGCTCCCAGGGAGGAGCTGGGGTGTGGCTGTGGCTGCTGCTGAACCCTTGGCTTTGAGGAGGGAAGCAAGCTGGGGAACACCAAACGGCAGAACCACGGCTGCTGTGGCGCCTCAGGAGGAGCAGGGGTGTTTCAGATGGATGAGTGGCTGAGTTGCCACTTCAGATTCTCGGCAAACACATCCTGCTGCCTGTCAGGGCTGGGACTGGGAGGTCCAGGCAATCTGCACTTGCCAAGGAACACCAGGGCATCCAACAGAGCATCCAACCTCGCTGCAGAGAGAGCACCTGAAACAGCACTCGACAGAAAGCACCCCCAGAAACGAGGCATTACTGCCATGCACACTCTCAGCAGAGACAGCAGCCTCCAAGCGTGTTAAAATATCTGATGGCTGATCTCTGCTGTGGTATTTGCCTTCCTGAGCTTAGGAGTAGAGGCAGAGGTCATAACTGGATGTGCGCGTCACCAAAAATGAGTCATCAAATATTTCATCTGTGCAATGGTTGGGTTATTTTCTTCCACAGCTAATCTTGGCAGAATAAAATCACTTCCCAGGGTGCGTGTGGAAAGCTGAGGTCCCGAACAGATGAGGCCAGTTGTTCTCTCCAGGAACTGAGATGTATTTTCAGTGTCTTGCCTGTTCATTTGTGCAAGGGTCTGATTGCAGAGGTGGTCTGACTGCATGGTCAACAATCAGGGATGTCCAAAACATAAATCAGGCCATGCCAAAGGTGGGGAGGATTGAACGAGGTGGAAAAAAGGCTCCGGGCTCTGCCCTTTCCTTCACAAGATCTCCTAGAAAAGAAGATCCCCTCCAGAAGCCTAAGCCCTTCCATTCCCACTGGGATGCTGTACTTGCCTGAAAGCAAAGCAGGGAGAGATCCCAAGTCAGAACTGCAATTTAATGGGAAAATTAAAATCAATGCAGAGGTACAGAGACACTGCCAGAGTCAGGACACAGCCTGGCACCTGCCGGGCAGGGCGTGGGAGCAGCCCCATTAAATGGTGGCTGCAGCCCTGCTGAAGTGATGGATGTGGCTCTGCTGAAGCCGTGATCCTGTAGAAGGGTCTGGTGCTCCCCTGCAGGTCCAGTGCTGCTTATGGAGCTCTTGTCCTCTGGGAAGCCAGGAGGTCAGGGCTGCCTGTGCCGTTCCAAACCTCAGCTTACAGCCAGGCAGGAACGCTCGGTTCCTCCCCCTGGGCGGAGCATCTCCCAGTGGGATGATGTAACTTGATGGGCCATGCAGTGAGGCTTGGTGGCCCATTAGCAGAAGATATGGCCCGGAGGGAGTTATCAGGGATGTGTCATGGAAGAGATAAAGAACCCTGCCCCAGCTGGTTTCAACAGCTGGTGATAGAATTTGGTTACATCTTACACTGCAACCTAAGTCAGATGCTCAAACTAAAAACCAAAAAGCATGGATAAACATCAAGTCAGGAGACTGTGAGGATATGAAAACAACTTCAGAAAAACAGCAGTAATATCCAGATAAGGAACTGAGAAGAGAATGCAAACACTGCTTGCATGGAAAACCACAGAAAGCCCCTCCAAAAGGTTAAAGAGTTGTAGGAGCAGCTTACAAAACCTCTAAAACACTAAAAGAAGGATTCAGGAGCTGAAAATTGTTCTGACAACTCCTAAGAGCTTTGACAACACAAGTGTAAAAGGAGGCCCAGAGAAGGGAAAGGCACAGCAGGGAAACACGGGGCTCGTGTTGCATCTGCGCCCACCAAGGCTGGGGGAGCCAGAGCCTCCCTTCCGGAGACTTGTCATGGATTGAGGCATTTCTAGATGAGGTGACAGGGAAAAACGACAAGATGAGCAGTAGCAGATTGCCAGGGCCAGATGGTGGCATCCACGTGCTCCCAGGATCACGGAGGAGGTACCGGAGCTGGGCACTGCGGGGTGGGAGCTCCTGCTCCAGGCTGCCCCAGTCCCAGACTGAGAGGTGACAGCTCTGCTGCTATTTTATAAAAAGAGCTGGAAAGGCCCAGGGAGGCACATGTCTGCCATCTGCAGTGGGGAACTGGGTGGAAGCTGTTCCAAAGGCTGGAATGAGGAGACAGGTGGTTGAATATGGTGTGTTGGGGATGGTTTTTACTTTTTTGGGGTTTTTTTTTGGAGAAAATTCACGCCTCAAAAATCTGCAAAGGGCGGTAAAATGCTGCTTGATGTGTAGGTGGTGAAGAGGGATGCGAATTTATTGTGTCTCCCAGGATCTCCTCCTGGGTGACAGACCTGAGATCCACAGAAGGCTCCTCTGGCTCTGTGGGCACCTTCAGCTGGGAAACTCTTCCTGCAGAAGCACCAGATGCAGGAAGATCACCTTGGTTCAAAAATGAAACAACCTCATGGAGAGAAGAATCCATGGAGGGTTGTTAAACATAAAAACACCACCCCTGTCTCAATGCTGCACATCTCCTGCAGGCAGGAAATAAATCAGGAAATCCCCAAATTTACTGTTCTTGTGCAAAGTCCCACATTAAGTGCCGCAATAATAATTGGAATATTTTGCCCATTGAGCTCAATGAGTGGTTATTGATCCTTGGCTCATTTATAAGTAGCTAGTTGTGAGTGTTTGCTGTTAGCCTGTTGCATTATCAATGTAATTATAGATTACTTCCACTGATTGAATACTTGTAGGAGGCTTACATTCTTTCACTTATTTTTGACAAATATTTATAATTCATCCTTATCTGTGGCTGCATAGATGTTCTAGAACCATTAATAGAGCTGAAGGAGGAATAAAATGTAATGGATAATTAATTTAATGAATTTGGCTACTTCTCCTGCTCATGAATTTTTTTTTTTTACCAGCAGTTTGTGTAGCATGTTTATTTGTTATTTAAAAGTATTGGGTGGTTAATGCTCCTTCCTGCTCTGGGAATTGCTTGGCTGTTTCTGGTCTTGCTCCACTTTGTTCATGTCTGGCTCTCAAAAATGAATCATCTGCTTTGGAGTCCTTTAATGTTCTTTCAGAAGTTGACATTTCCCTGCTTTTTCAGGGAATATGAACACAAAATTCAGGCCTGGAGCCTAAATAAAGGAGTTGGGTGATCTCTCAGGGAGCAAATATCTACACAGTCACAGGTATAAAGAGATATTGTCACTTCTGCTCCACTTTGAGCACCATGTGGGCACATCTTTCTCCAGAAATGATGGTCCCTGCAGGGACTTGGGGTGTCCTCGGTTTGGTGCTGCTTTTCCTCCTCCCAGCCTTTGAGGATTTGCTCTCCATGGTGTGGTTTCCACTGCTATCCAAAGAAATGGGAAAAGAGGAAGCTGGAGGACAGCACATGGCTTGGAGAAAGTCAGAGGGGCCACGTGTCCAACCAGAACCTTCCAGGAGCTGATGACTCCGTGGGACTTGCTATGGAGGACAGAGAATCCCAGAATACCCTGAGCTGGAAGGGTCCCACAAGGATCATTGAGGATTAACTCCTGCTCAGGCTGAGTCCCTGGGAACACAAATCAGCAGGATGACAGCACAAAGACAACCAAAACATCAACGCAATCTCTCCCTGTGCTTGCTCTCCAAGGCTCTGTGGTACCTGCTGTGATTTAGCTCTCCTGGGTTTGTTCCAAGCTCCTCGCTCTGGGGCTGGGCTGAATGAGAGAGCTCGTGCTCAGCAGGGCGAGGGTGAGAGAATTCCTGCCCTTGCTCAATTTATGATATTGTGACCTGTAATATGATTTTTCCCCCTTGTATTAGATTTCGGGTGGATTTCTCAAATGGCAGGAAAACAGGGCAGGAACACAAGTTTTATAGCTCCTGACAGCTCCAAAAACACATTATTGAATTCCAGAGCGAGGGCATTACAAAGGTGAGAAGTTGAGTCAGAATCTTGACGCAAATCTCACAGAAGCCTCGGGCCCCAGGGCTCTGTGCTGACGTGGGCACTGGGCAGCAGACAAAAATCCTGTCTGCCTGCCCAAACTTCCCTGGCTGGTGCCTTCCTCATCCTCTTCTCCTCTGTTCCATGCCTGGCCACTCTCACGCTGAGGGCCAGGAGTGGTGGGTGATGATCAGGGCTTGGATGAGCCCCTCAGGGGGAGAGAAAGGACAGCCGGAGGGAAGGGAGCTGGGGAGCGCTCCCAGGCTGGGGTTTGGTGTTGGATTCTCTGTGCAACGCTGGCTTTCCCTGATAATCCCAAAATGACAACTTCAGTTACACGAGAAAAGTGCAGCTCAGACAATTCACAACCCCATGGATCCAGCACCAGAGGCTTTTACGAATCTTTGTTGGCAGGGCTAGCTGCTTGTTTGCATGCTTGTCTTTATTAAATATTCCATTTATCCCATGGAAAATCAGCTGGGATATGTAGCTGTGCTAATGTTCCTGGCTGCTGCAGGGCAGTGCTGGGTGCCTCACAGCTGGGAGCAGTGAAACGTGGTGGGTTGCCTTCCAAGGGAATCATTTTTCATCAGAAATCATGACATGGCAACAACATTTTCCATCCTCCATCCAGGCTTTTGGCTTCAGGTCCATGGGGAGTTTTGGCTGGTGTTCTGCCTTGGAATGGGATTTTAAAGGCGCATCTGAGGTAGATGGGAATTTGTTTTGTGAAGAGCTGAGGCTCAGGCACGGGAGGGGTCAGGCAGGTGGGATGGGGCTGCTATGGCTCTCCCAGCAAGGAACCAGGACCTGATGGAGATGTGTAGGCAGCACTTTTTAAGTGTTTTGAGTGGTTTAAATCATGTTTTTAAGTCATTTAAGTGTTTATAAACACTTCCAACCTGCAGCCTCGACGTGGGGCTGCTGGTGCCTTAAAGAGAGGTTTTCCGGAGGTCTGGGAAGTTCCTTCCAAAACCTGGTGGAGTGGGAGTCCCTGGAGCAAAGGGGAACCAAAGAATATCAGGGAAAGGTTCTTCCCCCAGAGGGTGCTGGGCACTGCCCAGGCTCCCCAGGGAATGGGCACAGCCCCGAGGCTGCCAGAGCTCCAGGAGCGTTTGGACAGCGCTGCCAGGGATGCCCAGGGTGGGGTTGTTGGGGTGTCTGTGCAGGGATAGGGGCTGGGCTGGATGATCCTGTGGATCCAGCTCAGGATATTCCATGATTCTGTGATCTCTCCCCAAATCCAGGCAGTATCACTCATCTCCTGGATAAGAGAGGCCAGCTGGAAGGAGGCTGGAGCCCCAGGGACACGAGGACAGTGTTCTCCAGAGGTTTCTTTCTCACCATTGCAGCAGCAAGTCTCTAATTAAGCTCTCAGAACACACCCTGTTCCAGACTGGCCTGTGGATGAAACTGCCCTTTAAAAAGGGAACTGAGATACCCAAGGGGCTGGACCGCTCCAGGACTGGGCAGCAGGTGAGCATTAATCTGAGAGATAAATTTTTAATGCTACAGCTTAAAATCTCCAATTGTCTGCAAGATTTATTTCTTCTCCTCTCTGGGCTTGTTCCTGCACCCGATAGATTTGCAGGAATGATGCTGCAGTGATGGAGGACAGACAGGAACCGGGCAGTTTGTGTCTCCAAGACTGGATGGCTGTGTCCTGGATGGGGTCTGAGGGACCTGCTGTCTGGCTGCTGGGTCACCTTCCACTGTCATCTGCCTCGCCGAGTGTTGGATTCTCTGTGAAATGCTGGCTTTCCCTGATAACTCCACCATGACAACTTCAGTTACATGAGAAAAATGCAGCTCAGACAATTCACAACCCCATGGATCCACCACCAGAGGCTTTCATGGATCTTTTTATGAACACACTGCCAAGTGTGAGATCCACTCAAGGCATTCCAGAGGTGACCACGGGGCTTGGGGAAGGGGCTGCAGTGGCAGGAAGGGCCCTGGGGCTGGTGGCAGCAGTGGTGTTGGACCCTCGGGCTTCAATCCTAGAAGCTCCTCCTGGTGCTGGAGCAGGGTGGGAGGGCTCTGCTGCCATGGTCCTGACATGGGACCTCCTTGCTCCTGCTGCAACAGTGCCCCTTGGAGCATTTTTCATGGCTGTGAAGCTGCCATTCTTTAAAAGCAGCTATTCCTGCCCGTGGCTGGGCTTGGAATGAGATGATCTTTAAGCTCCCTTCAAACCCAAATAATTCTGTTGCTCTACAGCTTAAAGCATTGCTGGCCAAGGAGAGGCTGCTCCATCCCCTTAACTCCATCCCAGAGCAGAGAGATTTCTTCAGGGCTACATCCTGTGGCTTTGGGGTCTGATTCAGGCACTGGACCAGGGGTAGAGCTCCTCTCTCCCTGGCTCCTCACAACGTGGAGCAGCCTGAGCCCGGAGGGACTCAGCTCCTGAGCAGCAGGATCGGAGCAGAAGTTCCTGCTGATACTGCAGTGGAGAAATGCTGCATTAAAGCAGGAAATATCCAATGTGCATTGCAAATGAAGAGGTTTTTCATTTGTGTTCTAAAGGAGGAAAAATATCGCCCAGCTCAGTTAATAACATGGGAAAGCTCTTGTGGTTATCAGGGATCTTCAGCTCTAATCCCCTCTGATAACAGTAAATTGAAGCAGCTCCTCTGCTGAGGTTTCTCTGTTGCTGGATCGTACCCATATAATAAGAAAAATGGGCACTGCCTCTCCTATTTACCATTCCTTCATTTAAATAAGTTTTTAAACTGCACTTTCCTCCCTTCAGAGACATCTGATTTACTGCATTTTAAACAGAAACCACTCCTGCAACAATACCTCTTTCTATCAAGATTTGTAATCAGGCTGTTGCTGTTGAACTGTTGTTATTCACGTTATTAATTTGTCATTCTGCATGGAGTCTGATCAGAGAAAGAGATGAACAGGAGGGTCTGTGCACCTGCAGGCTGAGCAGGATGGATTTAATTAGAGCAAAGAAAGCTGCAGGTTTTATTTTGTGTTTGTGGGTTTTGGTTTGGTTTTTCCTCAGCCCAGCGTTTTAAGAGCTTACACAGCAATCTGCATAAATTACTATGCAGATTTTTACTTAGCTTCTTACACCTAATTTGATTTATGATAATGACTCTGACAGGGTAGATGGAGAGGGAGGTTTTACAAAGACGTGCAGTGACAGGACAAGGGGAATGGCCTTAGGCTTAAGAAGATGGGATATTGGGAAGGAATTGTTCCCTGTGAGGGTGGGAAGGCCCTGGCACAGGGTGCCCAGAGCAGCTGTGGCTGCCCCTGGATCCCTGGCAGTGCCCAAGGCCAGGCTGGATGGGGCTTGGAGCACCCTGGGGTAGTGGAAGGTGTCCCTGCCCATGGGAGAGGGAGGTGGGACTTCAAGGTCCTTTCCAGCCCAACCCATTCCATGATTCTCAGGTCACAGCAAATTTTGGGTGAGGGAACAAGATGGATCAGCTTCGGTGCTATTCACTCTAGAGACAGCAAACGCTGCCCACTGGCCTTTACCACTGACTCCAGGATGGTTTCCTTGCTCTTGGGCCGCTGTCTGTGCGAGCAGGGAGCTGGAAACCTTTGCACTGAACGTGAGCTTTGTTTTCTGAGCTCGGCTCCTGTGCTGCCCTGCCCAGACCAAGTTTCTGCTGACGGAAATTCTCTGGGGCAGGTTTGATGTCCCACTCAGTAACCCCAGCTTGCCTGGTGATTCAGACCTCTCCAACTGCCTCAGGCACCTTCCCTCCACTTGCTGGCTGACACAACAAAGTAAAGTTTTCCATCCATTTCTTCTGCTCGCAGTTCAAGCCCAGCAACCCTCTGCAGCTGGTTTTTGCTGCAGGGAAGGTGTTAGGAAGAGTAGAAATATTAATTAGAAGGCGCTGACATTTTTTATCCCCATTTCTTTTTCACACTTTCACTCATATTTTTACTCTGAGGAGAGTGCAGCACTGGAGAGGCCATGGGATCACTGTCCACGGAGGGTTTTAAGGCTCAGCTGGGTGAAGTCGTGGCTGAGCTGGTCTAGTGTTGATTCTAATCCTACTTTGAGAAGGATCTTGGGCCAGAGAGCTCCAGACACCCCCATTTCTGTGATTCCTCAGATTCTGTGCCAAGCCAGCCCCAGTTTGCTCTGCTTGAAGAGCCTCTGGAGGAATGACTTTGGGTGAAAGAAGAGGGAGCTGAGGCTGTGATCCCACTTTCCCAAAATGAATAAAAAAAAAGAAAAAGGAATTCTGGCAGTAAGAGAAGCCCCATTTTTATTGATGCTGCACAGAGGCAAGTGATTTTGCATCTAGTTTTAGGAGAGCAGTATAACTGCTTTTGACAGCCTGGTCTAATAATAATAAAAAGGCCCAGCTCCTCATATTGCAACCTGATAGTAAAGCTGGAGTGTGAATTTATCCCATAAAAATTCATCTACCATGGCTAAAGCCCTGTAAATTGAGTCCTGTGTTTTGGTTGTTAAATAAAAACAAAAACACACCAAGAGAAATGACAGAAACGTCGCTCGGCTCTTGTGATTGTGTCTTGTTAAAACATCACTTAGGGTAATTTACAGGCTTTGATTAAAGCATGTATTTCAATGAATTATCGCCTCCCATCTCTCCCCTTCTCCTGCTCCCCCCTCACCCCTTCCATGGGGATGTAAAACACCAGGCTGAGGCTGGATTTCTTCAGGGAGAAAGCAGGAACCCATTCCCCTGCACCATAAACCCCTGCCACACTTTGGTGCTCACTGCCTGTCACCAGCCACGAGCTTTTGTTACAGCTCAGAAGGCCAAAGGAGGGCTGAGATGCTCCCTGTGGTGGCTGGAGAAGTTTTTGGGAAGCAGCAGGGGAGATGCTGCCCCACAGCCAGGGCTGTGCCCCACCTTCCCTGCCCTTCTCCATCCCAAATCCTCGCTCGTGCCCAAATCACTGCCGAGGGTGTTTGCAAGCCTAAAACCTGAGCACCAGGAGAGAAATTTGTATTAAAGTGCTTTCAGACATCAGAGAGTGTTTCTGGGCTGTCTCAGTTAAGCTCAGCTGTGTTAGGAGCAAAAACCCAGGGAGCTGCCTCTGCCAGTGAGTGGAGGGAGCACCTGCAGGGATATCTCCTTTGATCCCTGTCCCAAGAGCCTGGAACATGCAGCTTGTGCTCTCCCTGAGCCACAGGCTCAGCCTTTTGTTGAATTTGAAGGCCTTCAATGGATTGTTCTTCTGTGAACTTGCCCAGCTGCTTTTTGAACCCATCTAAATTTTCTTCTCCGCAGGTTCCTGCAGGAAGAAGATCCCCAGCTGAGCTCTGGGGTGTGTGAAAAGGGCCTCCTGAGGCCTCTTTTGAACCTTCCAATTACTGATTTCACTTCATGGTCCCAAATTCTTGCATTAGAATAGATCACAATGACTCATTTCCTCCCTCCTGCCTTTGTGTCTCATTCCATCTCCTGTGCCTCTCTATTCCAATTTTCTGTTTCCCATCCTGACAGGTCCTAATCTGTTTGGCTGCTTCTCATTTGGGAGCTGTTTCATACCTCTGATGACCTTTGCTGCTTTCCCCTGGACATCTTTCATTCCCACTTTGCTCTTTTCCAAACAGAAGGCCCAGGCTGTGCCCAGCTCTCGAGACGCTGGGAAGCCATGAATTTATGCAGTGGCAGAAAGCACCAAAATAGATGTTCTCTCTTTCATTCCCTAATAATTCCCACTGTTTCATTCGCCTTTTTTTGACCGTTTCTGAGTTTTTCACAGAGCCTCGAGATGCATGCACAGAGCCCAATATTAGAAATACAGAACTGCTGATTAGCATCCCATTTATCCACAGGCACATGCACCATGTCAATTTATCCATATTAGGCTTAATCCAGCATTTGCTTGCCTGCTAAGACAGGTTTTTCTGCAAGTCTTTGCAGCCAGCTCCCTTTTTTTGCTGTTCTGAGAAACTTTGGGTCATGAGGAAATGCAGTTAAAGCAACAGGAATACCTGGAGTTTTATATCATAGAAACATGGAAAGGTTTGGGTTGGAAGGGACCTTAAAGCCCATCTCATTCCACCCCTTTCCATGGGCAGGGACAGCTCCCACTAGCCCAGGTTGTTCATGCAGCTGCAAAGCCATAAACACTTCCCAAACAGCTCATCCCTGCCCGTGATCCTGTCAGGGAAGTGCTTTATTTCTTATTATTTATGGCTTTTATTTTTGTGTGCAGAATTCACAAGATTTGGAGCAATGGAAGAACTTCTCCCTGGGACATTCAGCAGGAAACTGAGGGCATGCAGGAAGGTTTGGGCTGGCCAAGGGTTTCCTTCAGCCCAGATTATCGTTGCCATTTCCATTGCAGTGTCCCCAGACTGAGCCAGCCCCTTGCAGCTCAGAATTATTTGAATTCCTTTGGGTTTGACAGGCTCTGACAGACCCTGATCCATCTCCTACTTCCAAAACTGTTGTTAGAAACCCTGATTATTTCATGCCTTCCATTCTGTTTGTGTGCTGACACTGCTTTCCTGTGCTGTGCATCCCTGGCAGATGTGGGTTTTATAACGAACCACATGAATTTACAGCAAGTCTCTCCAGCAGTAAAATCTGGGAGTTTTCCACCAGCAGCCAGTGAGCTGCAGCAGTAAATGAAGCTCCCTTCCAGCAGCTGCACTGCACTGGAACCAACAAACCCTTCCTGTGTCAGCCCACAAATCAGGCTGAGCTCTCTCTCTGAGAGGACAGGAACGTGCAGGGGCAGAATAACAATGTTTTTCCATGTTAGTGCTATTTCACTTCTGGAAAATAAACATGCAAGCCCTGCCTCTTCATGGGAAACTGATCCTAACTGGTCATCCCAGCTCCCCCCAGAGTAACAAAGATTCTGACACCACCAGAGGACATTTTCACCTGCTCCTGCCAGGACCAGGCTGTTCCCCTCCTGAGCCCTGCAGTGGCTGCAATGGGATGAGCCTCTCTCCACACCCATGAAATCCAAACCTGAGCATCCTCCTGCAGTTCCAGCCTGATGCCAGTCTGTTATCAGCACCTGGCCACCTTCCTGCAGAGCTGAAAGATAAAATCAGCCATTGAGTGGCACCAGGAGGACAGGCAGTGACTGCACTGAAAGGACAGTGGTGCAGACAAGTGGCTGGGCTGGGATAAAGCAGCACAAAACTTCCCTGTGTGGCCCTGAGCGAATCTGATCCACTGGGAAAAGCCTGTGGTGCCTTTCCTCGTGCACCCACAGCATCTTTTATCTGGTGCTGGATCCTCCAAATCCAGCATTTCCCACCAGCCAAACGTGAGCTCTGAACTCCGTGCTCTCAGGGGAGGGAAAGCAGGGACAGACAGATCATTTCTGCCCCTGCACTGCTGAGTTTGCCGCTCCTGGGAGCATCCCTCAGGTGGGTGAATGTCCCATGTCCCTGCTTTGTGTTTGGCACCTGCTGAGCAGTGGAGCTGCCGAGCTCCCGAGCAGCTGGGAATGCTTTGAAGACCTCAGCCTTAGCCAGGGCTGCCTTTTTTCCTCTGTTTTAACAGCAGCAGAGGGGACCTTTGGGCGTTTCAAAGCCCGATTTTAATCACTTACCTGATTGAAGCGATTGCCTCCTTTAACTCTGATATTTCTTGTCATTAGCCTGCCGACCTCTGGGATGAAGGGATTCATCTTCAAAAGCCAAACTGGCTTTGTCTGTGCTGCGCCTGGGGCTGCTCCTGCTTTCCCCAGTGTGGAATTCCCTACTCAGCACTGGTTACAGGGGTCGTGCTCTGCCCTGGAAACCAGGAGGGGCTGCTGCATCTCTGCCAGCCTTGTTGTCCCTGACTTTATTTGCTGTGGAGATATTTAATTGCACTGCCTTAGCGTGGGATTAAAGAGGAGGACGTGTCCCCTTCTCTTGCCAGCTTTAGAGATGCATTTTTTCACATATATACCAGAGAATTCCGAGCACTTCTTGCTGTTTCCTCATTCAGAAGAGCTCTCTGCCACCCGGGGCTGGTTTTTCCTGTTGCAGTAACACCTGGGGATCCAGAGGAGTTCCAGAGCCTGCACCCACCTTGCACTGGGTGCAATGCAGGTGGGACCCACACAGCTTCAGGGGCTGAGGAAATCCAGAGCAGATGGATGGAATGGATGCAGATGGATGGAATGGATGCAGAGGGATGGAATGGATGCAGATGGATGGAATGATGGCAGAGGGATGGAATGGATGCAGATGGATGGAATGATGGCAGAGGGATGGAATGGGTGCAGAGGGATGGAATGGATGCAGATGGATGGAATGGATGCAGATGGATGCAGTGACTGCAGAGGGATGGAATGGATGCAGAGGGATGGAATGGATGCAGATGGATGCAGTGACTGCAGAGGGATGGAATGACTGCAGCTGGATGCAGTGAATCAGCTGGTTGGATGGCTACTGGAAAGCACTGCCTCACACCACTGCAAACCAGTCCTGCCAGGGTCAGTTACTGGGAGTGGGGGCTTTCTGTGACTCCAGCCTGTCTGTGGCCACGGGACAGCCACAATTCCTGGTTTCTCTCTTCACGATGAGTCCATCTGATTTACTCTTTGGCTTTTTATGGCTCAGAAGACATTGGGCCAGTAGACAACAGTCTTGTCTGGGCACAAATCTAGACCAGGACACTTCCAGGGGCACCACAATATAAAAAAAGACATTAAACTGTTAGAGAGCATCCAAATGAGGCCACGAGGATTGGGAAGGGTCTGGAGGGGAAACGTTATGAGGAGCACATGGTTTGTTCAGCCTGGAGAAGAGGAGACTAAGGGGAGACTTCACAGTGGTCTTCAACATCCTCATGAGGGGCAACCGAGGGGCAGCTCTGATCTCTGCTCCCTGTGACAGGGACAGCACCCAGGGAAGGGCTGGAGCTGTGCCAGGGGAGGGTCAGGCTGGGTATTGGGAAAGAAAGGTTCTTCCCCCAGAGGGTGCTGGGCACTGCCCAGGCTCCCCAGGGAATGGGCACGGCCCCGAGGCTGCCAGAGCTCCAGGAGCGTTTGGACAGCGCTGCCAGGGATGCCCAGGGTGGGGTTGTTGGGGTGTCTGTGCAGGAGCTGGGCTGGATGAGCCCTGTGGATGATCCCTTCCAGCCCAGGATTCTCTGTGATTCTCTGATTCCCTGCTCACTATTTCCCACTCTCTGTGAAGCAAGGCAGGGCTGATGCTGTTGGAGCCCTCTGGGGTTCAGTGGTGCTCATGGGGTGGTGGAGACTCCTGCTCCGCGCTGGAAAAGAGGGAACAGCAGCACAGGGATCTGCAGGGTGTGATCTCTGCTGCCAGAGGGGACCCAGCAGCTCTGCCCTGTAGGGTCAGCTGTGCAGTGCCAGAGGTGCCCACACAGCTCACCCACGCCTGGAGAGCTCTGGAATGTGTCCTGACCTCCTTCCCAGTCCTGCCCTCGCAAGGAGCAGCCGGGCCCCAGTGCCTGGACATCACCAGTGACAGGGCAGGCTTTGGTTAATGGCTTCAGTGGCAATGCTGAGGTGAAAACAGAGTGAGGCAAAGCTCTCCCACAGAGAAATAAACCCAAATAAACCTGTCAGAAGGACAGAGCTGTTGTGTGCAAAGCCCTGTGGTTTTACTGCTCAGGAAAGCCCTCTTCTATAAATACCCAATAAATGAGTTAGAGGCTAAATAAAACACCCCATATACTGTAGAGTTGAGACCAACAATCCTAAATGAGCAAACATTTCCGAAGGAATAACTCTGCTTGGTGTCAATTTATGTTAATGTTGTACATGATTGAACCCATTAGAGCAAATATCCAGTAATAAGAATGCAGATACACCATGAACTAATTGCATTAGAGGCTAACAGGGCTCTGTCTCTCCTGCTCCTGCCACTGCTCAGCTCCTTGGGCTGCAGCCAGCACCACATGGAAGGTGCCCTGGGGTCTCCAGGGGTGTTGGTGGTTCGGGATCAAGGCTCAGCAGCAGAGCTGGGGGATGTTCAGAGCCTCCTGCTGCATCATCTCTGTTCAGTTTGTGTTTCTGGAGGGTGAGGGGATGGAAGAGGGGTTTGGCTGGCTCTGGAGAAAGCTTGGTAAAGCACGGAGAAGCAGGATGGGTTCCCTCTCGGGGACAGCACAAAGTGGTCAGATGACAACCTCTGCCCAAAAAACAGCTGGCCCACTTTGAGAGAGGCTCAGAGTATAAATTAGGAAGGAATTGTTCCCTGGGAGGGTGGGGAGGCCCTGGCACAGGGTGCCCAGAGCAGCTGTGGCTGCCCCTGGATCCCTGGCAGTGTCCAAGGCCAGCTTGGAGGGGGCTTGGAGCAGCCTGGGACAGTGGAAGGTGTCCCTGCCCATGGCAGGGGGTGGATGGGATGTGCTTTAAGGTCCCTTCCAACCCAAACCAATTGGGGATCCTCTGATACAATTTTGGGGATGTGCAGCAGAGGCTGCAGCAGCACCATCACCCACTCCCAAACCACTGCCTCGCTCCCAGCACTGGATCCATGCTGGCTGCATCTCCCTGGCAGAGTTCAAGGGCCCAGACTCCCCTCAAACACCTTCGAGCTACAGACAGGAGCTTAACAACCACACTTATTCTCCTGTGATCAGGGCCTGGCTCCTGTTAAGTACCAGACTTCCCAGTGACATTCCTGTGACACCATTCCCAGGAGCCCAGGCAGATGGGCCAGCACAGGAGCGGTGCTTACTCAGTCCAGAGCTGTTCCCAGGCCACTTTACGACTTAGCAATGCACATAAACATATTTTACATGTAAACTGGGCAATTAAGAAGGCAAATGTTTTAAAATACGAGGATTTATTGGCATAAAATTCACCATCTATCAACGCTGCATAAATAGTTTTACATAAAAAGCCATCTGGAAACAGGTTGTTTATCATATTTGTTCAGTTACAACTTGCTGGTTCCGAGGCTGTGCCTCCCTCATTAGCTGTCAAGACAGTTTGATGTGGCTGATGAGAGGTGGATGTACATGAAATCCTGGATGTATTTGGAATTCTGCACGGTGCATAAATATTAACTTGGGTTTCTGGGTAGCTGCACTACTTCACACAGTCCGGACAAGCTCTACACTGGAATTCCTCTGCGAGGAAAAGGCAGGCTGGGAAATTGCTCTTTACACCAGGTCTGGCTGGAAATACTTGTGGTCAGGTCTAGGAATGTGTTTGACCCTCCTGGCATCAGTGGAAGGGTCTGAGGGTGGGAATGATGGTGGCAGTCATTGATTCTGGGAAAGGGAGAGCACACAGAGCCTCACAGCCACAGGAACACACAACCCAAACACGGCACGGAACATTTTCCTGTGTCAAGAACACACCCAGCCTCACATGGCTGCTGTTTCCAGCCAGCCCTGGATAAAGCAGCACAGGTTGTATCCTCTGAAGGGGTGCTGGAGGTGTCCCCCCAGGCTCTGGGCTGTCCCTGTGGGCTGCCAAGGCCTCCTGTGCCTGCCGCAGCCACAGCCAGCAGCCTGGAGTCACAGCACGGAGCCAACAGCCACCGGCTTTTCCTGACATTTGCCGTCTCCCTTGGTTTGGGTAATGAGATCCCTGGTTTTAAATGTCAGCTCTCACGAGGTGATGCTATTGTATTTAGCTCCGTGCCCTTCTCCTGATTCCAAAACACTTGGCAGAGTTACTATAAATAACCCAATAACAAGAGCCAAATGAGTGCTTACAGAGCAAGGGAGAGGGAGTTAGTGCTGGGATACCAGGGAAAGCTTCAGGAATGCTGTCTGCTGCAGGGGGGACAACTGGCCCTTCCCACAGCAGGGCCAGGGGGACACGGCTGCCGAGGGGGACAGGGACATCTGCTCTGTGGCCTGGGCAGATCTGTGAGGTGGGAGGGTGGCTCAGCCACAAGCTGGCATGGCCAGGTGCTCGTGTCCTTGGCCAAGACCTCCAGTGTGTCCCAGCCCAGATGCCCCAGTAAAATGGGGCAATTCCCTCTGCCACCCCTCCCTTTGACTCAGCTCCTTGTTCCTTGCTCCAGCCTGGAACCAGGGGGATTTCATCCTGGGGAGTTGCCTGGGCTCTGTCTGTACTCCCTGGGACACCAACCCAGCTCGTTCCTCTTGTCCTACCACAGGTGTCACTTTCTAAACTGGGGGGAGAAAAATCCTGAACTGCAGAGGCTGCCTCTAACCCTTCAAAACTCACACCCCCCCGAGTTATTTGGACCTCAGGGTGCTGTCAGCTGCCTTGGCCACCCTGTCTTTGTGCCACCTGGATGTCACAGAGAGCACCCTGCAGATGTGGTGAGCTTGTGCACCAGCTGCAGGTCACTCCCAGGAGCCTCCTGGGCCACCAGACCACAGCTGGGAAACCAGGGACCTGCACAGACATGGACAATGCTGTGTGAGGCAGGAGAAGTCCCACAGAAGGTCTCCATCCCCTGCTGGGGTTGTGTGTTGCCCTGGCAGTGAGGCTCTGTGCCCTTTGTAGAGCCCAGAAGCACTAACAGGGATTTTTGGGGCTGGCAGGAAGGTGTCAGCAATGGGATGTTGCCCCTCACTGGCAGAGGGGATGCATTTTACCCTGGGGAGATGCATTTGCTACTTTCTCTTGACTTCTTTACTATGCTGGGACCTGCAGCTGCACTGACACTCAGCCCTCCTGTGTCCAGCTGGAACTGGGTGATGCTCCTACCTCTGCAAAGGGGTTTGAGCAGCGAACCACAGAACAAGAGAGGTGTGGCAGGCAGCTAGCCTGCGGGACAAGGGACAGAGCGGGTGCTCGGTAGGACAGTCCCTCGTACCAGAGGCTTCTGTCGGGTCAGGGTGAGAAGAGAAGCCTCTCCCAGAACGCTTTGTTCTGTCCTGGTAATCTACCCCAGCTCTGCGTTCCGGGCTGGCTGTTGGCCGCTCCACCCCTCGCTACCTCACCCGTTTCATGTCCTGGGAAGTTCTCCGCTCCAGGTTCCCCCCTTGGCCTCTGCCCTCGCCGCTCCCCCAGAGCTCCCCACGGGTCCCCATTCCCGGTCCCGCCCGCGCCGCCCCCGGGCCCTCACAGCGCTGGCTCCCGGCGCTCGCCCGCCCCCGCACTTAAACCTGGGCTCTCCGTTGTTCCCGGTTTCTGCCCCTGGAATCCTTCACGGTGTGGAAGCAACGAGCTGCTCCTGTGGCAATCTGTGCCCAGCTCCTTCCTGCCTCTTTGCCTCTTTGCCCATGTGCTGAAGCTGCCCGCGTTTGTGCGCGCCCGCGTGTGGGGGTGCGCGGCTGATCCCGCCGAGCGGCTTCGCTCTGGAGACGCTTCGGAGAGATCGCAGCAGCGGCAGAGCCCGGGACAGCGATAGAGAGGTTCCATGGATCCCTATTCCCTGAGCAGATCCTCAGGAAGAGCTTCAGGATGTTACTGGGCTGTTTTGATTGTCCCCTTTGCAGAGGCAGCATAACTTTGATCAGTTCAGCAGCGGCGTGAACCGACCCGAGAATGGCTCAACAACAGGGCAGGATGCACTGAGATCGCCCCTTGATGGGCTCTGCTCTTGTTTCTTGAAGGGGAGCTAAAGATGAATGTGAAAACATGGGCTCAGAGGCATTTCAGAGGAGAGATGTATTTTACCTGCACCGTGCTATGAAAGAACACTTTATCTTTTATCACCAGGGTCAATCCCACCAGAGAACCGCCCACTCTCTGACATGTCTGAGCCCTTTAGGATGAGGAAGGATGAGTGACACCACCTCTCCCAGGCTCCCTGGCAGGATGAAACCCCAGAAAGAAGCTGGGGGAAGCACAGAGCCTTCACCACTCACCTCCAGTCCCTGGCTCACTAATTAATGATAACCCATACTAATTAGCAATTACCCCCTGGCTCAGCTCCTCCAAGCTCTCCAGCAGCAAGTCCCAGAGCAGACTCCAGGTGAAGGGAATGGCTTTATCTATTAAGCTGCTCCTGGCATTGTTAATCATGGAGCAGCTCTATCTGGGCACTTTATGGCTGTCACTGCATCCCACTGCACAGCGAGGGCTGGGCTGGAATACAAACCTTGCTTTCCATGAGATTCTCCATCAGCTGCAGAATCAGACACAACTGCACTGTACACACCAGCTCTCGTGGTGCTGTCAGGCAGAAGGCCAGTGGGATACAGCCAGCCCACAAATAGGAAGTACTGCTTCTCACAGGCAGCTGAGGAGTGGCTTTTGCTTGGCCAGATTACCAAACCCCTGAAGATTTTAGGAATTTTGCTCTGTTTTTCACTGGTACAAACCAATACAGCCTCAGGTTGGTGGCGTGTAAAATAAGGGGTGCAGTTCCCAGGTTAGAGAGAAGGCTGGAAAAAAGGCTGAAGGGCTTCCTCAGATCCTGGAGTGGAAACTCCTCCTGTTTCAGAGCAGTAATGATTTCTAATGATTAAGAAGCAATTAAGGCATGCCCCCACCAAGAGCACCTGAACCGTGGATGCTTCAGCAGGAGCAGCACTGCTGTTCCAGTCTGAGGCTATAAAACATGCTGGGCTGAGCACACAAACATGGCAATGGAGCACTTTTGCTGCAGGTTTCCTGAAATACCTTCAAAGGGTCGAAAAATCTTGGGTATCCTTAACTCCACTTCCACACAGAGAGGCAGAGGAGCAGTGGGAATTGACTGTGGATTTTTAGTTTCCACATCAGCTCTCTAGCAACAGATAATGGAATAAATGAATTGTGAACTGATTCAGTGGCTAGATATCAACAATTAAGTAGCTTGAGATCCGCAGAAAAAGAGGAGCATCTAATAGGAGCATTGATTACTGACAGTGTGAGCCCCTAAATACTTGGTGCTGCTGCTCGCTGCAGAGCAAACCTCTCCAGTTCCCCACATCTCATCTCCCTGGGCTACTCTTTTCTTGTTGTTTATATTCAGCAACAGAAAAAAAAAGCCCCTGGCATCAGTGCAGGCAGCAAAGGGCTTGGCAGGTCACCTCTGCGCAGCCACGTACATCCCTTAGACCCCGGTCAGGCAGCAAACCCTCATCTCCCCCGGGCTGCTGAGATGTGGAGAAGCTTCCTGAGTCTCTAATGTGACATGAAACCACCAAATCTCCCTTCTCTCCCCGAGCTAATAAGGGGCAAGGAGGCAAAAGCAGAGGTATTAATGCAGCAGGCTGCCAAACACGCTGCTGACAGCAGCGGAATGGGAAATATCGCAGAGGGAGCAGAGTGAGATGCCAGGCAGGAGTTCATAAAGGCTGAGAGCATTCACACGGCTCTGTAGGATGGATATGTCACTGGCTCCTTCCTGCCTGGGCCTGGGCAGGAGGGGACACACTGGTTTTGGGGCTGTCTCAGCCTCTCTGCAGCCCTCTGGCAGTGCCAGCTGGTGACAGGCAAAGCCCAGCATGGAATGAGGATAATGGGATAGGGGTGTTGGAATTAGCTGATCTTTAAAGCCCCTTCCAGCCCAAACCATTCTGTGGTCCTGTGATCCCAGCCAGGTCAGCAGCACCATGGGGCTTTGCCCAGAAGTCAGTGCGAACAACAGTCACTGCAGAGATCCAGAAACCTCCATTTTTTCTGTGTTTTTAGGCACCATTACTCCCGCTTTCCATGGTGGCAGAGGCTCTGGAAACCCCCTGTGGTGGTGTTGTTGCAGTATGCCCTGAGCTGTAAGCACAGTCATCTCAAATAAGAGCAGATTCTAATACAAGATTTTGGGGCAGAGGTTTTGAGAGCTTCAGCTGAGTAAATACCCCAACACGGAGGTCTCTAACCAGAGTGATGCTCAGAGCAGCTCCCAATTAACCTTTTCCCTTGGTTATTCCAGCAGGCTCCAGGACACAGCAGGAGTGACAGAGCAGCTCCGTGGACAGACCAGTGAGAGCAGCACTTTAACCTCTCAGGGCAAATTCATAATTCAGTACCAGGATTAATAGCATGTATCACATTTAAAGCCCTTAATATATGTGGCCAGGCAGATTAGCAGGTGAATATGAAATTAGTGCCCTAGCAGCAGGCACGAATTATTCAGGGACTGACTGTCCTGCCCTACAACAAGCAGCAGAGCCAGGGGCCTTTGGGTGGGCCAGGAGTATGGAGCACCCATAAATCTGTACCCAGCCCACTTCCAGCATGAAGAAACCCAGTCCTACAGGGCTGAACAGGGGTGAGGAATATCAGCAATTAGAATCTAGAGAGCTCTGTGTTTTCCAGAGCCCTGTGAATTGCAGGGTCCAACCAGCACATCCCAGAGAACCAATTCCCACATTTCACCCAAAGGACACACAGCAGCAGGGAGAGGCTGTGCCTTTCTCTGGGCCCATCTAAACTCAGCAGTGTCCAGAGGATGAGTTTGGTGATGGAAGTGTCCCAGGCCAGGCTGGACGGGGCTTGGAGCAGCCTGGCACAGTGGAAGGTGTCCCTGCCCATGGCAGGGGGGTGGGATGGGCTTTAAGACCTTTTCCAACCCAAACTATTCCACGATTCTGTGTTTTCTGAACTTACAGAGTTGGGGGCGAAGTTCCTTGCTGGGGGGGAAGGCAGGAAGCTCCAGGGTCCTGCTGCACAGCCACAGCTGTGATCCCAGGCAGTTCATTCAGTAATGCTGGATTTAAATGAACCTCCCAAGGAGCCAGCTCAGATGGTGACAGCCCAAGGATTTCTAGCATGGAAGCACACCCTAAAACCATAGAATCATGGAATGGTTTGGGCTGGAAAGGACCATGTCCTTTCACCCCTGCCATGGGCAGGGACACCTTCCCCTATCCCAGGGTGCTCCAAGCCCTGTCCAACCTGGCCATGGACACTTCCAGGGATCCAGGGGCAGCCACAGCTCACAGGGAAGAATTTCTCCTCAATATCCCATCGAACCCTGCCCTCTGGCAGTTTGAAGCCATTCCCCCTCATCCTGGCACTCCAGGCCCTTGTAAACAGTTCCTCTCCAGATTTCTTCTAGGTCCCCTTCAGGTACTGAAAGGCCACAAGAAGGTGACCCCAGAGCCTTCTCTTCTCCAGGCTGAACAATCTCAATTCTCTCAGCTTTTAAAAGCACACACCACCTTTCTCTACCTCACCTCTCTGCTTTTCCTCTTGAGCACCCAACAGCTTGAGCTGTGCCAACAGCAGTGACCCTACAGCCTCTCCACTGAGCTTTGGGATCTCAGGATTGGCCCAAGCACTTGTTCATGCCCTGGGGCATGGCAGGAGGGAGACTTCCCCCCATGAACAGCTTGCAGAGTCAGAAGGGTTTTGCACTTTGAGTTTGATGTCAGAGCGTGTCTCATACTCTTGGCTTTTTCAACATTATATGTAGCTCCTGGAAGAAAAAAGTCCTTGAGAGCAAAGTGCCAAGAGATTTTGAAAAGATCACAGAAGCCTCGAATTCTAGCGTCATTCAGGTTGGAAAAGACTTCTAAGATTGAGTCTAACCATTCACTCAGCTCTGCCAAGCCCCCCACTAACCGTGTCCCCAAGTGCCACATCCACACATTTTTGAAGGCCTTTAAGGATGGTGACTCCACCACTGCCCTGACCACCCTTCCTCTGAAGGAATTTTCCACAGCATCCAATCTAAACCTCTACTGGCACCACTTGGGGCCGTTTCCTCTTGTCCTGTCCCTTGTTCCCTGGGAGCAGAGCCTGACCCCCACCTGGCTGCAGCCAGGGAGGTGTCAGACAGCTGTAGAAAGATACAAAGCCCTTCTCCTCCCAAGGGGAACACAGCCCTGCCGGCCTGCTGGGTGGGCACCCCCTTTCCAGAAGGGCAGAGGAACCCACCTGCAGAGCCTCTGCTGATTGCAGCCACACCAGCACCTTGCAGGCACGGGCACCAGCTCAGCTCACCCAGCTCATTCTGGCTGCATGAGGATGCTGGGATCGCCCCTGCAGCTCCTGGGTGTGCCGAGCTGTGGGATCAGCTGCACTCCCCACACATCTGGGGCTCTGCTCCAGACACCTCAGGGCCCCTCAGCAATGAACTGGGGGGGGGGGGGTGCAGGGGCAGGGCCCAGCCCTCCACACCTTGTTCCCAGTGATGCCTATTGATTTTTGCCTTTTTTTCTTTTATACATTCTCTGTGTTCTTTACACACATATTTGGAGCTCTGTAGTCTATATTGCATTCCTAGCTCGTTTTCCCAGTACTTTTCCCTGCCCTGTTAGGCAGAAAGACAAAACACATTCCAAAGCCCTGTCCTTTCTTGGTTCTCCCAGGGAACTAAGGCTGAAAACCAGCTCTTCAGACACATTCTCATTGCCAAGGGTCAGTTCTGTCTGAGGGGAGGATTTAGAAAGGGCTTGGACTGGGGGGGAATTGCATCACCACTTGTGCTCCTAATTGGTGCCTTTGTGTCAATTAGGCTGATTTGCCAAACTTATAAAACTGTGTGCACCCCCATGGTGAGTGTGGGCTTTTGTGGACATTTTTCCATAACTGCCCCTGGAGGCCTCCAATAAAGACCAGCTTTTATATTACCTCCCACACTAATATTATCTCGAAAGTGTGTGCTGTCTCATTTCCAGGTTCTGAAGGCATCACCAGGACCAGGCCAGCAAACAGCAGCTGGAAAGCTCGGGTTGCCCAGCTGCAGCGTCCATCCCTGTGTGTGTGAGTGATCTCTCAGCAGAGCTGGGCTGGTGACAGGCTTGTGAACCTCGCTCCTCGCTCCAGCAAACCTTGGTTTGTGTTCCAGTCACTGCAGGGGATAAAGGAGGTTTGGTTCAGGTGTGACACACACGGCAGACAGCAGGCACGGGTTGTTGTGGCTGCCTAATGATGCTCAGGGAGAGCTGGGAGAGGCTCAAACCAACCAGGGGAGCAGAAAGGGATCTGCCTGCTCAAACCCCTGCCTCACACGTGGCACTGGGCAAAGGAGGAGCTGCCAGAGGCACCCCCGGCCTCCCTGCTCCTCATCACTGCCAGGGCTTGTTCATAGCTGTGAGGAGGAGTTTAATTAGGCACCACAAGGAAAGGTCCTTCTGCAGCACTGGACTGCACACCTGAGGCTGCTGTGAGGTGTTTTTGCAAAGATGCCCCGTGGGGTGTAAGCAAAGCCCCCGAACTTCAGCCATCTGATCACACCCAAAACTCATCAAATTAAACGGCAGCTCACAGAGAAAGGTGAGAAATAAAAAAGAGCCACTGAGAGAAAATATCTGTATCTGTGTGACCCTGAGGAGGATGTAATTGGCACTGGTGGGACATGAGGGATTGTCACTGGCTTTTACAGGGCCACTTTATCAGTGATCCCAATTCCTGAGATCCATCCCAAGAGCAAACTGGGTCAAATATCCCCCAGATTAATTCCTAACTTGGAGTAAGGACTGTGTGAATCTGCACCTCTGCTGCACACAAGCCCTTGTGCAGGCTGATGGCCACACCAGGCTGTGCCTTTGGGAAGTGCTGTGTTTGCAGCTGGGAGAGGGAGAGAGCAAAGCCTGGTCCTGGTGGAGCCAGGCTGGGAAAGGCTGTGTAAAACAACCCAGCAGCTTCTGATCCACAGCTGTCCCCAGGGTGAAACACAAACAGCAGGGTCCAGCAGGTCCCCTGTCACTGCAGAGCTAAAAGGCACTGAAATAATGTGCAATGAGAAAGAATTTATTTTATGTTTTTATATTTTTTTGACACCTGACTACTTGCTTCCACTCTGGAGGAAAGGAGGTGGAGCTGAGAAGGAGCTGGGCAGGTTCTGGTGGTCCCAGGGGCATTAGACATGGATGCTGTCCCCCAAAGGCTCAGAGGAAAGAAGCTGCAGATAAAAATCTGGGATTTCATCCTTCTTTCCTAATGCCCGTCTGCAGCTTGAATGAAAGCCAGCACTGCCTGTGCTCCCAGTGAAGAGGGACCTGCTCTCCTGCACATCTCCCTTGTCAAGGGCTTCACCACAGGCTTTCATTCCTGCCATGACTTCCAGTGGCTCTCACAAACATATTTGGCCCCTCTGGATCTTCACAAAATATTGCCTTTGAGTGTTCACTGCAGAACTGGACATGGGCCAGCCACAGAATGAATTCTTTTTCATTTTGTTTGTTAGAATTATTTTTACTTTATTAGATTCTGTGTGATTTTGACCACGTCAGGTGGCCACGTGAGGGAGAGCTGGGTCCCTGCTAGCTGAGCCTGTGCAGAGATGAGATGAGATGAGATGAGATGAGATGAGATGAATCAGAATGTAAACTTGGTGCATCACAGCCTTATCCTGGGGAATTTTAATGTCCCAAAGGGACATCGGGGTCACCTCGTCTTCCCTCCACACCCCAGACATCCCTGTGCTCCTGTTTGAAGTGGGCTGCACCCACAATTAGCACATCCAGCTATTATTGTTCATTGCATGTGGTGCAGAAGCCTTCATTCATCATTTTAACAAGGATTTTCTTCGTTAAAAGGGCCCATATAGTTTATTTATAGCCTGGATGAGTTTATCCTGTGCTTTTAGCTTTAGATCCTACTGGACCTCTGGTGTTAAATCTCTCTGCCTTATTTTGGAACCACTCGTCCTTAACCTCCTCTTGGCTAAGTTCATCTGACTGAACTTTGGGAATTATTCACCAGCCTGACTTTATCTCATTATCGAATCTCTCCTCTGGTGCCTTCCTAAATGTCTCCTCCGATTTAGGGGAATCCTCCTTCGGTTGTGGCTGTTATTGAACACCTGTGCCTGGGGCACTGCTGTGGACCTGCACTCCAAGGGCTGATTCCCCTCACGCCTTCCCTGTCTCGCCTCTCCCCAGCCCAGCCGTGCCTCCCCTGCAGCCTTTCTCCAGTGGGAATGGCTCCACATCCATCCCCATTTCAGTGCACACGGTTTCCCACATACGCCAACAGCAATAAGACCTCTCCAGCAACTTTTTGCTACCTGAAGCTTTCAGAGAATCAGGGAATATCCTGAGCTGGGAGGGACTCACAGGATCATCCAGCCCAGCTCCGGGCCCTGCACAGACACCCCAACAACCCCACCCTGGGCATCCCTGGCAGCGCTGTCCAAACGCTCCTGGAGCTCTGGCAGCCTCGGGGCCGTGCCCATTCCCTGGGGAGCCTGGGCAGTGCCCAGCACCCTCTGGGGGAAGAACCTTTCTTTCCCTGATACCCAGCCTGACCCTCCCCTGGCACAGCTCCAGCCGTTCCCTGGGTGCTGTCCCTGTCACAGAGAGCAGAGATCAGTGCCTGTTTATATTTTCTCCTGGGTCATCAGTACAAATATTGAACAGCACAGAGCCCACGTGCCCATCCTTGCAGGACCTCGTTCCAGCATCCTTCTGAGCATGGGCAGGGATTCACAGCCCAGATTCATCCCTGGGAAGCTTTAAAAGGACCTGGAGTGACAGGACAAGGGAAAATGGCTTTAAATTGAAAGAGAGGAGGTTTAGGTTGGATATTGGGAAGGAATTTTTCCCTGTGAGGGTGGGGAGGCCCTGGCACAGGGTGCCCAGAGCAGCTGTGGCTGCCCCTGGATCCCTGGAAGTGCCCAAGGCCAGGTTGGACAGGGCTTGGAGCAACCTGGGACAGTGGAAGGTGTCCCTGCCCATGGCAGGGGTGGGATGAGATGAGCTTTAATATCCCTTCCAACCCAAACCAGTTGGTGATTCCATGATTCTAAGTTTTCCATCTATTTAACATGCACCATGTTGAACCCATTACACTGTCATTCCTTAATTAAAATTAATCTTATTATATCAAGAAAAACATTATCCTCACACTCATCGCAGTGCTTACAAGCAACCCACAGCCCCTTTGCAAAGCCCAGGCATGCAATTCCTGAAACCATTTAATTTATAATTAACCATTTAATTTATAATTAATAGAGAAGCACTGAAACAACCAGAGGAAAAATTTTGGCAATAGCTGGAATGCATCTTTCCATCCCAAAGGCCTTGAAGAGTAACTCTCAAAGCTCCTTGTGGGCTGAGGAGTCCTTCCTGTTGGTTCATCTGATTTGGGATCGTTTCTGGAGACCAACAATGAGGTTTTTATTGTGTAAGTAGCCCAGGAGGGGACTTGCCCCAGCAGGGCAACTCTACCTTGGCAGACCTGGACCTCCTCATCTCCTTTCTTTCCTTCCCAGGAAATGCTGAAAACATTTTCTTCTCAAACCCCTTCCTGGAATACCCTTCTCTGCCTAACTCACCCTGAAGGAATAAAGAACATCTCATTTGGGGCAGCCTGGAGTCAGGAACACGATCTGCTCCCCCTCCTGCACTGGGAGAGCTGGCAGGGAAAGATCCACTGCAGAGATTTCGGGAGAGGGAGGGATTTTCTCGGGGAGAGGATCAGCAAAAGGAAGATGAGTCTTGAAAAAACACCTTGCTACTTTTCAGCTTTGTGTGCACAGAGGGAGCACAGAAGCAGGGAGCTGTAGGCACTGGATTTGAAGTCTGACTGACAGCAGGCTAGAGATGCTGGAATAATAGGGAGGCATTGTCAGTGTTCAACAAGGCCTGGAAATCACAGGAAGTTGGAGGAAAAGGAGTGAAAGCACATAAAAAATAAAAGGATACAGAGGAGCAGCTGAGTGATATTTCACTCCCTTGTGACTGCAGTGAGAGGGTGGATTTCTGCAGAGTGTATTAAGAACATATTGAGACTTCTGAACTTGGGAGAGATTCTTTAAATCTTAATTTTTTTTTTTTTTTTAATTCAAGAAAAAATCTCTACTGGCCTTGTCTTGATGCTCCAGCTCCTGATGCCTTGACTGAAAGTCCCTGGGGCAGAGGGAATATCTGAGAGCCATACCTGCTGCCAGAATGCTCCAACTTATTAGCAGGATCTCAGCAGCATCCCTTTGCCTCTGCACCAGTGTCAGAGAAAGACAACAACTCCATTGATTTCAATTATCCTTTGCAGAGGGGTGCTTAATGCCCGGATTTGTCTCTCCCTTGCAACGTTCAAAGCAGGTTCACACAGTGCAGCTTTAGCATAAATGTATTTCAATAAAGGTAATGAAGAAGAAATCTTTATTTCCTCCAGTGCTTGCTTGAATCTCCTTCTTGGGCAATATCCCAGTGGGAGCCAAGGCCACGGATCAGCCCGGGGGGCTCAGCTGGAAATGAGTTTTCATTCCTCACACTGGCACCACACCACACTAAAAGCATTTGGGGCACGCTGAAACAGGTGTAAAAGCATCACTGTCCAAACTGTGGGCTGAATTTATGGAAATGAAACCCATCCTTGGGGGTGAGGAGGTGCCTGAGGAGAAAATCACTGGAGACTGGGAGGGGATGTGCTGAGGAGCAGCCTGCCCTGGGTGTGTCCTTGTTCCAATAGTGACCACTGAGCTCTGAGACTGCGGCCAGGCAGGATGGAGCCTCATTCCATGGCCATCCAGAGGTGCCCTTGTGTCTCATCTTCACGTACACAGAGATGCAAGACCTGCCCTGGCCAGGGTATGTGGCTGGGGGGGGAGAAATACAACCCAAAGGGCCAGAGAGTGGAACCACTGCCCTGTGCTTGCAAAGAGTGTTCTGGATCTGGCCCTGGCTAAAATGTCCCTGCTCCATCCTCAGTGTGCTTTAGGTTCCTGCCTTTGCCTCCAGGGGATCCCATTTCCTGTGATGCATTTATTCACCAGCCTGACTTTATCTCATTATCGAATCTCTCCTCTGGTGCCTTCCTAAATGTCTCCTCCGATTTAGGGGAATCCTCCTTCGGTTGTGGCTGTTATTGAACACCTGTGATGCATTTATTGCAGCCTCCTGTGTGCTCCAGGTTCAGAACCAAAATCAGCCAATAAAAATTTGCCTGTTGGAAGGCACAAACCAGCACCATTGAAGAGAAACATCTTTGCTGGATGAGGTTTTGAGCAACCTGGGCTGGTGGAAGGTGTCCCTGCCCATGGCAGGGGATTGGAACAAGACGAGCTCTAAATTCCCTTCCAACCCAAACCATTCTGGGATTCTGTGAGCTGCAGTCCTGGTAAGTGGGATCCCTCCCTGTGCAATTCCCACAGCAGCACTGGGATTGTGGTTTCCTGTGGTCAGACAGGGCAGGCAGGGCTGCCTTCCTCTGTGTGCTGGGCAGAGGGGCTGAGAAAGTGTGGAGAGAGGCCAGCAATTTATTTATGTACCCACTGCCATAGGATCTTTGCACCAGACAGACCTGGATGGAGCTGCAGCCTGATGTTATCTGAGGGGAGAGGGCCAGGAGCCAACCTACCTTTAGACCTGCAGCTGTGCCAGCACCTGGAGGGGCTTTGTGCTCTCCCCTCCTCCCCTGCTTGCTGTGAAGTGACACCCCTGTCCCTGTGCTGCTGCTGCTGCTGCTCCTGGAGCTCCCAGCCTGCAGCACTTGTCTGGCCTCGGCTGCCAAAGTGCTGGGGGCTGTGCAGGGCACACAGGGAAACAGCTTCTGACAGTGAGGAGCCAGGCAGAGCGCTCCCAAAGCAGCCCAGCTGGCCTCTCTGTCAGCTCATCAGGCTTGGCAAGAGCCAGTGATGGATGAGAGCATCCCTCATGCAGCCGTGGCTGTGGTGGGACAGTGCTCTGCTCTGTGTGTCCTGGGCTGCAGAACGAAACTGGCCCAGCCTAATTCCAGTCCATGCCTAGGCTGCCTTTCTCTCACTTCCCGCTGTGAACCAGGCCTGCTGTGTTCTCCAGGAGCAGCACCACCTGGGGATGCAGCAAGCAGGACCTTCCCCAGGTATTTCCATTGCAATATCCTTGAAAATGTAAAATAAATTATGTTTACTGAAGCTGCATGATTAGAGGAATGGGGGCACACCTGCCTTCCTGTAGCCATCCCTGGCATCATCCTTGGCATGATCCATGGCATCCTGACCCCCTCCCCACCAGGGCACAGACCCAGGGAGAGAGTCATTACCTGGAGTCTCCTGGGATCCCCCTGTACCCCAAACCTGCTTCAGCTTCCCCTGATCCCAGAGCAGCTACAGAAGGGCTTGGGCTGATGCCTTATGGGGCTACCTAAAAAGAGAGGCCAGACAAAATTAAGAGAATAAAAGAGGTTACATTTATTGAAGGGCCTTCAGGTACATTCAGGGCAGACAAAGCCCCCCCAGGGGCTGCACCCAGAATGGACCATGGGGTCACTGGTTTTCATACTTTTCTAGCTTTGGTCCGTTTGCATATCGGGGGTTAATCCTCCAATTACAGCTTCAGGTGATGAAGTCGTTCACCCCAAGTTTGTTCCCCCCCAACTCTCTGCTGTTCCCATTTCTCGGGGCCTGAGGCAGTCAGGTGTCCTTGATTCCCAGGCCTGGAGAGGAATTGTTTTGTCTGACCCAGATGGGAGAACAGCAGCTAACACTGCATATGGAGTTTAGAGTTACACACTAAAGAACTGCAGGATCACAAATATATGAGAGATATAAAAGCTAAAATCCTCAGGCATCAGGGCACACAGCTTGTGGCAGACCCCTGAGCTTGCCCTGGCCCCCAAGGCTCCCCATCACCCAGGACTCAATGCCAGCACCTTCAAGTGCAGGGGCCCATGAGGAGGTGACAGTGACACATCCACTGTCCCTTCCACTGTCCTCTCTCCCAGCCCCATTGTTCATCACTGCAGACCCCTCTCAAAGACGTGCTGGCTCTCTGGCAATCACTCTGACTGACAGAGGCTTCAGAACTATAAAACATCTCCTTCAGTTTCCTCAACAAAAGCCTAATTTATGGAACAAAAAGAGTTTTGAGGCATGAGAAGCATCAGATAGCGAGTTCCCAGGCTGCTCCCTCCTCTCTGCCCTGCTCAGCACTGCCCGAAGAGCAATCCCTGCTGGCATCCAGGTGCAGGATCACACGGCCAGGTTTGCCTTTCCAGATGACCCCAGGCACTTCTCATTTTCCCGACATGAGGCAGCATCCCCCGGAGCAGGGGCTCGCACGTGCCGGGACTCACTAACCTTCTGCAGGCTGCCTTCAGAGAACCTGCCAAAGAGGCTGCAAACAGCTACTTTGGAATGGGTTTTCCCAGCTTTTACTTCTCTTTGAAGGGAACGCTGGCATTGAGTTGGTCTGGTGCAGTTTTTCAGGTGGGAAAAGAAGCAGGGCAGGTTTACCAAGGGAGGCAGGGGTGGTGGAAGATACAAAGCTCTCCCTGGAACACTTCTGTCCATGGGCGGGAACGGAGCTGGGAAGAGGCTGGAGCCCCAGGAGCGGCTGAGGGAGCTGGGAAAGGGGCTCAGCCTGGAGCAAAGGAGGCTCAGGGGGGACCTTGTGGCTCTGCACAAGTCCCTGACAGGAGGAGGCAGCCGGGGGGGTCGGGCTCTGCTGCCAGGGAACAGGGACAGGAGGAGAGGGAACGGCCTCAGGCTGGGCCAGGGGAGGCTCAGGTTGGACATCAGGGAAAATTTCATCACTGAAAGAGTAGTTAAGCATTGGAACAGCTGCCCAGGGCAGTGGTGGAGTCCTCATCCCTGGAGGGATCCGAAAGACGTGTGGATGTAGCACTTTGCAATCCGGTTCAGTGGGAATGCTGGTGTTTGGTTGAAAGTTGGACTTGATGACCTTGGAGGCCTTTTCCAACCTCAGTTATTGTGTGATCCTTAGCCCAGCGGCATCACCCAAGGAGGGACCAGTCCTGGCTGCAGTGGAGGCTCCTGTGCCAGGACGTCCCTGCCTGTTGGTCAGGGAGCACTGGGTGCCCCAGACAACGACATGGGGTGGGAAATTATGAGAGTTAAAAGCACAGCCCCAGCAATCCCATCTCTGCTTCCTCTCCTTGCTTTCTTCAGCTTTGAGGTGCCTCAGGTCATTGTCTTCAAGCTTTTCTTTCCAGTCTGGAGTCTCATTTATGAGGCAGTAGCTGGAGTTGAAAGTGATGCCTGCGAGCGAGGGGTGCCAGAGCATTATGGAAAAAAATAATAATCAGGAATCAGAGGAGCAGTGAGGAAGTTGGCAACTTGCTACAAACCTATGCTGAATTCAGGCACTGAGCCTGAGGTGTAAACAGCCCTATCTGATTGCTGCATCTTCATTTTCTGGTTTTGATCTTACCTTATTTATTTCAAGCAGGATAACAGGGAATGTGCCACGCTGAAATGAGGAAGGTCCATACCAGAGCAAACTGCTGTCACAGCCCCTTGTGAGACCAGGAAACTGTGCAACAGGAAAGGGCTGCTCCTCTTGCTCAGCACTGGCCCAATTTTCAGCTTGAACTGCGTAAAAGTGCATAAAAATGCAAGAAATAACCTGCTGTCATTAGTAGTCCTATTGCAAAGCTCCTCAGACTCACATGCTGGATTGTCTGCTTACACAAACCACATTTCAGTAAAATGTTTCAGTTAAATGTCAGCATTTGTAGTATCTCTCCCATTTTCTCAGGAGCTTTGTTAATCCAAGGCCAGGTTGGATGGAGTTGGAGAAATCTGGTCTGGTGGAAGGTGTCCCTGCCCATGGCAGGAGGTGGAATGAGGTGAGATTTAAGGTCCTTCCAACCCAGTGCATGCTGTGACCCTGTGATTATGTCAACACAAATGAAAACAGAGAGAAAGCTGAGCAAATGCTGAGGAACAACTCTGCCGGTTTGACTCCTTGTGATCAGCTCAGGCATCAGCTGTCTGTCCAAGCTTCCCAAATCCAACGATCACAAGTGGGCTGGCACCTGAGGAGTCCTGCAGAGCATGGCTATTTTCAGCTGCCACCCATTGTTCTCCGGATTCTGAAGTGTCACTCACCGAGCAGGGAGCCAGGAGGTTTTGAGGTGACGCTGGGCACCAGCCAGGCTGTGCAGAGCAGAGGCACTTCCTGGGAAGCTCTCTGCCCTGTGGGATGGGCAGGGTCATCCTGGCTCCTTGACAATGCCAAGTAATGTGGTTAAAGGAGGACAGGAGGTGCTCACTGATACTTTGATCAACTTGATTAAATCTAGAAGGATTTGCTGGAAAAAGTTACCTATGGATAAACTTTGAACCAGAGCCATGAAGGCATTATTGCTTTATTCCCAGCCAATTTCCCTCTAGCTTGGGCTTTCTAAATTCATCCTGACTAAGGATTTTAAGCAAAGGAGACAGTCCCAGGTTTCCTGAGCAATGATTTGTTCCCAGAATGGAGGTTTCCAGCAGAACAGTGCAATGCTCACATTTTTAGAGGCAGGACCTCACTGTAAGCTCTCAATTACCTTCAAACCTCCCAGGCAGACACCTTTTCTCAGGGCAGTGACACCTCTGAGGCTGAGATACCTGCACAAAAACCTCATCTTTGTCTGCTATTGAGTGTTATAACCAGATGAACATGCAAGGTGGGGTCATCAAAACTTCATCTTTGCCTGGTTGATATTAAACAAGTCACAGAGAATCAGAAGCCCGAATGTCTGTGTTAGACTGAGCTGGCCTTCCTAAAGCATGAAAGATTGTTTGCCTGCCTAGAAATGCAGTGTATATGGGGCTGTGTGTATGTTCAAGCAGGGGAGAGACCATAAAAATAGGTGGCAGAGAGAACAAAACACTTAAACTGATTTAGAGCAGGGAAAACACAAGATGGCACAAGTAGCATTTCAAGGATGCTCTGTGAAGTTGAGAAACCAGTAATTCCTGCACTGCCTTAAAGCCACAACCCCCTCCCTGGAAAATACTGAGCAGCACAATTGCTCCATAAATCGCTGTGCTTGCCCAAGAAAGGTCCCTGGGCAGTAGCTCATCGGGGTGTCAGCCAACCATAGGAGGCGTCCTAAACCTGTCTGTGCAGATTATGTTATTTTACACACCTCCAGACACCTCAGATGAAGTGTTTGCTCTCAGGAGGTGCTGCCTCAAGTGGCTCCCTGGCCTGGGTTTGCTGTGCAGCTCCCTGGGCCCTGCGCTCGTGTGTTGTCATCGACGGAGTGTCCTGTACCAGAGGCCACAACGTGCACTGGATGGTGCTGCTGCCTGACTGCATCCCTGAGACATTCCCACAGGGATGGGGAGGTGAGAGCTTGTGGATGGGTGTGGAGGGCACACAGCAAAGCTGGGGCTGCAGTGAACATCCCCTCCCTGTGCTTAGCCACCTCCTGACACGAGCTGAGCACGCTGGGTGCCTACCAAGGGCAGAGAAGCTGAGAAGTCCTGGTGTTGCTTAGAACCCAAAGCTTTGTGTAACCCCAAAGCTGTGGCTGCAGTGCTGAGCTGGCGCCTGGCCGTGCCCCAGGAGCTTGCCCTGTGTCCTGCTGGGACCCCAGGAACCTGGCCTGGAGCCTGCTCACAAATCTGTCCTGAATGTGCAGCCAAACCCCGGTCTAATCCCCTCGGGCAGTTCAGGTCTTCAGGAGGAATCTGTAGCTCTGATTTCTCTTCCATTCTTGCAGCCGTGGGATGGATCCCAGGGTGGCAGTCAGCGGGAGCAGCCTTCCTGACTCATGCTGACACATCATCTTTGGGCTCTCCACTGGGCCACTCTCTCCTCCCCTTCTTCTCGTGTCCCCCACACTCAGGGCTTTGATTCCTTCTTTGCAAAAAATGCGCTGTACTGTTGATGTTAATGGGAGCCTTGAGACTGCAGCTGGGCCATAACATTATCCTGCTTTCCTTTCTTCCTTCACGTCAGAAGCTGACTTCAATTAAACCCCACCTTTCCCATTGCTCTGTGTTTAATGAGAAGTGTTTTCCAGTTGCTTGTGTCGGAGCACTGAATCCCCAGTCCTACTGCTAAGCCTTTTTAGTGTCTTCCTCACACTCTCCAACAAGGATTTGGATTTGAGATGCTCCTGCCTTCCCCAACTGAGCACCTCACCTCTTCTGCTGGGTGCTGTGAGCCCCGTTGGAGGCTGGCACAGAGCACGTGGGGCTGTGCCTCAGCTGCTGGCAGGGAAACCCATGGAGAACACATTTCCGAGTGCCCTGGCCAGTGCCCTGCTGCAGGGCCATCTGTTCTTGCAGTGTTTCATCTTTGAGGGATTTACCATTTCCACAGAGCTGTGTTGAACTCTGTGTTTTAGCAGTGCCTACCTGTCCCAGGTGATGGAGGGGGTTGGATGGAGCAGCTCCCATCCCAGCAGGTGAACAAGTGATGCCACAGGGCTCCCAGTCCCATGTGCTCCCAGCAAGGGCCACATTCCCTGGGCTTGCCCTCCACAGCCACTCCAAAAGCTGCCTGGATCTGGGCAAAGGTGGGCTGGCAAACTCCACTGGGGAAGTGCCCTGGCAGATACACTCAAGCCTCCAACACCAAAATTACCTGTGCTTACAAACCAAGCACAAAATGCATCACTGCCTTAATTGCCAGATTCTTCTGACTCACAGGAGCACTCGGTGTTCGGGATACTGGAATTAGCTCCCTCTGTAATTAGCTCCCCTTCAGAAGATGCGCTGCCTTTGTGCCTCGTTTTTCCCTGACCTCGCTCTGCCGCTTCCCTAATTGCCTCTCTGGAGCGCGGAGCCGGCAGGGCTGGGCTGGGCTGCAGCAGATGCTTCCCGAAAGCCAGAGCTCGGCGCTGCCGAGGTGCTCAGGATGTTAATTAGGTCGATAGCCCAATCACCGAGCTGCTGGGTAATGATCAGTGTCTCCTGCAAGGGCCACAGCCCGTGGCCGGTGTCTGCCAGCTCCCAACATCCCGCCTGGAAAATCCTCCGGCAAAGGGCACCGAGACCCCCCAGCTCTGCATTAGAGCTTATCAGGGGCCAGCGTTTGCAGGGAGGCATGTGAAAATGTCAGCACAGATGGAGATTAAGCTGTCTTCACCTCACATCAAAACTGCCATCTGCTTCTCTCCTGCACAGCTTTAATCAGATTTTCTCCAGAAAAAAAAAGGGAGTGAGAGGGATGGGGAGGGCTCTGAAACTCCCTGGACTTTCTGTGCTCGTGTGCAGAGGCCCGGGGAGCTGCAAAGGGTTTGTCTGGACATTTCCCATGGAAAGGCTTTGTGTGGCTTCCTTTGGAAAGGCAGGAGCGGGCAGCAAGGACTCACATCCCGCTGCAGAGTGGGGAGAAGGAAAGCCATTATTTGAGAAGAAAGCAAAAGTGGACCTTGTCCTCCAACACTGGTTTTGTTTGTTTAATCAACCAGCAAAGCCAAGTTTTCAGCAGATGAGGCTTTACCAGGAGCCTGCTTGGTTCCCCAAGTTGATCCCACCCCCGCACTCTCATGAGCAATGTGCTGAGGAAGACAAGTGGGTAACAAAAACCCCAACTAATGGGAGAGTTGGACAGTTTGCTCCACAGTCACACCACAATTTCAGTCTTGCCTTGCCTTCCAAGCCCAATATGTTCGAAGCTAAATATGCCACTGCTAAGTTGAGGAGAAATCAGTTCAGAGAACACAATGTTTTTGTAGGGACACGAAGACTGGCTGAGCATTAACCATATGTGTCCAAAGCCTACAAGATAAGCTGATGGAGGAGTTTCTGACACGGCTCACAAATCACAGTTTGTGTGGAGTGAGGCTTTGCCTTCTCCTGCTGGGCACCTGGTACACCACGATCTCACAGACTTCCCTTCAGATCTGCTCAGCAGCCAGTTGTTCCCATCTGGAGTTCCTACAGATGACCATTCCTTTCCAGGAGGACTTAGGCCAACCAAGCAGCATCTCTTTTTTTGTTTCAAATCATCTCCAACTCAGCTCTGAATCTGTGCAGTTCATTTGTGAGTCTACTCATCCCAAATCCTGGCAGTCCTTCCCATGTGGAGGTGTCAGCCAGCTTGAGAAGTGTTTTCTCCGTTCCGTCATCGGGACCATTAATGAAAGTGCTGAAAGCTCAGTCCTTACTGCAAGCATCGTATTTTGACAGTAATCTGTCAATGATTGCTCCATCTATAATTTTCTAACCAGTTTTGCAACTACCCAATAATATATTCACTTAGATGATATTTTTCTAGCTCATGGAAGTATCAGAGGAGACAGTGTCAAAAGCCTGACTAAAATCAAGATCTATGACATGGTCTGTTTCTTCTCTATCCAGAAGGCTTTTTGCACTGTCATAAAGGAAAATTAGATTGGTTTGACATATTTGTTCTTGACAAATCCATACAGACTGTTACTCATCCCTTTATACTCCTCTGTGAGCTCACAGATAGACTATTTGATTATCCACTTCAGTGTTTTCTGAAAACTGAAGTTTTATAGGTTTGAAAGGGAAGCTCCTGACTCTCTGTCTTCTTATTTAACATTTCAAAGGTTGGCATTTAAAAATGTCTCCTGTCTTTCAAGTCTTCCAGTGCCTTACACAGTGAATCCTTAAAACTAATGGTCAATTCTTCCAGTATCTGCCCAGCTTGTGCTGTAGGTACCACACAATGAAGTTCACCAAGACACAGGCAAATAAGAACATCGACATTTTGGGGGGCACCTGTGTGTTCCTCTCAGTATTTTCTGTTTATTGGAGTTGTTCCTTGCATGAAAGATATTCCAATTAAGTGCACATTAAATCCTGTCCCAGGAACCTTTGGGAAGCTTTGCTCTGGATGCATTCCTGGACTGTCTGCTAAAGGCTGGTATCCACTCCCCAGTACAAGGTGGGAGCTGCTGGAGAGCTTCCAGTGCTTCCATGCCCTGGTGTGCCCCAGTCCATGGCAGAGTGGCATGGAGATGGCACAGGAATGGGAAAGAGCTGGTCCCTTTACTGGGAAGGCTGCAGTTACCTGGAGGCAGCAGCCTGGAGCCAGGCCCAGAGCTTTACAGGACTGGGCTTTGAAGTGACCTTGAGATCAATCAAACTGATGAAGAGAGACAAGCCCTAACTCACCAGCCTGGAGAAGATGTCTCGTCAGCCTGTGGAGCTCTTAAATCATGCTTATATTTCCAATCCATGGAATATCCATGTGATCTGTCCTTCAGGATAAACACAGCTCCTGAGCTCAGGAGCGCTGAGGAGCAGCAGCAGCAGCACAGCTGATTTCTCACAAGTCCAAAAGCCCCAGCTCCAGCAGCTGTACCTGTCTCCATTTTGCTTCCTAATCTTCACTTGCAAGTTCAGAATCATTCCCAAGAGACTCGGTCTGCAGTCCAGAGCCTGCTGTCATGATCCATGACCCACCTGAGAGAGTAGAACGTGCTCTGCTGTCCACAAAGCTGCGCTCCCAGGGGAGGCTGTAAAGGACAGTGTTTCCCAGGAGGGACAAAAGGACCTGTCGGCCCTTTGCTTGACTTCTGCTCCTGCCCAAGTAAGATATTTAGGAGCTGAAGTTTCTGCTTTGGGGTTTCCACAGGGAAAGTTGTGATGTCTCTGAGCAGCTGCTCCTAAATTTACTCCACACAGAGCCATGGGATGTTGGGAGGTTTTTTACTGGATGGACTTCATCATATAAAGAGTCCACTATAAAATCAGAGCCTCCACTGCTGCTGCCCTCGCTGCCTGTGCTGTTACTCTGGGATCTGCTTCACCTTTGTGCAGAACTGCCAAAGGTCATTCATTTGTCAGAGACAATCAAATTTCCCTTCTGCTTCGTGAAAGATTGATGAGGTTTAAACATCTTTTATTTGATCATCTAAGCAGCTTGTCTCTGTCTATAAATTCCCTGTAGCTTGCACTTGGACTTTTATGTTTGTGCACGCAGGAAAAAAGGAGCGTGCAGGAAAAAAAGGAGTGTGCAGCATTTCTGGTATAAAAATATTCCTTGGATTGTGTTGGAATCCTTTGCCCGTCATGTTTTCCTCCTCAAACTGTGACCACGTTAATCAGGATCACTCACAGGGTTGTTTCAAGCCCAGCCAATATTCACAAAGCTCATTCCCTTCCTTTACAAACTATTTCAGGAAGAAAAGTGCCTTAGCAAGCCATAATTCATGTATATGTCAGTAGAGGTTCAGCAGGGAGATGGAAGAAATTATTTTCATAATAATAATAATAATAAATAATAATAATAAAAGATTTAATTTTTCAGGGAAAAAATCTAAACAAAATCCCCAAACTTAATGGCAATAATGAGGGAAGGAGAGCATTTACAAATAAAAAAGAGTATATTTAAGTAGAAACTCCTGCTATTTTTAAGAGTCCCTTGAAAACTGATTACCTGCATTGACCTGTGTCTAAAGCTATTGACAAAGATAAGCAGGGACAGGCAGTAGTCACTTCAGATTCAGTTCTGGTAGTTTGAATTAGATGGACCAAACAAGCTGGAATTATCCATTAAATCAGCAAAATCTGCTTGTCCTTTGCTTTAATGCTTGATTAATGCTGACAAGCAAAGGACATGGAGCCGGCCCTTCCCCGGCCACGCAGCAGCTGGGGATGTGCCTGTCCATGGCCAGAGCCCCCCTTCTGCTGGGAGATTGGGATGGGATTTCAGAGCCATGGGTCTGTGTGGGAGCAGAGGCTGCCCTGGGAGCTGTGATGCAGGAGGGCTTTGCAGGATTATCCTTCCTGCAGCTCGTGGGAAGAGCCTGGTGGATGCAAAACACTGTTCCCCCAAATGCTTGGGAAGTGTCCTTGTGGCCATGACTCTGGTTTTCTCTACTTCTTCACTTGAAGCCTTCATGGAATGGTCAAGGAAGTGTTAGTTTGAAGTGTCCAGATTTTCAGGTTTGGCTTGGCCATAAGAAATCAAAGCTAAATCCACAGTCTTGGAGGTTAAAGATCCTCCATGGAGTTAAATCCAGTTGGGTGCTGGTCACCAGGGGTGCCCCCAGGGCTCAGCACTGGGGACAGCCCTGCTTAATGTCTTTATTGACAATGTGGACGAGGGGACTGAGGGCACCTTCAGCCAGTTTGCAGAGGACAGTGAGTTGGGTGGGAGAGCTGATTTGCTGGAGAAGGTTCTGGAGAGGGATCTGGACAGGCTGGATCATGGGTTGAGCTCAAGTGGGTGAGGCTCAACAAGGCCAAGGGCTGGGTCACAACACCACCATGGAATGCTCCAGGATTGGGGCAGAGCAGCTGGAAAGCTGGAAAAGGCCCTGGGAGTGCTGGTGACAGTGGGGGCACATGAGCCCAGGTGTGCCCAGGTGGGCAAGAGGCCCGATGGCACCTGGATTGTGTCAGCCACAGTGTGGCAGCTGGACGAGGGCAGTGACTGTCCCCTGTGCTGGCACTGCTGGGACACCTCCAGTCCTGGGGCTGGAACGTGCCCAGGGAAGGGAATGGAGCTGGGAAGGGGCTGGAGCCCCAGGAGAGGCTGAGGGAGCTGGGAAAGGGGCTCAGCCTGGAGCAAAGGAGGCTCAGGGGGACCTTGTGGCTCTGCACAAGTCCCTGACAGGAGGGGGCAGCCGGGGGGGTCGGGCTCTGCTCCCAGGGAACAGGGACAGGAGAGAGGGAACGGCCTCAGGCTGGGCCAGGGGAGGCTCAGGTTGCATATTAGGGAATATTTCTTCACGAATAGGGTTATCAAGCATTGTCAGAGGCTGTCCAGGGCAGTGGAACCCTGAAGGGATTTAAAAGCAGTGTGGATGTGATGCTTAGAGACATGGCTTAGTGATGGACTTGGCAGGAAAGGAGGGGCACACGCGGCAAGGGAAGACAAGGCAGCTTTCCAGCCCCCTCCCTTGCCTTCCCTACCCCTCCTTTGCCTTGCCTTGCCTTGCCTACTCCTCCCTTGGTTTGAATTCCCTTCCCCTCCCCTGCCTTGCCTTCTTGAGTTAATGGTTGGGCTCGATGACCTTAAAGGCCTCTGCCAACCTAAACATTCTTTTATTCCATGAGTCTTTACAGCTCCTGGTATCCTTCACACACTCACACAGCACCTCTTCTCCAGCAGCAGAGCTCAAGCATGAAATAAAAAAATTGTTTCTGAGAGGGAGTTTGAGTTAAACAAAAATTGTGCACAAGAGGCAGCAGAATGGAAACCTTTCAGAAACAGCCTTTTAACACTGACTTTAAATGCTTTGAAGTGAAAGGTTCAGATTTCCCTGCATGTTTGCAGGTTGCCTTTGCATTTTTCAAAGCCTCTTTTCCTCTGTGCCGCCCCTTGCTCTGCATTATCTTGTTTCTGTTTGCCCTGGGCCATGAATGATTCCAATTACAGAACTGGGGTTTGCCTGCATGGCCACCCCATCCCTCTGCTGTTCCTTTTGATCAGTGTTTAACCCCCTCTCCTTGTGACAGAGTGGGCACGTGGAAGGGGGTGGAACCTGTCCTTCCCCTGAGTATGTGCTGAAAAAGAAGGAGGATGTCATTCCCAGGGCCGGATGTGTGGTCCTGCCGTGCCGTGTCTGGGGTGTCAGACCCAAACAATGAGAATTATGGTGCCATTTTGGTTCCAAATCTCTCTTGGATGTACCAGCGTGGCTGTTGGGTGATGAAATGGTTGCTGTTGTTAAGAAAAAACCCAACTCATTTCCCATGCACGTTCATGTTAATGAGCAGCTGACAGGATCCAGCTGCAGGCTGGGGACAGGACAAAGGGACACAGTGACAGGAGGAGGGGACACAGCTTCAAGCTGCCCCAGAGGAGGTCCAGGTTGGACATCAGGAAGAATTCCTTCACAGAAAGAGTTGCTAAACATCAGAAGGGGCTGCCCAGGGAGGTTTGGAGTCCCCATCCCTGGAGGTGTCCAAGGAACAGCTGGATGTGGCACTCAGAGTTCTGGGCCGGGGACACGGTGGGGATCGGGCACAGCTTGGGATTCGCTGCTCTTGGAGGTCTCAGGGATTCCAGGATTCTGTGATCGGGTGATGTGCTCTATCCTCTCACACCAAAACATTCCAGAAGCCCATCCCTGAAAGAGAGGAGTCAGATCTTGATCCCTGCAGGAGCCAGTCTAAGCTGGTAGTATGGACTCATGGATTGATCAAATTATTTTTACAACTAATTTTTAAGGCAATTCTTATGCTTCCTGGTTTTGGGGGTAAAGCCCAATCACAGAATCCCAGGATCACTGAGGTTGGAAAAGCCCTCCAAGGTCACCGAGTCCAACCTGTGCCCGATGCCCACCTTGTCCCCAGCCCAGAGCACTGAGTGCCACATCCAGTCCTTCCTTGGACACCTCCAGGGACGGGAACTCCAAACCTCCCTGGGCAGCCCCTTCCTGTGTCTGACCACCCTTTCTGGGAAGGAATTCCTCCTGAATTGCCATGTCCATGAGTGCCTGGCCCACTCCTCCTCTGGTTGGGCTGCCCTAGCAGTGCTGGTGGACTTTGCTTATCTTAGGCCCCAGCCCAGGCTGGAGAAATCTGAAATAGCTGTGGCAGCAACAGCCCTCCTGTTTCCAAGGAAAATGCTCTGTCCTGCATCACCCCAAGCACCTGCACTCAGGATCCCTCCAGGATATCCCCCCAACCACTTGCCCACTTCCCTGCAGTCTTGGGGAGGGCTGCACAGAGCCTGGGGAAGGAGGAGAGGTCAGCAAAGGAAGGGAAGAGGCTTTGAGGAGGGATCACAGAATCCTTAATGTTGGAAAAGACCTCCAAGATCATCAAGACCCATCTTCCTCACCCCACAAAAACAGGCAGCAGGAGGTCGTGCATCCTTCCTCCCAGGCTGAGGCCAGAAGCATTCCCAGGATATTGGAGAACTTAAAATATTTTTAAACATCAGAAATAAACTTCTCCTTGGATATCTTGGCTTAGGATGATGGGAGAAGTTTCACAGCAAAGAATTTTTGAAATGTTTTGTTACAGGAACATCAAAATAAAATGTTGGTTAAACCTACCGGGCCAAAAAAATTTGGTTGCTGGGCTGCTGCTCTGGACAGAAATTTTCTTCCAGTTCAAAAGAAAAACATGTCTTTTATGATGATTTGAAATTGAAAATACAAAAACAAAACTGTTGAAAAGGATGTGTTTCTCCTCTTAAAAAGAAAATAAATCAAAATAAACATTGAATAAAAAAACAAACCTTTTCAAGCAGGAAAAAGTTCCTTTTGGAAAATGCCAGAACTGAATGCTGTGAATAATTTAAATGGAGAATTCAACCCTGAGATTAAAAACATCTCATTGTTGCCAGATACACGCTCTGCCCTAAAAGCAGCAGGAAGAATTCAGGTGTTTGTAGTGAAATACTTGAGTCCAGGGATTTTAACTGCAACGTTGGTGTGTGAGCTGGGATCCAAACCAGATCCAAACCCAGGCCCCCACCTCAGGGGCAGTGGGAGAGCACAGAGCACACAGGAAGGCTGGGACAGAGTCAGGAGCACAAGTGAAATAATTAGAATATATTTTTGAGGCAGTTTGGTACCAGGCTCTGACTCCTGGGATTTTCCAAATGAATCAGGAAAATAACGGGAAACAGAGTTTCAGTGCAAAACCAACACGTAAGTTTTGGTTTTCTTTGGAGTTTTCACTAATTCCCACTCTTGCCAGGGCCTTGAAGCTGGGCTTGGCTTGAGGAAGGCAGCCCAGCAGGACTGTCAGAGCACCAGGAGAACAAGCCTGGATGAGCCTGCTGAGTTATGAACCATTTCATGGATAACAACAGTGATGGGGAACACGTGGATCACGGAGCAAGGCAGAAAGGAAGCCATAATTAAATATTCCCAAGTATAACCCCCAAATTACAGTGGACTAGGAAGTAAGCAAATGACACCCAGGAAGAGAGCAGCTGATTCTGAGCTGATTATCATAATGTAAATGCCAACAGCAATTTACTCAAATCAGAGAGGTTTTCTTGCAGCGTGGAAAGTGGGTTTAGCCCTAATCAAAATAAAATCAATGTATATTTCAAAACAGATTAATGCTGGGAAACAAAGCAGCCATGATTGTTATTCATTATCTTCATCAGCACCGAGAGGGAATAATTTCTATTACTGCGTAATTACAGAGATGTTAACAATTAATTAAGTCAACGTGATGATAGCCAGTGATTTGGGGAATGGAGAAGAGATTGTCCTCCCTTACTGTGTTTTTGTTGCCTCAGCCCAGCTCAAACCACAGCTCTGGTGACAGTCCTGAGTGGTGACAGCTCAGGGAAGCAGAGGCAGGGAAGGCTGCTCCAGTGCTGCCTCGCAGTCCCCATTTCACAGCTGCTCAGGCCCTGGCTTTTGGAGAGTCCCCAGAGTCCAAGCCCTGGCTGTCAGCGTCCAGCCTCCCCTGGCTCAGCCAGCTTGGTTTGAATCTGTTCCTTCCCAGAAACTCATTACGGATTTGGGACTAAAAGTCTCCTTGCTGTGAGCAGAAAGAGCTGGAAAGAGCTGGGTTGGGATCCAAGGGGCAGGAGGCAGAGCTGGCCATGCCCAGGACACCTGCAGCCACCACAGGTGCAGGGATGCTCCAGGCTCACTCAACCCCTAAACAGCCCAAAGAGGGGCAATGGGAGCAATGAGGCATCCAAGAACTGTTCCTTTCATCCAGATTTGTCACTTCTCCTCGACACACGAGGTGTCAGCTCTGAGAGGATCCTCAGGAGGCTGATCCAAACCTGTCTCTTCAGGCCTGAGTGCCCAAAACATCTCAACCCCCCACCATCACCAGCTAAGTCTGAAGGGAGAACTCATGGTCTTGGAGAAAACGAGGTTTGAACAAGCGTTGAGTCATTCAGTCCAAGTGTCAGTGTGATGCTGAATCCCCCTTCCCTGAGGGTGTCTCCTGCTGTCCCTGCCATCCCAGATGCCGAAGCTGAGGAGCCCAAACCTCTCCCCTGCACGGAGGGCTGAGCTCCCAGCGTGGCTCGAGCTGCAGGGAGCAGACAGCTCATCCATTTGAACCCTGCTGGTCCATCCAAAGGCATCAGTCCTGCTCCTGGGACTTTGGGAAGGGATTTTAATGGCAGCCTTGCCTAAAGATCCTCTTAACTCCTGACTGCACAATTGGTGGCCGGACACCAGGAGCCCTGGGTTCAAGGGGTCCTCACTGCTGGGTTTATTGCCAGAGACTCTAAGTAATTGTCTTTAACAGGATTTTCCTTGCACTCTGTTGCAGGAAAAGTGGTCCATTTATATTCATTGTACCTTATAAATGCTCCTACCATAACAATTGCTCTTGATTATAGTGGACTTTGTTTTCCTTTGTATTTAATAACATGAGAAAAATGACACATGACAGAAATCTAGACAGCATTCTGCTCCCCTCCCTTCTGGTGTCTTTCTGAAGTGTGATCCACAGTTTAAATTGAAGAATATCTTGGATTTTTCTTTTTTCTTTTTCTTTTTGGAATGGGGAGAAAAGTGCATTAATGAGTTGGATTTGCCATAGTGCTGAGCAACTGAGTTTTTCCGTAGTGCTGAGCAACTGAGTTTTTCCTTGGGTTTTCATATCCTTGACAGCTCAAAACATCAGGCCCCAATTTTTTGTAGGAAAAGGTTGACTTCCAGGGACAAGAAGCTGATTGCCAAATATACATTAGAGATTTTACTTGATAAACTGGATCCGGGATGTAATTATGGTTTTCAGTGTATTTTACTCAACTAATTTCTTGAAGGAGGTTGTTTAAGAGGGTGGACCTTGTAGGATTTATGTAGGTGCAACAGAGTTTGTTTTTTATTGTAATTAAATTAATTTAATTAATTTAATTAAAGAGAAGGATGGAGATGAAAGCATTGGGAATGAGACCCCCTGGTCTCTCCTTAGGTAACATTTTTGCTGTTAACATTACTGAGAGCAAACCCAGGCTGCTCTGAGCACTGAGAAGTCACTTTTTCAGCCAGCTAATGGATTTTACCCTTACAAACACCATGCAAATGTGTTGTCTGGATACGAGGTGGATGGGACCATCACCTCCTGTTACATCCCCCATCCTAGCCAGGGCTGCAGGAACCTGTACAACTGAGGCACCTCATTCCATCCATGCTCTGGCAGGACTTCTACACCTCCCTAGAGGGGCCTGATTGAACCTACTATTGCCCCAGATAATATTTAGTGTGCTACAAGTGGAATACATTCATATTTTCCTGCAACGTTCCTCTCACCCCAGGGTTTCGGCTGCTTTCATCTGCGTGCTTTCAGTCTGCACTGAATTTAATCTGCGGGGAAATAATTGTTTCTCTTACGGAGTGAGGAGTGCTCAGCCCCAGCAGCTCGGAGTGTTTAGGATGTGAGGGACATTTATTAGGCTCTTTCTGTCATTCCTTCCCCATTAATGAGCCCTCATTCCAGCAGTGTGCTCCCACAGGGCACAGATCAATGCAGATAAATGTGGCTCGAGCTCCAGCCTCCCAGTGTTCCCCCGAGCCTGCCGAGGAGGAGCCGACAGTGCTCTTGTGGTCTGAACCCCAGGACCCAGGAACACACTGGAAACCCTGGCAGATCTGCTCTGGTGCCTCTCCATGTTCCAGGAGCCCTCTGCTCCCCTCCCAGGAGCTTTGCTAATTGCTGCTGCCAATTTGGGCTCCAGCTGCAGCCCTGGCCCCAGAGCCCAGCAGGGCTGTGCTCAGACAAGAGCCCTGTTCTGTACAAATGTTCGTCCTGGGCTGTGCCATCCACGGCTTCAGTCACCCTGAGACCGGTTGTGGCTGCGCTCTGGCACTCTCACAGCTCAAATCTCTCGCCTCCCTGCCTTGGGGCTTGTATAATCTTTCAGTTTCCTCTTTCATGGCCGTTCAGGAGCTGACAAAACATATCTGAGTGCTGTTAACTGTCAGGCAGTGCTGATTTCCCAAAAGCCATGGGCAGAGGATGCAGAGAGGCTCAGTGAGCAGCCAGCTGGAGGGGAGGTGGCTGAGCCACTCTGTCCCACCAGCCTGGGTCACTCCACTGAGCTCCTGCCAGTGTATTTCTCCCCCAGCTGCCTGAACTGCCTTTGGACAGGGGCTTCTTGTTGCTCCTCTTCCTCCTCACTCTCCTGCCTGTGCCACCTCCTTTTCCTGCCCAGTGCTCCTGTTCTGGAGCATGAGCAGCAGCACCCTGGCAGTCCCAACATCCCAGCTGCCCTGGGATATGACACAGCTGCCTCTCCCAGTGCTCACCAGCTTTCCTTACTGTTTGCTCTCTTCACACCACCAAAGAGCAAGCAGCACCCCCCAGGTTCAGTGTTTTCATGGGAAAAAGGTGGAAATTGGAGAGGGATAAACAGGAGAGAGATCTCAGACAACTTCAGCCACAATCAGGATGTGGGCAGAGAAGCTTGGTGGCCACAGTGACGCATTTCTTCATCAACCACTGCCCAGACATCTCGGGTCACCCCCAGGTGTCCGTGGTACCTCTTTCCCCCACGGGCAGTGCCTGTGCATGGTGCACTCCCAGTCGCCACTTTCCAGCCTGGGGACATTTGCCAGCACTGTGTGTCCTGCACATGGTGACACAATTTGGGCTGCCTTGGAGACCATGGTCAGAACTCAGTCCTGTCTCCCAAAATCAACGTGCTTATGGAAAGAGGTGATGGAGGGTGAAGGCAAAAGGGCTGCTGAGAGTCTCCTTTGGGTACCTTCTTCCAGGCTGGCAAAGCAGGATGAAAACTGGGTCTTGGATTGCTCCCAAAATTGTCCAGGGCAGCAAGACAAGCCCAGGGGCTGACCAGAGATGGTGCCAAAGCTCTAATGAATAGGGCTGCAAGGTTGTTAAAGGGGCTGAAGAGTTCACAGAATCCTTGGGGCTGAAAGGGACCTCTGGGGATCATCCAGTCCAACCCCTCTGCCCGGACAGGGTCACCAGGAGCAGGTGGGTTTGGGATGTCTCCAGAGAGGGAGACTCCAGGCCCTCCCTGGGCAGCTCTTCCAGTGCTGTGACACCTTCAGTGTAAAGAAATTCTATCTCATGTTGAGGTGGAACTTCTTGTGGTTTAGTTCATGGCCATCACAAATCACAAAACATGTTTATTCCACAAAAAGCTTTGGTTTGGGGGGAACACACTTTATCTGCCTGGGAGCCACAGGGTCTGGAGGCAGATGGAGACATCCCATGAGGAAACTCCTCTCTCCCCAGCCCCTAAGAGCACCCCAGGAGAAGTGCACAGGCTTCTATCCCTGCACGATGCAGCGAATGCAGGAGGCTGCACTTAAGGGAAGCTGTGGGAACAGGAGGTGCCAGGCTCTCAAACACAAAATCCCCTGTGGGCCAGACCCCCCCCTTGCCACGTTGCTGACCAGCAGCTCAGTGTGCTGTGTCCCCTGAGCCCTGGAGGTTGCTCTCCCTCAGCTCGGGAATTCCATTTTGGATTTGTGAGCACTCAGAAACCTTTGTGGCACTCGAAGCACATCTTGCAGCAAGGGCTTGGCTCCTGCTGGGGATGCTCTGTCTTAGAGCTGCTGGGTGCACTCAGGGAAGGCTCAGGAGCAGAGATCATTTCAGAGAACTGTTCTCTAAGCCAAGGGTTTCCAGGTTGGGAAATGAGGGAACCAGGCCTGGCCCTGCCCCTTCTGCTCAGCCAGGACCCTCAGAGAGGCTCATTTCTCACCATCTGAGCTCTTGTACCAGTCCAAGACATTCCTTGTCCCACCAGTTCCTTTCCAATAGCACCCAAGAGCTTTCCCTGAGCCAGACCACACCTGGGACATCATCCACACACATCATCCTGTGTGACAGAGAGCCACTGTCTGCATTTTGGGATGAGGATGGCCTGACTCCTTGATAAAGGTGTTGAGCTGAGTCTGCACCTGGCCCAGTCCCTGCTCAGTCCCACAAAGCACTCCCACCTCAGGCACACCCTGAGGAAAGACTGGAGAAGACAAATGTGTGAGCATTTCTCAGCATTTTAACATGAAGACAGCAGTGCTGAGCAGGCAGGAGTTCTGTTTGATCTGTTTGATCTATTGAATCGCATTTTTCCCTTGCTTATACATCAGATTTTTTTGTATCTCGACTTTCTCCTGCCTGTGCTGAGCAGCCACAGAGATTTTCCCACCCCCCAGCAGAGCTGGGTCCCTCATTACCATCATCCAGAGCTGGCAGCCAAGGCAAAACCAGATCAGAGAATCACAGAACCAGAGCAGGGGTGGGGTCAGAAGGGGCCCTAAAGACCACCAGCAGGAAAAGACCTCTAAGGCCCTCGAGTCCAAGCATTAACCCAACGCTGCTCTGTCCACCCTGCGGGTGTCTCTGTGCTCTGAGGAGGCTCCTCTTGCTCCTCCTCCTCGTGCCTGGGCATCAGGGCAGCTCTGGCAGCACAGGGTGGTGCCTGCCAAGGGTGTGCTCTGAACATCCCAACGAGGAGCACTCTCCAAAAGCTTTCCCTGAAGAAAAAACCCCAACCCCAAACACATTATCCCCTTACTGCCTGTGTTTGGGAGAACAGAGAGCAGCTGCAATTCGGAGTCATGGCTTGAAGTTCTTTTGAATTAAAATAATCCAATTTATGAAAAATTCTAAGCAAAGGTGACACCGGATGTTTCAGTGCATCCCCAGCCCAGGGGTGACAACTGGAAGGCCCCCAGGAGGAGTTTCCTGTGCATCCCCAGTGTTAACCTCATCTGGCCACAGCTGGAAGGCAAAAAAAGCTGTGTATACCTGTCCAGAAAGCTCTTTTCCTCTGCCCTGAAGCTGTGACAGCAGCCAGAAACCAGTGTTTAAAACCCTCCCCACACAGAAAGTGGTGAGAGAGAGGTTTTTAGGGGCACAGCCATTTCAGGTGGGGCCAAGGCCCATCTGGGCACGGCGTGTCCTGAGCTCTGCAATTGTCTCCTGCTGCCCCATGGAGCTGAGAGTGCTGCTTATTGATTTTCTACAGTCAACTCAATGCCAGAGCCATCGCTGCGGTTCAGAGGATGGAAAACAGAGCAGGGAGAGCCTGCAGGGCCAGGCTGACTGGCAGAGGCCCTGCCCTGTGACACGGCAGTGACAGGTATTTAACAATGCCAGTCTCACCTCGGAGCAGACACAGCTGACACCGCGTGCTGAGCGCTGGCAGCACCCCCCTGTAACCTGCCCACAGCTTTGCTCTCTGTACCACGCCTCCCACGACAGCAAAATGTCACCGTGCACTGCCGATTTCGGGTGGGGGAAGCCATGCAGACAATCAATGTGATCGGTAATGCAAGCATCGTTTATTAGCAATACAGAGGCACTTATATAGCATTGAATACAAGCTTATCAGTTCTTTAATTAGTTTAAACTTACAAAGGCACATTCTTACTTCTACAGAATTGGGTTAGATAAAAGACTACATTTGGCAAGCTTTATGTTTTGTCTTGAAAGATCAAAAATCTTCCTCCCTTCTCATGGTCAGTATATCTTATCAGCACAGGACTGTACCTCCTTAAAACTCCCTTTTTGTTCTCAGGCTTGTTTCTCACACAGGCATTTCTCATGGAGGCTTTTTCTCATGCAGGCCTTTGCTTGCAGGCCTTTGCTTTGTACAGTTCTGTTATTGATTTGTTCCCTTTATCAATAATCCATGTCCCTGATCCTCTAACCATTTTCCAACAGTGCACCTGAGGGGACACCTGCGCTGCTGCCCCTCCTGCTGTAGCACCCACACATCCCATCCCAGGTTTAGCTTTTCTTCCCACCCATCTGATTTCCTTTTGGTGGAACTTGTTTGGATCCTGCTGCCTGGCTCCCTGTGCTTGCATCCCAGAGGTGATGGAAATCCTCTGTAGAGCACCTTCCCAGCCAGGCTTTGCTCCCAGGGAGGCTCTCAAAAAGAGAGTTTGGTGTCTCCAAAGTGATGCTGAGATTCGGGGTGTGCTGGTGGCCTCCTGCCCTGCCCCCATCCCTCCCTCCTCCTGCAGCCCTTTGCTCTGTCTGGCTGCCAAAGGCACAAATCAGACTTGAAAGAGTTCAGGGCTATTGCCCAGGTAATTATATTTACCTTGGAGCCTGGCTCTGCTAGGACTGAGTGTAAATCCAGGCTTCAGTAGGGTGGTCAGTGACTGTCCCTGCATGAATTTATTCATACTGTGAAGTGACACTTTGTCCTCTTACCTGCTGTGGATTTCAACCTTTTAAATCATTCTGGAAACAGGACACATTTGGCAGCTAAATCCTAATGGGTTCCTTCCTTCTCCCACCATTTCACCATCTCCTCATGCAGGTTTGTAATTACAGATGGGATTTTGACAAGTCAGATTCCCTGTAATGGCAAATTTAAGCTCCCTGATGTGAATCAGAGGGAGCCAAGATGATTTTGCAATGCGTATTTATTAAGGATAATGGGGGCTGGAGTCACTTTCTCTCACCAGAGCTGCATTCTGGGATTTATCTGCTACGAGGCCTGATTTTTAGTGAGAAAAGGATTTTACCCCCTCACAGACACACAAAGCAGCATAAACCCCATTGCTGTTGATACAGGAACACTCATTTTATGGAAATGCAGAAGACACCTTCCAGTGTCTCCAAAACCTGGAGAGGGACTTGGGACAAGGGATGGAGTGCCAGGACAAGAGGGAATGCCCTCCCACTGCCAGAGGGCAGGGATGGATGGGATATTGGGAAGGAATTGCTCCCTGGGAGGGTGGGGAGGCCCTGGCACAGGGTGCCCAGAGCAGCTGTGGCTGCCCCTGGATCCCTGGCAGTGTCCAAGGCCAGGCTGGATGGGGCTTGGAGCAGCCTGGGACAGTGGAAGGTGTCCCTGCCCGTGGCAGGAGGGAGGACTGGGTGGGATTTAAGGTCCCTGGGAACCAGCCCCTAGATCTTCCCACCCTCTCCACCCTCTCAGCCACTTTCCCACCTCTGCAGACACACACATCAGGAAATCCCAAGGTCCCTGCCCACAGGATCTTTCCCTGGCTCAGCCAAACCCAGCATGGAACTTTTACCCTGTGCAGAGCTGTCTGGTGGGTGTAACAAGATTTGGACACCTCTTCAACACTTCTTTTGGCCAAATCTCTGCCTTGGTGCCTGAATTGCACTGAGTCCTTCTGCTCCTCAAACCAGGGCAGCTCTCTGAAGAGACTCAAGCAGTAGAGGCCTCTACCCAAGTCCAGATCAATGTCATGGGGAAAAATTAAAAATTTCTGGCTAAATTCAGAAGAAGAAATGAAAGTGCAGCTTTTGGCTTGTCCCTGCACCCTGACAATTCCTGCCCAGGATCAATCAAGGGCAAGAATGACCTAGGTGCCACATTCCTTCTGAAAGTAGTGATAAAGATAATTTCCCTTCCCTTACGTTGCAAGCCCTGCACTCCAACTGTGACAAAGAGCTCAAATTCACACATTTGCCTGTATTCTGTTTTCTTCTAAAGGTGTTTTTATCTGCATTTTATTCAACTGAATGAAAATGGAAATGACCTCCTTGGCTCAGGCAGGGACAGCCCTGTTCCAGCAGCGGGGCTGGACCGCAGTGTCCCAGTTCCACATTCCCATCAAGGGAAGCTCTCTGCTTGCTGGTTGCTTTTAGGGTGTTTTCAGGGGCAAATTAATATTTCAGCAAAGCTTTCCTGATTTGCTCTGGGAGACAAATCCAACTCTTTCAAACACAGACCAGCCTGGGGTGCTGTGCACACCCTGGGACACAGCACTAGGGAAAGGGAGGATCACTCTTCCTTGTCACCATTTGTCCCAAAAGGAGTTTTGCTGACCCAAAAAGGGAAAAATAAGCCAAGGACACTTTAGGAACCCCAGAACACCCAGCATTGTGCCTGAGCTGTGCATTTACCTTGCTCCTGGCCATGCTCACAGGCTCCATTTCAGCCACAGGAATAATTCATGAGAAATTAATCCGTATATGTATATATAAATTCTACATCCTCTGCAGTATTTTTACTGGGATAAGGACATGAAAACAGCAATTAAGCATGAGACTGACTAGACACAGTCTCTCCCTGGTCACAGGGAAGATTTTGCAGACTTTAATACCTGCCAGGGACTGGGGCTTAGCACCCCTGGGACCCTACACTGCAGCATTAACTGCCTCCAGAATTGCAGCCCTTCACCTCTGCCCACTGTGTACAAACAGCTGCTGTATCCTGTGTGGAGATCCAAATGAAGCTTTTCAATTGCTTTGGAGATGTTGGACCTAGCAAAGGTCCCAGTGCTCCACTTGGTGCTGCTTCCCTGCAGCTGGGAAAGGTGCTGTAGGAGGTGTGAGGATTTAATGGGATAATCACTAAAAACCATCAGGATTTTAGAAATTAAGGCTTAAAAGTTCCAAGTGTCCAAGACCAGGCTGGACGGGGCTTGGAGCAACCTGGGGTAGTGGAAGCTGTTCCTGCCCATGGCAGGTGGGTTGGAACAAGGTGAGCTTTAATGTCCTTCACAACCCAAACCATTCTGTGATCCTCTTAATCTGTGAACTTGCATGAACTCATAAATACGTTGGAAAACTTGTTCTTTCACTCTCTACTTTGCCTGTCCCAAACTTTTCCCAGCAACAGGAAAAATCAAGTTCATCATCACGAAGAAAAGTGTAAGGAAAAGTGCAAAGAAAACTGCAGGACTCACAGTAAAATCAAGGAAGATTTTGTTTTAAATATTTGATTTGACAGAGGAGCAAAGAAGAAGTAGGGGCCTCTTTCATGCATATGTTGCTCAGTTTTAACCATTAACTCTGTTGTGTTTTACTTACAGACCTCAGGGTTGATACTTTCAGGGTAACCAGGAGCACATCCCACTCAGCACATTCTGTGGTTCTGTGAAATATAATATCACCTGCTTAATACTCTGAAAATCAGGCCATTTCAGGTATCTTCAGCTGAGAATGGGACTCTCTGCCCCATCAGGGTAAAAATCCTTGTCTGGGGTTTTGGTGAGAGGTGAGGGTTTGGTGCTGCCTGGCTCTCCATGGCCACCTTGGCTCGTTTGCCTCTTCAGCCCAGCTCTGAAGCCAGCTTTTCCTGCCTGCTTTGCTTCCCTGTCCCTGCTGCCAGCAGTGCTCCCTGCCCATGGGTGCTCTGAGGACTCCTGAGGGAGGGAGATCATCCCTGTCCCCCTCTGGAGCCAGTCCTTCGCATGCCCCCAAACCAGCCGTGCCTCGCCAGCTCTGGCGTTTGGTTCAGGTTCCTCCTGCTCTGGAAACCTGACAGAGGATTTTGTGCTGCTTTACGGGATTTGTAAATCCCCTGCAGGGGGAAAATATGTAAATATTGCTGTGGCCTTACAAAGGAGTCAGACATTGTGGGGGCATCCCACGAGTAAAACAAGCAGCTTCTCAGTCTGGGTTCCCCTGTGAAGGTTTTCAGGCAGATTTTACAAGTCCAGTGTGAGATGCAGAATAAGACCTCCAGCACACAGATTTCTGCTCTAAACTCCAAACTAATCACAGCAGACAAGGTGATTGACTGAATAATCCTCTCTTGTTTTTATTTTCCCCCACAAATGATCTGTGTCTCTGCATTTTCCCTCCGCCCATTAGAGAGCTGCTGCAGCAAACAGCCAGAGCTGTGTCTGTCCCAGCCCTGCTTTCAGTGCCAGGCAGAGCCTGATGTGACCCCCCAGTCCCCCAGAGTGGCTCCGCACTGGGAGGAACCCAGCTGTGCTGCCTTCTTAATTTGCAGCTTTCCAAAGCAATCGCATTAACGCCCGTCCCCAGCGTCCCACTTTTACAGCCTGTTCCTCATTTCCACGGAATCACAGGATCCCAGAATGGGTTGGGTTGGAAGGGATCCTAAAGCTCATCCCATTCCACCCCTGCCATGGACAGGGACACCTTCCACTGTCCCAAGTGGCTCCAAGCCCCATCCAGCCTGCCCTTGGACACTGCCAGGGATCCAGGGGCAGCCACAGCTTCTCTGGGCACCCTGTGCCAGGGCCTCCCCACCCTCACAGGGAACAATTCCTTCCTAATGTCCAGTCTGAACCCATTCTCTGTCAGTTTGAAGTCATTTCCCCATGTCCTGTCACTCCAGGCCCTTGGAAATTGTCCTTCTTTATCTTTCTTGTCGGCTCCTTCAGGCCCTGCAAGGCCACACTGAGGTCACCCCAGAGCTTCTCCTCTCCAGGCTGAACAATCCCAGCTCTCACAGCCTTTCCTCCCAGCAGAGCTGCTCCATCCCTCTGCTCATCCTGGTGCCTCCTCTGGCCTCTCTCCAGCAGCTCCATGTCCTCCCTGTGCTGGGCCCATGGCTGGGGCAGCTCTGCAGGTGGGGCCTCACCTGAGCAGGGCACAGGAGCAGAATCCCCCTTCCCCTGCTGCCCACCAGGGCAAGAGTCATCCATCAATCCAAAGCCCAAACTTCGTTTTCTTGGAGGGTACAGACAGCTTAGGAGTTAAATATAATTCTGGCCCTGCAGACCTTATTCCCAACTAGAGATTTCAGGACTTCTCCCCTTTTACATCCCCCTGGAGACATCTGACACTGCCAGAGCAGCAGTCCAGAATTCTGGCAAAGCTCTCTCCAAAATGGGTCACTTCCTCAAGGAGTGAACATGGAGCTGTTTGCTGCTCTTACAGGACAAGGGCATTTATGTTTTCACACAGCTGGGAATAAGATATGAAGTGTACCAGAGCTTAGGTGTCAATGTTCCTTCACAGGTCTGCAGGTCTGCAGGCTGTGGTGTGGAATTTTGTCGGGAAGGAGAAAAAAATCCCCTGAGATTGGCACTGGAGAGAGAGATGTGAGAAAGAAAGGCACACGCCGAGAAGGAAGCTCAGAGAGAGAGGAAAGGCTCCAGAAGAACATAAAGTACATTTGGGAAATGATAAACACATTAAAATCAGGGATTTCTGCTGCGTTGTGCCCATCTGGGATGGGAACCAGGACCAGCATCTGGGAATGGCCCCTTGGAGCAGGGACCCCAAGCATCCATGCTGGGGGTAATTTCACATTGCTGCTGTACCTCAGAGGGGCTGGAGACACCTCTGCTGGCCCTGGGCAGAGGGGACACTGCTCTCCAGGCTGGCAGCAGTGGGATGGCTCCATGGAAGTTGCTTTTCAAGGATGCATCAGAGCTATTAGGCTTAGACCCAGGGACCTGGGTGATGTGGGAGAAGCTCAGTGGGAGAATCCTGAAATGGGGGAAGGTAGGACAGACAAAGTGTCAGCCCCAAGGTCACATCCAGAGGGAGGAGTGTCCATGGGTTCACCAGCAGCTCCAGTTTGGAGGGCTCATGTCCATAACTGCACCATGGAGGCAACACAGCCCTTGCCAGGCAGCTGCCCAGCCCTGAGCAGCACCAGCCAGGATGATTTGTACTGATAATCACCTCTGAAAAGCACAAAACTGGGGTAAAATAGGAGCTGTGAGGGACAAAATCCAGTTGCTAGCAGACCCCAGTCCCACTTGCTCTTCCATTTCCACCAGTGCACAGACCTGGCCATGGACAGGAGCTCTGGGAGGTCCCCAAAGGTTTCCTGCCCCCCCCCCCATTTCATCCAGTACAGGCACAGCCCTCGAGAGGAAAAGCCTGGCAGAGGCACCAGATCTTTCCTGCCAGGTCTCTCCTCCTTTGCATTAAGATCCAGGTTCAGGGACTGACAAATGTGCTGAAGTCACTGCTAAACCAGACTATTTCTGCAGCCTAATGGCACTTGTTTGCTGCCCAGGCTACAGGTACAACTGAGCTCGTTCTGTGTTAAGAAAGACAACCAAGAGCTAAAAATAAAGGGGATGATGGGCAGATGCACGGCTGTCACAATAGAAACAGATCCCTTGCAGCCCCTCCCCATCACTCAGAGCAGAGCTGTGACTGCTAATGGCAATTTGGCTCTCCCCTGTTCCCATTTAGGAACTTTATTTTAAATCAAGCCGAGGAAAAAAATGGAATTTCTGCAGAAGTGTTGATATTTTCCAGGGAATACAGAGTTTGGAAAGCTGCCAATTTCAGTTGCTGGTAGAGATAACTCAGTGGGGCTTGTACCAAGCTGAGAGGTTCAGCCCCCAGGGGGAAGAAGTTCAGAGTTTGTTGCCATTGAGCCCAGGGCCAGATAAAAAATTTGATTGCAAAACCAAGTGTTTCTAATGCTTTTTTGCCTTTTTTTTTTTTTCTTTGCATGCTGGGAACAGCTGCTCCTCAGAGCTCCCCAGAGATACTCCAGGGAAAGCACCTGGCAGAGCCTCACTCGTGACACGTGGGGCAGCTGAGCCAGGCAGGGCTCTTGGGACCAGGAATGTGCACTGGGAGAGTGGTTCCAGCCTCCCCATTCCCTGCAGAAGTTCTCCAGGTCTGTTCATCCTTCCACAGAGAGGTTAAAAGAAGGGTGTAAAAGCAAACTCCCAACCTGTTTTGTGTGCAATTCTGGGTGCTCAGTGAGAGGTACCCCCAGGAATCAGTGAGGAGAGTCACAGAATCCCAGAGTGGTTTGGGTTGGAAGGGATCTCAAAGCCCATCTCATCCCAAACCTTCCTCTAGACCAGGTTGCTCCAAGCTCTGTCCAACCTGACCTGGAATCCCAAATGCTTTTGGCAAGAAAAACCCACACTGCAAGAGTCACTCCAGCTCCAGCAGGAGCAAAGTCTTCCATGCTCTTCAGGATGTGGGGAGAGAAGGATTTCTTCTTCCTTTAGCACAGAATCAACATTTTATTCTCGGTACTCTTCATAGTTTAGAAACCCTGCTTGATAAAATACTAGAGGGGCTCATTAACTGCAAAGATTTGTCAGTTTTCCCAAAGCAATCAGGGTGTTAGTTAGACCAAAGGAGCAAATGGAAAACTGAACAGGAAGCCAAGCACAGCCCCATTAATCCTGGGTTATGGATCGACATTTGTCAACTCTATTGAAGTCTGTTGTACCGAGTAGAGCCCAGGAGACCACTCAATTACTTTATCTCTGAGCAATTAGGATCCTGCTCTTTCAGGTCAATCTGTTAGCACAGAGGAAAAAAAAATCTGGATACAAGATTAACAGTAGAAAATCCACTGCCTTGTGTTGTGGGGTCTTTTAGAGGGGAAAAAAAACCAGCCCTGCCAGATTTTCCCTTTGAAATGCTGGGTTTGAGAAGCCAAGTTCACCGAATTTAGCATCAGCAAGGGGCTCCCAATATTGCTGTGTCCCCCAATATCCTCCTCTCCATCTCTTCCCAAGCATTTCTGTGTTTGCCAGGTGACTGCAGAAGGATCAATCCATTCTTGGAGCCAAAAATAGCCCAGGGATGCCTGTGCACTCTGCACTGGGACACATCCAGCACAGCCAGATTGAAGGGGCACTTGTGCCACATAAGCAAAGCCCTGTCAAGATTTAGGCTGGGGAAGCCAGGAGCCACTTTCAGCTCTTCCTTAGTGAGAGTGAAGGATTACTACAGAAGAAAGGGAATTTTTGGGGTGCACATCCATTTTTCTGTAGCTCATAATTCCCTTTCAGGAAGCACAGGTATCAGGAGATGCACAAGCTTGGAGGAGTTTTTAAAAGGATACAGAAAGGTACAGAACAGGAGAATAACTGAGTTATAAATTCCCAGTATTCAGGGACACAGGGATTTAACTTGAAAGCTGCAGCTTCTGCTTCTGACCTTAAATAAGGCACATGTGTGCAGAGGTGGGTCCTTTAAAGCAAGGATAGCTGGGATAAAAACTGCTGCCTCTCCACAAAAGCCTTCCCTTCACATCCTCCCACCCAGGGTGATGGTAGCACTTGGGAGAACTTGGAAAATGAAGCTGAGTCCACATCATGACCCAGAGATGTCACTGCACTCAACCCCACTCTCCTGAGCTGCTCTCACCCAGCTCATCCGAGCCCAGGCAGGATTTCAGCCACCAACTCCCAGCTGCTGGGGTGATGGACTGAGCTCCCAGTGACACCTGGATGGTCACAGCTCCATTCCATCACTGTTTTGGGAGGACTGCTGAGGTTACACAGAGCTGCAATCAGGAATTGCCTACACAGCCAAGGCCCTCCCCTAAATCTGCAGCCTGGTTTGGTCCTTCCGTGATCGTCCATCGAAAGATTGGGGTTTTTCATGTCAAGTAGAGATGCTGGAGAATGGGACTGGCAAAAGCTTGGATCTGGGGCTGCTTGATAGGGCTCCTGAGATAATTGAAATGTTGGTTTACAAAAAATGGCAGTCAATGAGCAATGGGAAACTCAAATTATTACCTCCAGCTTCAGGATGCTGTTTGACTCATTGAAGACTAGAGAGATGAACAGAGGTTTCAAAAATCCCCAAACAAGCCAAAAATCCTATGATAAATGGCTTCCAGTGAATGATTCCACCTATTTGTACAGGTTTTCTTTGCTATTTTAGAAGATGGAAATCATATATTGGGATTAATTTAACCAGTGAGTCAGGTTTGGTGGCTTAAATCACTCACTCCCCCCGCCTCTATCATTTCTGCAAACTCAATTCTTTTTCTTCTGTTCGTGAATCATCCCTGGTTTCCAGAATTCCATCCCTCACTCTCAGCTGTTGAATGAGCAGAGTGAATGGATGTGTTTTCTTCTCTGCACTGTTGACTCATTGCTCTTTCTTCAGAAAAAGCAGCCTGGCCATTAGCCTTGAGCTGATGGCAGGGGGGTTTAAAGAGGAGGAAAATGAGCTGAGTCTGTCCAGCCAGGTCATTGGGCCCCGTGCACAGCTGATGGTGCACACACCGTGTTCCTCCTGTTCCATCGCCAGGGATTTCACCAGAGCCACCCCTGAGAACTCCCTGGCGTTGCAGTGATGCTTTCAGCCATTAATGCCACTCACATGGACAGGTTGGCTATAAACTTTTTTATTTTCCACTTTATGGATAGGGAACCAAGACCTAGAGAGGGTTTCTCAGGCACAGGGGAGCTGTGTAAACCCAAATATCACAGGCAGGATGTTTGGACACCAGCTGAGCCCTGTGTCCTGGAACAGCTGGGGGATGTTCGTGCCTGACCCCACAAACAGCTTAGCACAGATGCACTGCGGGTCAGGAAGGGCTGAGATGGGGACAGGGGCACAAAGAAAACTCTGCTGGTGTTCAGAAGGAGGGCTGGGAGTCCTCCTGGCTTTCAACTCCAATCTCCCCATACCCAGGAGCACCAGGAGTGTTGCACTCGATGGCTGAGCAAATATATGGAGATGTTTGTTGGCTCAGAGAAGCACAAAACCCCCAAATACTGCTCCTGTTTGCTAAGACTCTTGTCTGTAGGCTCTGCCTAGACTGGGAACACTTCCCTGCTGTTGGAAAACAGCTCCAGCCTGCTGGGAATGTGCATGTGCTGATGTGAAGCACCCTTTTTGTTGCTGATGCCTTTTGCTGGTCTTGAAATCAAGAGTCGAACACTGTTAGAAGGGAAAAAGGGGTTTTACCTCTGTATTTATTTTAAGGATCCTTAGGTGCACACGTCCAGGTCAAATGCACCTCAATGCACACTGCAATGCACACCCCCAAAAGGTCTGGTATCACATTATAGGTGTTACTAATTAGCAGATCTATCAAAGATTCCCCAATGAGAGGCTCAAGTGAGCCCCCCTCCCCAAGGAACCTTCCCCTGGATGGTTCTATCTTGGTTTACAGAATGTGTTCTGGAGAGGACCTTGGGGTCTGGGGCACACTGATCCCCAGCTACGAAGCTTCTAAAATGTTCAGTCTCTCAGCTTGACAAACAAGTCCAAGAATGTAGGGAAAAAGCACTGGGAATACAGAAGTTGTAAAAAGGTATAACAGGGGTATAAAAGAAAAGGCAAAAAATCATCGTGGCATCACTGCTGAGATGGGAACAATTCCAAAATTAACACCAACATATACATCTGTGTCTGATATGGATGTATATATACCAGTATATCTCAATATTGGAGAGATATAGATTGTATGGATGATAAAGACAGATATTTATATAGGTGTAGATATAGATATAGATTAGATATAGCTGATATAGATGATAGGTATAGATATAGATAAAGATATAGATATAGATATAGATATAGATATAGATAGATATAGATACGAAAGCCTCCCTCCAGTGTGGCTGGGAGTGTCTTCCACCCATGGAGAGCCCCTGTCTCCAAACACCCCAGCAGGAATCCTCCTTTCATTCCCCAAACCCTGTGGCTTTCAGCATCAGAGGGAGGAGCTGGACACATCCATCCCTGAAATATCCTTTCCTCCCTGGCATGGAGAGCTCTGTCACAATACCCGAGATTAGTGCCAGGTGCCAGCCCCTGGATTCCTGGGATCACTCCATTATCCAGCTTTAATATGTAATGAAGATGACTCATTTGCCTCCTTATTACAGAGAGAAGTTGAAAAATGTGAGTTGTGGGTATTGAAAAGGCCCAGAAAGCTGGAGGCAAACAAACAGACTGCTTTTATTTTAAACTTCATGGGGTTTTTTTAAGCCAGCTGCGCACTGCCTGAGTGCAGCCCTGCCCTGAACACGCCTGGGTGTCCAGTTCATCACTGCATCACTCCACAGTTGTGCTGGGATAACTGTGCTGAAGCCCTCAGGCTTACATGGCTTCAAATCATGGGATCCTGGAATTGTTAAGGCTGAAAAAGACCTTTAAGATCATCAAGTTCAACCATCAACCCAGTACCACCATGTTCACCACTAACCCATGTCCCCAAGTGCCACATCCACATGTTTTTTGAACACTTCCAGGGATGGGGACTCCACCACTGCCCTGGTCAGGCTGTGCCAATTCCTGGCCACCCTTTCCATGAAGAAATTTTCCCAAATACCCACCCTGAGCCTCCCCTGGCCCAGCCTGAGGCCGTTCCCTCTCCTCCTTCCCTGGGAGCAGAGCCCGACCCCCCCGGCTGCCCCCTCCTGTCAGGGACTTGTGCAGAGCCACAAGGTCCCCCCTGAGCCTCCTTTGCTCCAGGCTGAGCCCCTTTCCAGCTCCCTCAGCCGCTCCTGGGGCTCCAGCCCCTTCCCAGCTCCGTTCCCTTCCCTGGACACTCCAGCACTTTAGAGCAGCATTTCTTTCTGCCCTGTAAACCCTTCTGCTTCTTATTCCATCTTGGATGGCTTTGCCCAGCTTCTGTCAGCCCTCAAATATCCCATAAAATAACCTTTTTCACAGTATCCCTGTGGATGCTCTCTGGGTCCTCCTTTATGCAATTTCAGAGGGTTGGAGAGCTTTCCATGCTACATTGCCCTCAGAAATGGAATTCTCCCAAAGCACAGCTTTGAGCAGCACGTACATCAGTGTCTGGAATTATGCTAAGCACTGCTCATCGGAATTATTTTATTAACTGGAAAGGGGCAGCACACACAATTTAACAGGGGAGAAAGAGCAACAAATCTAAGAAGAAAAATCAGTATTTTACAGAGAGAAGAAAGCCAGGAAACCAGTGACTATAAAAGCCTTGCTGCAATTAAAGGATCTTTTATTGTGAGGATTTAAAAGCTTTTGCTTTTCAGGGTACACATTATGGAAGGCAATGAAGGGATCTGCTGGGGACAGGGTGCTGGCAGGTGCCCAGGCACCAGGGCTGACAGCAAAACCCGGGTTTTACTGAAAACAGGCTTTGGTAGACCTCAGAACTGTGTCAGACATCAGCAGGACTGGCTCCATCCTGCCTGGGGAAAAGGCATGACTGCCAACAGGAGAAGGATCTGCTGGATTAGGGATTTCTCCTTCTCCCAGCCATCCGAGGCCGGGCACAATTTTGTCCTGGGCACAGTTTTGTGCTGGGCACTCTGTCACCCTCTGAGACTGCTCACAGGCATAGATCAAAGCTGCACTCCCAGCTCTGCTGCCAGGGGTGCCTGTGGAGGAGAAGCCTCACTAAAACCTCCCCAGGCAGGGGGCAGAAACGACATCAAAATATTTATCTGCAAAGAGTTAATGATTCCTGTGGTTGTTAATTCAGCAGGGGAGAGGCGTGCTGGGATCAAAACAAAGCAGAAGGGAATCAGAAATCCTTGCCTGGATCTCCCCTTAGCTCGTTTCTTTGCAGTGGGCAACGACACTTAACCATCTGAGGACTTTTCTTTCTCTGGAAACAGAAATAGATATGAAAATGTATATGCAGAGACAAATGCGAGATTGTGTGAGCACGTGCATCGCTGGATGTACAGCGTGTTTATGAGCATCTCTTACAGAGTGTTGGGAGTCAAATAACAAACATTTTGGAGCGTTTGCAGCTCTGTTGTTGACAGCAGCTGGAGCAACGCAAAGCCTCATTCACCATTTCAGAGCTGCTTCTGCAGTGCATGCAAGGAGCTCACACTAGGTGCAACAGAGTAACACATTGAATTGTGTTGTATTGCGAGAAAATTTGATTTATTTGATGGCTTTGCTTTGAATAAAAAAAAAACAGTAAAGGAATTGTTTTGTTATTACTGTGGAGCATGGCTGAGATCTCAGCAGCAGTGGGAGGTTCATTTAATATGGAACAGCTGCAGGAAGAGCTAATATGGACATAAACCTCCCCTAGACCCAAACTAGACTCGAGGAAAGAGTCCTGCAAAGACTCTGAGAAGACAACGCTAACTCATAAAGTATTGGTTTCTTATTGTATTGATTGTATTTCAGTGATAAAACATAAATTTGGTGTATCCAGCAACGACAGCTTTACTGCCTTATTGTGCTGATTATTACAGAAAGCATAAATTGGGTCATAATTCTGAAAAGTCATCAGAAAGCCATGTGCAACTCTGAGTTACTCATTTGAAATAAGGCTTATGAGACCTTCAGGAGCAGATCTGTACATCAGTGAGTGTGTTGGAGCACGAGGAAGGCTCTGACACACACACCCACCTGGGTTCTCTCCACTGCACCCCTGCCCCCACGGCCAGCTCATGCTCTGATGTGCCCCACTCCCAGGAGGGGCTGAACACCTCTGCTGTGGGGGAATGCGGAGGGAATTGGGGGTGTCCAGCCTGGAGAAGAGAAGGTTTTGGGGTGACCTAATTCATTTCCTGAAGGGAACCTGTAAGAAAGATGGGGAGTCACTTGGGACAAGGGGTGGAGTGCCAGGACAAGGGGGAGTGGCTTCCCACTGCCAGAAGGCAGGGATGGATGGGATATTGGGAGGGAATCCTTTCCTGTGAGGATGGGGAGGCCCTGGCACAGGGTGCCCAGAGAAGCTGTGGCTGCCCCTGGATCCTTGGAAGTGTCCAAGGCCAGGCTGGATGAGGCTTGGAGCAGCCTGGGATAGTGGAAGGTGTCCCTGCCCATGGCAGGGGGTGGAATGAGATGAGCTTTAAGGTCCCTTCCAACCCAAACCATTCTGGGATTCTCTGATTAATGAGCAACTGAGGGCAGGAGCCCGATCCTGTTTATGGCGGTGAGTAATCACAATAATCAGCATTTCATTCCCCTCACTTTGATGCAACCTCAGAATTCGGTAAAAATGTGCCTCACGAGCTGGAAGGACTGTGAGGAGCACAGGAGCAAGGCCTGTCGCAGGGCACTGTCACCTTACACCTCCCTCTGGGAATCCTGGGCATGTGCCCCTGGAGTGTCCCTGTGTACTAGTTTGAAAACAAACTAGTGGGAGACACCAAGTCAGAATAACAATTTAATAAGAAAATAAAATAAGGGAAAGAAAAAAAAACCCAACCAAAAATAAAGGCAGAAATCACGGGGTTAAACTCACAGAGTCAAGATACAACCTGACACCCTGTTAATCAGGGTGGTGGTAACAGTCCAGCAGAATGGTGGCTGCAGTCCTCTGAAGCAGTGATCCTGTAGAAAAAAGGGTCTGCTCTTCCTCAGAAGGTCCAGTGGTGGCTGTGTAGCTCCTGTCCTCTGGAAATCCAGTGGAAAGGTTGTCTCTGGTGTTCAGAATCTCAGATTATATCCAGGATGGGATGCTTGGTTCCTCCCTCTGGGTGGAGCATCTCACAATGGGGTCATGAGTCATGAGGCCAAGTGTTGATTGGGCTCATTAACAGAAGATAGTCCGGAGGGAGTTATCTCTGAGTCATTCGGCAGGACAATGATGGGCCATGAACAGAAAGATAGTCTGGGGGGAGGAGGCAAGGAAACACTGCCCCACCTGATTTCAACAGCTGATGGGGATGGTAATAGGATACACTGCAACCCAGGACACCCTGGATCCCACCTGAGGAATCCATGCTGGAAAGGGAAAGCCATCCTGAGTTCATGGCTGAGCAGACTTATCCCTCTCACTCTGAGCAGCAGCCCCGCACAGCGCGTCTTGGCCGCCTCCTCCTGAGTGCTAAGCAAACATCCACTCATCTCCTCCATGGGCTGGTTTCACAGGGGACGCAAAATTCTTGGGCAAAACCGCCCCAACTCTGGTCCCACCCAGCCATGGGCCCTTCTTTGCATCTCTCACAGTGTGGCCAGCAGAGATGCTCTGCCATAAGGCCAAGCTACAAACCCACCACAGCTTGGCCCAGCCTGTTTGGTTTTTTCCAGAAACCAGAGTTGGTTTTGAGAACACGACATTCCCAAGAACATCTCCCAGTCCTTCCCTCCCAGGGGAGAAGGGGCTGTGGGTGATGTTCTTCTCCCAGCAGCCATCCAAGGGGCAATGCCCAACAGCCTGGTGTTCAAGTTCATAAATCCCAGGATGGTTTGAGTTGGAAAAAACCTTAAAGCTCATCCCATTCCACCCCCTTGCACAGGCAGGGACACCTTCCCTATCACAGGTTGCTCCAAGCCCTGTCCAGCATGGCCAATATCCTTTGGGAAGTTCGATTGCAATGAGTAATTGGTAGCTTTAAGCCTCAGAAGGAATGTAATGATCTCCAACTGCAAATACAATAGATCTGGTGAAGTTAAAGGTACCACGAGATCAGATAAGAGCTTCTCAATTTGAAATGGAATATGGAGTCCTCTCTCTTCCATTGTATTTTATCAATTAACCTTCAGCAAGCACAAAGGTTTCCCTGGATCTGGTGCTCCTGCTGGCATCTGGAGGAAAAGATACAAATTGTACAGATTTCTCTTTTTTGAGGAGAATACTTTTAATAACCAAAAATGTTTCTGCACTTGGAATAATGAGAGTGACTTTTCTCTTTCAAATGCTAAATTATTTCCAGCTGAGCTGTTGGGAACCATTAATAATTCAAGGAACTCTGCTTTCGGTGAGAACAACATCTGTTGGAAGGTGTTAAGGCATTGGAATAACCTGACTTTCAAAGTTATTTTACCATTCTTTTATTCTCTTTGTGAAGAAAAAAAGGATGCTTTGGTAAATTATAGGAAGAAGCTGCTAAAGTGCCATTGGAAAATAAGGAGGGCTGGATGTCTGCAGTGCCAGGGGCACCAGCTCTGCTCTGCTTTGCTCTCCTTCCCTGGAGTACCAACTGCTCAGAGCTGTGCCTTCCAGTCTCTTCTCATCTGCAAACCGCAAAATGTTGCCAGGGCACATTCAGACCCCTCATGATTACTTTTATCTGCCCCTCGTGGTTATTTTTAACAGATTTATTATTTATCAGCCTCTTGACATTAGGCCGCATTTCCCAACTCCTTTTCCCTGGCTATTTACAAGTTGTTCACGGATCATTAGCAGACCATAATAATCACAGAATCAGAGGATGGTTGAGGTCAGGGAAGACCTTTAAGATCATGGAGTCCAACCATCAACCCACCACCACCACGTTCACCACTAACCCATATCCTCAAGTGCCACAGCCACAAGCTTTTTGATCACTTCCAGGGGTGGTGATTCCACCACTTCCCTGGGCAGCCTGTTCCAACGCTTTACAATCCTTTCCATGAAAAAATATTCCTAGTGCCCAATCTGAAGCTGTCCTGGTGCAACTTGAGCCATTTCCTCAGAAGGAAGGAATGATCTTCCCCAGTTCTTCTTGCCAAAGAGGAATGAGAGAGATGAAAAGCATGGATGGACCTCTGAAGGACAACTCATCCCTCAAGTGTATGATCCTGTGGATGACACGGTGCAGATGCTAGTCTCTGTCTCTCTCCACAGACACTTGGGAGAAGTTAGATGACTGAATGAGACCCAAGATCAAATTTTTGAGGGATAAAGCTAAGAAACATTTTGTTCTCCTTCCAGAAATGAGTCAGATAAATGAATGCACTTAAAAGATTAACAGAATTTAGGAGGCAGACCCATGTGCAGAGTGGTACTTCAAGGTCTCCACCTGTTTGGAGATGGGACTTTGAGTCAGCTTATTGACAAAGCTGCTTTTCCCAGACTCAGTCCACAGGCAGGGTTAGAATTTCGTGCCTCTGCAAAGTTCAGCTGTGGAATTTTGTGTGGTGCTTATGTTTAACCAGAACCTTCCTCATCCTCCTGAAAAATTCCTCTGCCAGCCCAGCTGAGGAAGCAGCAGACCTAGTGAATTTCCATGTGGGTTACATAGAGATGTTGCAAACCCAGGTATGAGTCTCCCAAAACAGCGCTGTGGTACTAACATCTGTCCTTATTCCCTCATCAAATATTCCTCCCAATTTGCATGACTTTCCATACAATGTATTTATTGAATTCTCAGCTCTTGGGAAAAGTGCATATCAGAGCCATTTTCCACTGTTGCAAAAGTGAATGAAGAGACTTCAGAATAAAAGAGGAAATTTTCATTAGACAATGTCCCCAGCAGCTGGGAAGGCATCCCTGATCCACTGTCCTGCCCAGCTAAAGGAGGGGATCCTTTGTTGGTCTGTACAGATGAAACTTTTTTCTAAAAACATGTCCTGGCACTGCTGAGGCCCCACCTCAAATCCTGGGGGCAGTTTTGGGGCCCCTCACAAGAAAGACACTGAGAGGCGGGAGCACATCCAGGGAAGGGAATGGAGCTGGGAAGGAGCCCCAGGAGCAGCTGAGGGAGCTGGGAAAGGGGCTGAGCCTGGAGCAAAGGAGGCTCAGGGGGGACCTTGTGGCTCTGCACAAGTCCCTGACAGGAGGGGGCAGCCGGGGGGGTCGGGCTCTGCTCCCAGGGAACAGGGACAGGAGGAGAGGGAACGGCCTCAGGCTGGGCCAGGGGAGGTTTAGATTGGACATTAGGGAATATTTCTTACTGGAAAGGGCTGTCCAGCCTTGGCACAGCTGCCCAGGGCAGTGGTGGAGTCCTCATCCCTGGAGGGATTTAAAAGCTGTGGGGATGTGGCACCTGGGGACAGGGGTCAGTGGTGGCCTTGGCAGTGCTGGGTTAACAACTCAGTGACCTTGGAGGTCTTTCCCAATCTAAAACACTCTGGGATTCTGTGATTTTCCAATAATTTGCTCCATTCCCAGGAAAATCCATCCCAATTGTCTACAAACCACAGTTGTTTTGCTGGAAACCAAAGGACCAGCTTTGGGTACCCTTTGTGTTTGAGTCCCCCTAACCCCAGTTTCAGAAATGGTGGTGTTTGTCAAGCCCAAGTGAATATAAGGGCTAAGCCAAGTCCAAGCTTCTGCAGCCTCCAAATTTGGGGCTGGAGTTTGATTGGAAGGGTTTGGATCTGACCACAGATTAAAGCCTTGTGCTGTGATGATTTGACAGCAACATTACACAGCTCATGTTATTCATTGAACCTCATTCATTTAAGCTTAGGCTTTAAGAAGCTGCTGGAAGCGGAGTTGTTGTAGGGGTCATTCCTGAGTTAAACTTGTCAATGTGAAGGGCTCCTGTGAGACGAGATCTGAAGGAGTTGTTAAAAAAGCACATTGAGTGAGTAGCTAAGGCAGCCATCAGATTCTCCGTGCTGGGCTTCTCCTTTTTACACTTCTGTGCAATCCTCAGTTGGGGTAAATATTGATGACACTGGGGGCAGGTCTTGTGTGCATCGTGAGTAATCTAATGGGGTTTGTAGCACCTCATTCTGATGCTGATGGAGCTGCTAATTCAGGAGGTTGCTCATTGCTTGTGACAATTGGAGGGAGCAGACGTGGCTGTTCAGGGCACTCTTGTCATCTGTTACGGGACTGCCCACCTATGAGAGAAGAAGCCAAGCAAACTACCTCAGAGAAAGAAAATCTTGGAAAGAAATTAAGGTTTAAAGCACGTCAGAAAAGTTTCTGGTGGAGGAGAAGCTGCAAAAGCACAACCTTTAAAAGAAACAATACAGGACAGCCTTACCCCTCACTTTCCTTCCAGCGCAGAATCCATTGATGTTTAAGGCCATGGTGGAAAGGTGGGAGATCACTTTGGAAAAGGCTGAGATGTGTCCCTGCATGTGGTTCAAACATGCTTAAAGCACCTGTGGGTCCTCCTGGGACCAGGGAGAGAAATCCCTGCACTGACATTGAAGCATCATAAAGGTCTCCCCATATGGACTGAGGGAAATTCTTCCACGGTTGAAATGATCAAAGGATGGAAGAGATCCCTGCTCCTTGGTCCTGCCCTCCACAAAATTGGGAGAGCAGAGAGAACACAAATGCTGAAGGGCTGCAAGTCCCACCACCCCTGAGAAGGGGAAGAGCCACTCCTGAGCCATGAGCTCCAGGCCCACTGAGCTCCTGCTGGTGAGGTTTGGTTCCTGAGGCTTTTGGGAAGTGTCCTTCTCCACCAGAAACTTGGAAGGATGAAGGACTGGCTTTAGTTTAACAAAAATATTTGTGCAACAAAAACCTGCTAAAAGCAGATCTTTCCTGTGTTCTCTCTCCTGTTTTACTGTGTCTGCTTTCCATCTTCTCAGTTTATAATCTCCAATATTTAAAGCCTGTTCTAAACCCTCAAGTTTTATGTTGGACTTAAGAATCAGCTTGTTTGTCATGCACTGCACTTGCTTACTTTCCTCTTTCCCTCTCATTTTGTAGGATTCTGGAACAATAACCAAGTCAAGAAGAAAGTTGTCCAATAAAAACCTTCTGGAGGATGAGCATTGATTTTCCTGACACAATTTGGAACTCATTAGCATTTTCTGTTGCAGTGTTACGTCACCCTTTCTGCCAGGTGAGCTGCCTTGGACTGTATTTTAAGAGGTTCTGTCTGGAGAGCACGTGGACTGTGGGGTGAAATCCAAAGTAAAATTCCCAAGGGAAGCTCAGCAGTGGAGACATGAGTGATAGACATTAAAGGCACAGGATCAGCCCTGCTTGATGCTCTGCAGATGGAAGTTGCTGAGAGCTCTGTGTTGTACAATACCAGCACCAGGGTGTCCTGGCCCAATTCCCAGTCTCCATCACCACCAGTAATCCTGGCAGAGGCAGCCTTTGGCCATGGGCTGTGCCTTTCCAGCACCTTCCTCACAGCCCAACCTCCCTCGGTGCTGGGAGCTCACGGCAGGTCAGGAGTGTGGAGTGTGGGACAGGAGGGGAGCTCAGGGACAGCCTGGCACAGCCAGGCAGCAATCCTGGGGATTCCATCCATGCGGGCACAGGCCACCTTGTCTTTTCCATGCCTGGCTGGTGGGGGACAGGGCATTCAGAAACAGCAGGGAACCAGCTTTGCCTGCAGCTCCCAAGCTCTGTTTTCGTCTCACAGGATCCAGTGGCTGAGAAAGAGGGGAATCTCCTTTCATTATCCTGGCTCAGACATAGCAAAAAGGCAAAGATTAATGCCATTATAACAGAAGCAATTGGTACTTAAATGTAACACGCCAGATTTCCTCTGAGCACATTCCAAACTGTGGAGTTTCAACAGTGGTAATACAGCATTTAGGGAGACCTTGAAGCTTGAAGGAAGAGCAGAGAAACAGTTGTGTGTGGTGGGAGCAGGAATGAATCCCATTCCCTGTGCAGCCCATATGGAAATGGCCTTTGAGCCTAATGGGAGAAGGAGCCATTTATTCCCTGGGCTAGTTCTTACAACAACTCCAACTGCTGAGCACTTTAAAACCTATGCATTTCTATAAGTGTTCATTTTTTACATTGATGAAAAGAACCCTTTGGCATGGGTTAAATTATAAATAAGGCAAACAGGGGGGAAGCACTGCCAGCATACCAACGGGACAGCTGGGAGGCACCAGCAGCGCTGAAACGCAGTCAGATTGCCTTAGGAGTTCGAGCACACCTGGGGAAAGGTGATTGCATGGGAAAAGCTCCAAACCAGCAGGCCTGGAGCTGTACAGCCCTGTGGGAAAAGCAGGAAAGCCTGGGAGGCCCAGTGATGTGGGGAGGGGTCTGCAGAGGGGGACAGGGGCACTTGCAGGAGGGCACATCCCTGAGCTGTGTGCCCAGGCTGTGCCAGGCAGGGCCAGCAGCCGGTGGCTCCTTCCTGCTGGAATAGTTTGCTCGGATCCTGAGCGATCTCCCTGCCTTTCCCCCTCCCTGCCTGGTGCAATCAGAGCACATAAATAACAACAGCACACGCTCGCTACATCTCCTGGTTGCAATGCAGATCCCATCAGCTCCTCCCTGCTCTTAATCCACCTGCCAGGAACTCATTCCAGCGCTCCAGCCCTTCTGGGAGCTGAGCGCTCTCCTGCTGCCCAGGCTTTGGATGGCCCCGCTGCACGAAGGGGTGCGAGCACTGTGTAGGGTGTGTGTGCTCTCTGTAGGGTGTGTGAGCTCTCTGTAGGGTGTGTGTGCACTCTGTAGGGTGTGTGTGTCCTCTGTAGGGTGTGTGTGCACTCTGTAGGGTGTGTGCTCTCTGTAGGGTGTGTGTGTCCTCTGTAGGGTGTGTGTGCTCTGTAGGGTGTGTGAGCTCTCTGTAGGGTGTGTGTGCTCTCTGTAGGGTGTGTGTGCTCTCTGTAGGGTGTGTGAGCTCTCTGTAGGGTGTGTGAGCTCTCTGTAGGGTGTGTGCTCTCTGTAGGGTGTGTGTGCTCTCTGTAGGGTGTGTGAGCTCTCTGTAGGGTGTGTGAGCTCTCTGTAGGGTGTGTGTGCACTGTGTAGGGTGTGTGAGCACTGTGTAGGGTGTGTGAGCTCTCTGTAGGGTGTGTGTGCACTGTGTAGGGTGTGTGAGCTCTCTGTAGGGTGTGTGTGCACTGTGTAGGGTGTGTGAGCACTGTGTAGGGTGTGTGTGCACTGTGTAGGGTGTGTGTGCACTGTGTAGGGTGTGTGAGCTCTCTGTAGGGTGTGTGTGCTCTCTGTAGGGTGTGTGTGCTCTCTGTAGGGTGTGTGTGCACTGTGTAGGGTGTGTGAGCACTGTGTAGGGTGTGTGAGCTCTCTGTAGGGTGTGTGTGCTCTCTGTAGGGTGTGTGTGCACTCTGTAGGGTGTGTGAGCTCTCTGTAGGGTGTGTGTGCACTCTGTAGGGTGTGTGAGCTCTCTGTAGGGTGTGTGTGCTCTCTGTAGGGTGTGTGTGCACTCTGTAGGGTGTGTGAGCACTGTGTAGGGTGTGTGTGCACTGTGTAGGGTGTGTGAGCTCTCTGTAGGGTGTGTGTGCACTGTGTAGGGTGTGTGAGCTCTCTGTAGGGTGTGTGTGCTCTCTGTAGGGTGTGTGTGCACTCTGTAGGGTGTGTGTGCACTCTGTAGGGTGTGTGTGCACTCTGTAGGGTGTGTGAGCTCTCTGTAGGGTGTGGGTGCTCTCTGTAGGGTGTGTGTGCTCTCTGTAGGGTGTGGGTGCCCCCCAAATGCTGTGCTCCCTCTGTCCCTGTGGGCACCAGGGTACAGACACCAGGCTGCAGCTCCTCCCACCCATGCAGAACAAGATGCCACCTCTCATGTCACTGTTTTGGGACCTGGGAAGGACATGGGAACACCAGCAGAGAATGGGCTCCTCTCCCAGATCCCAAGTAGTGCTGGAGCTGGTGGGCAACACAGTCACGTCTTTGGCTGCTGTGAGGAACACACCTTGCTCATCACACTGAGCACTCACCTTCGCCATTTCAAAAGATATTAGGCTTGGATGGGATATCAGGAAGAAATCCATCCTGTGAGGGTGGGCAGGCCCTGGCACGGGGTGCCCAGAGCAGCTGTGGCTGCCCCTGGATCCCTGGCAGTGTCCAAGGCCAGGCTGGACGGGGCTTGGAGCAGCCTGGGATAGTGGGAGGTGTCCCTGCCCATGGCAGGGGGTGGAATGAGCTTTAAGGTCCCTCCAACACAAACCACTCTGGGATTCTGTGCTATTTGTGTGGTAAATCCCAAGCATGTGAGAGACAACACAGACAGGCTGGAAGCTGAGAAGCCAGCTCAGCTTTCACTGCTGAGTGGTACGTGGACAGATATTTTCCAGAGAGGTACGCGCAGTGAAGGCAGAATTTAATCCAATTTTATGAGCCAAAAAAATGACAAGAGAAAAATCAGATACTTTAAAGAATTTCAGCCGAGGAACACTGAGGAAGTGAGATAAGCACCTCTGAATAAGCCCTCTCTTGGGATCATGTCTGCACTTCCCACAGGTGGTGAGCAGCCCTGGGACACATCAGAACTCAGATTTTTTATACCCAGGGTACAGTGAATACAACCTTCAACCTGGAATTTTAATTTTTGGTGACTCCCAAGAAGGTCGACTCTGAATGGCTCAAAAGCTTCACAGAGGAGGTGCTTTGAGAATTGATAAATATATAGAAAATGAAGATTTTTATTTTTAAGGCTTTTCAATAAATGTGCCAGGGTGTGAACAAGCTGTCAGTGCTATCTGCATGGCCCAACCCAAGGCCACTCCATCACTTGTCCCCAGGCCAATCCTGCTGCTCTCAGGGGTTCTCTGTCCTCCCAAGGACCCCTGGATACCTGGATTGGGGTAGGCTGTGACTCCCAGAACTGGTTATGGCACCAGCTCACTTCCAGTTATCCCACTGCCCCTGCCCCTTTAGCGGGGTGACATTGGCTGGGGACCAGTGGCAAAGGCCATGGGCTCCCCTGCTCCCCAGGACCAGGCAGGGAGCAAACGCTTTCCCGAGGGCCAGACAGGATTAAGGAGATATTCCCGTGCCAGGAAGGTTCCTCCTTCCCCTGGTGGTGACACAAGAAGTGGAAGTGTCCCAGCATGGCACTGGTTGTGCTCTGGATCGGCCCAGGCTGAGAGGTGACAGCAGGAGCTCACCACATTTGGGGCTTTCTGCTCCACCTCCAAAGGGAGACTCTGCTGCTCCACAGCCCTGTCCAAGGGCAAAGAGCAGCTCCAGCCCCTGGGAATGCCCTGCCAGCGTGTGTGACGAGCTGGGGCTCATCATGAGCCTCCAAGGATGCATCTGCTGTAATTTAGGCTCTGTGGGTGCTCTCCGCTGTGATTCATCAGCACCCAAAGGTTGTTTCGTTCATTACTCTGCTCCACAGATGTAAAATGAAGTCAGACGAATTGCTCTGCTGGCCTCACAGCCTGACTGACAAGGATTTATTTTTTATTTACCTCTTTTGGGTTTGCCCAGTTGAGCTGTTTGAAGTTTAACCTCTGCCCTCACTGCACGTACAAACGGCTCCTCCCCATTCCCTCTGTCCCAGCGTGGTGGACACTGCTGGAGACACTCAGTGAGGCAGAACAGGAACTTCCAACACCTGGAAATGCTGAAGGATTCTCCCCAGCCTTTGCCTGGACTGTGTTTGCACCTTGTTCTTCTGGCTGCTCCCAGCCCCTGAGGAGGATCCCTCTCACAGGTTCCACTGGGGTGTGCAGCCTGGAGAAAAGAAACCCCAGGGAGACCTCAGAGCCCCTTCCAGTGCCTAGAGGGGCTCCAAGAGAGCTGGAGAAGGACTTTGGACAAGGGATGGAGTGACAGGACAAGGGGGAATGGCCTCAAGATGAAGGAGGGCTAGTTTAGACGGGATATTAGGAAAAAATCCTTCCCTGTGAGGGTGGGGAGGCCCTGGCACAGGTTGCCCAGAGAAGCTGTGGCTGCCCCTGGATCCCTGGCAGTGTCCAAGGCCAGGTTGGACGGGGCTTGGAGCAGCCTGGGACAGTGGAAGGTGTCCCTGCCCATGGCAGGGGGTGGAATGAGATGAGCTTTAAGGTCCCTTCCAGCCCAACCCTTTCTGTGGATCTTTGCTTCTATGATCCTTCTTCTTCCCATCCTTTTGTTTTCCCGTCGATTTTCACACTCTCCTTTCCCTCTCCCACGTGTCCCTTCAGACCCGTGACAGGGTCTGACTGTGGGCACTCGCCCTGGGGAGTCTGATATAAACTGAGATTGATAGAAACAACATCATTATCTGAAATGCACAATAATTATCATTATACATTGCAATACCTGCTACAAATATGCCTGATTCTGTGAAAGTCAAGCCTTGGTGCAGTACCAGTGGTAGCCAAATTCACAGCTGCTGTCACTGTGCTGGAGACAAGGGTGGTTTCTACTTTGCCTCATTTGCCCTATGGATTCAGCTTCCCTGGGGAATCTTGGTCATCAGTTAAAAATATTTTTAAAAAAAAAATCTTTAAAATCCTAAGAAAATTTGCACAGAAAGTGCAAAAGCTGGAGAAAAGAAAAGAGCAGGTCTGAACAGGAGGGAAAGGAAGGCTCTGCTAGATTTTAGCCATCAGAAATTAATTCTTTATTTGTCCTATGAAACCAGAGGGAAATCCTTGCAGATGCAAGGGAGAAGCAGGCAGGAAAAGCAGCTTTAATGTGAGGGATGAGTGACTGCATTTTAAAATTCCTGCGTGTTCTGTGTGTGCTGTGCAGCCCTGGGGCTGAGCAGAGCTTGGGAGTCCAAACTCACAGGGGATTTCAGCGTCCTCCAACTTGGCTTCCTTCCGAATCAGAGCTGAACACGAAGCCTTTGAAATTATCCGCTGTGACAAGGGCACATCCCTGTTGTTTGTTCCTGTTTTGCTGTGATTTTTTGCTGGGAATGGTGCGAGATTCCTGTGTGCCTTCTCCTGGGTGTGGTGCTGGGCCAGGGGCTGCCTGGAAGAAAGTGCTGGAGGAGCAGGGAAAGAGATGGGCTGAGCCTGGAGGGTGCAACCCTGAGGAGCAGAGCTCAGGAGCCTTGCCTGGCTCAGGGAGCAGCCGTGCTTCCCAGGTGTGACATTCCTGTGGGATTGGAACGGGCTCCCCAGGGAATGGGCACGGCCCCGAGGCTGCCAGAGCTCCAGGAGCGTTTGGACAGCGCTGCCAGGGATGCCCAGGGTGGGGTTGTTGGGGTGTCTGTGCAGGGCCCAGAGCTGGGCTGGGTGATCCTGTGGGTCCCTCCCAGCTCAGGACATTCCATGAATCCCGAAGCTCTGGAAGTTGCTGCTATGGATGAAACCATCTCCCCATGGACTCCTTGCCTGGGGAAGGAGAAGGAGGATGAGCTGTTGGCTTTTCAAATCTGCAGCGTGCTTGCCTCGAATGTCTATTTTAAGCAGCAAAATGCAGGCATTTGATGTTGGAATGAGCTGTTTTGACACCCCTGCAGTTGGAACACATTCCCATTAATTCCCATGAATTAAGAGGAGCAGAAAAAGCTCTGGAAGAAGCGTGAGGGCTGCATGGTTGAGCAGCTCCTGCAGGTGTGGCTCTGCCAGGTGTGCTCTGGGAGCTCCTTCCAGGGCTCCTGGACTCCCAGAGGAGGGGAACGGGGCTGTGGCTTGTGCTGGGGTTTAGGAAATCCTCCCCAATTTTTCTGTGCGGGGTCAAGTGTGCGTTTGGCTCCCAGAGCCTCCCCTGCTCACATCAGCTCCCCTGCACTGCCTGCAGGGAAGGCTGAGGGGCCCCAGGATTCATTATTCAGGCTGGATGCAGCACAAACAGGGATTTGCTTTGAGGAATGGACAGCAAGGGGCAGCTGAAGGCTTTGAACTTTGTTTTCACCTGGATCCTGCAGTTCCCCCGAGGACCCAAGGCAGCTGCTCCAATGGAACTTCGAACAACTTCTTCCAGCACAGATCTCCTTGGGTCTCGTGCTTTGGATGAGGGATATGGCTGTTCAGGGTTCAGCTGGGGAGAAAAGCAGCTTCTCTCACAAGCCCCTTTAAAGGACCACGGGAACCAAAAGAAAATATTTAGGTTTCAGGCCAGGTTTTTAGGGGGAAAAAAAAGTGGTTTCAGTGTGTAGATACAAAAATGCTGCTAGCAACGATTTTCTTGGTGTTTTCTAAGTCCGTGAGAGACTTTTCTCTCTCACAGAAGAGGCAGCAGAGTTATGTAAACAACCAAACACCTGCAGCCTTGAAAAGTCTTGTTTATGGTACAGTAGGAAAATATTTTGACAATGGATGTTTTAGGATTTTAGCCAATCACCCCCACGGGGTGGCTGATCCTTGTCCAATTAGACTATGAATAAAAAAGTCTATAAAAGAGTTTGTAAAATAATTAACCAATCTTGCTGCACAATTCCTGCCTGCTGGATCTTCTCTCCTCCTCCTCCCTATGGCTGTGGGACATGGTGATGTACCCTAGGGCCCAGGCCTGCGGTAATATCAGTGCTTTTCTGCTCCAAGCAGAAACTCCAAATGGTGAAGTTCTCCATCTTTCATTACAAGTTTTCATCACCTACACCTTTCTCCAGAGCATCCACAATCCCATGGGGCATCACCACCTTCTTATGTGGTAAAATGGAATTTTCAAGTGAGAAATTGAGATGTGACGGATTAGCCATCAACCTCCTCTCCTCTCTCCAGGCTGGTCCCTGGTAGGGTGTTGGAGGCAGATGGGATCTCTAGGAACAGAGGGAGTTGGGCTGCTCAGGGAACACGTGCAGGTCTGTCCCACACTGCCCATGGATGTAATTCAGCAGCAGACACTGAACAGCCCCAAGGGATGCACTAAACACAGATTGGAATATTTAATTATGAACAGTTGCTTACTGGAAGCAGGATTTAAACCACAGAATGTTTAGTGCCTTTAAATATTTTAGAGAAATCCATAATATTTGCCATTAAAGCCATTCTTACGTGATCCAGTGTCACTTGCACTGCTTAAGAGATCCATTATGCAAAATACACTCTAGCACCAAAACACATCTTTGACGCGTTTGAAGTTGTACTGGAGACAATTTCTGTGTTAGTCATGAAAGGATTATGGCAAAATTCTCACCTTTTTTTTAAAAAAAAAAAAATAATAAAAGCTAGTTATTGAATCTTGTTAGAGTGTCATAATGAAATAATCATGATGGAATTCTCAAATGGAATGAAATGGAAAGTATTTATGATAATGGTAAGAAGAGAAAAACAACTCTTTAGGCACCTAAATCATCCTTCTCCAGGGACTTCTACTGGTCTTTTTAATTACTGGAGGGTGTAAGGTTCTTCCATTCTTTTCATTTTGGGTTTGTCATGATCCAGAGCTGGAAATACATTCAATTACCCATTGCTTGTGTTTGGCAGCAGGCCTGTGAGCATCTCCTTGGGAGAGCACCAAGCTGCAGAATGCACAGCTTCACACTGGCTTCATTTGAAAGGCAGCAGAGCTTTTGGGCATGAAAGGGGGATGTGCACACACCCCCAGCACCTGGATAACCTGGGAGTGCTCCCAGCTGGGCAGCAACCACAGGATAACCCGGGAGCAGCTCACTCCCTGCACAAACCAAGGACTGGGAAAGGTGAGGTTGGAAGAGCTGGAGATTTGGAGCAGAGGGAGCCCCAGGACTGGAAATGGCTCGTGTGAGGCTTTGGGAAGAGAGGGCACAGCTGGGCCCCTCTGCACAACTCACATGGATGGGGAGGATCCCTGCTCCTCCAAGACTGCAGCTGGAAGGGAGGCACAGCTGGAAGGACCAAGATGCCACAGCAGAGATCCCATCAGTGGAATCAAGGCACTGGCCTGATGAAGAGTGAGAGAAACAGGCCAGTGCAAAATTAAAATGGGCTTTCTCTGGGTGTTTCCTAACCTTTGCAGGTCATTTATCCTTGCTAGGTGTGGACTGAGCCCAACACCTGGGGCTGTGCAGGCTGAGGGAGAGGGATGTGATGGCAGGAGGATGCCAGAGGCATTCAGGTATATAAATCTCTGGCAGTACACAGAGAAATACCTTCAAAACCATTGCTCTGGAAAGCTTGGCTGCCAGTCACGCATTCCCTGATTCCTCAGAGAGGTACAAGCACAGGGACATTTTTTCCAGAAGAGGAGCTGGCAGTCCTCACTGTCCCCAGGCAGGCTCCCTGTGGTACCCCACACATTATTTCCAATGCAGAGCCATTAATGTGCTACTGAAGAATTCCCTGGACCTGCTATTTTTTTGTGCCTCTGTCACTCTTTGAGTTTGAATCAAAAGGGGGACACAAAGTCCTTTGTTTCTGCCTCCCCTGAGACCAAGGGATGGCAATTATCCTTCAAACACAGCAGAAACTTTCTGAAAACTCTGGGGGGAAACTGCCTAATGAATCCAACTTCAGCAGCAGCACAGAACTCGCACACAACTCCTCTTCAGATCCCATCATGTCAGCCCTGAGCACAGGCAAGCTTGGCCATTTGGCTGGGTCCCCTCTGGGACAGAGAAATTAAATGAGTGACAACAGATGCTCCAAAGTTATCCTGAAACTGGGAGATGTCAAGTGCCTTGTTATTCTCTCACTGGAGCCACATGAATTTAACATTGTGAGCAAGGAATTTTTCCTAGGGATGAGTGTCCTTCTAGGGAAATTTAGGGTAATAAAATTCAATGTGTGATCTTAGGGAAATATTTGGTTTGATGCTCTCTCACACTCACATGCTCACCAAGTGCAGGGACCAAGGTGACACACGTGTGACACAGAGAACAAGGAGCTCTGGTTGTCTGGGTGCCTCTGAAATTCCTCTGAACTGGCAACCAAAAATCTGTTTACAATTTCTTTCACTCTGACAGCTCTCCAAAATCTCCCACAGTGCAGATTTCAGTGCAGTGTGCAGAGGGAAAGCTCAGAGGTGTTTCCCAGCTGACCCCTCTGTGTCTCAGACACCAAAGGCAGGTTCAGCTTTGGAAGGTCCAGAGGTGCATCAGCATGGAAGGATGGACCTGGTCAGAGGGATCTGAGGGCTGCATTTGTAGGGGTTGCGCTTCATAAGAGGATTTTGGCACCAGGAAGGTGAGTGGCCCAATTCCAAACCCTTTCATCAGCCTGCTCAGCCCATGGCCTGGGCACACCACGATTCTTGGAGTCCCAGGCACTCCATGGACACAGCAGGCACTGAAGGACTTGGGGGAAGTGTTTCCATGGAGCTGCTAAATTAGACTGGAGAGAAACACTCACAGAGATGGTCCAGGGGAAAGGGAGCAATTTGGGTTCTCAGCTGCAGGTCCTGACTGACCAAACCACGATGGACATCTCCCTCTGCCCACCACCCTCATGCCTAGCCCCAAACACAGTCTCCAAGCGTCCCCACAGCCAGATGTTCTCCCCTCCCCTGCTCTGTGGCTCACAGAGTGTGTCCTGCACAAGCCATCAAACATCTGTGACACCATGTGCCGACTCCTCAGAGAGATGCAGCCAGTTAGGAGAGAGCCAGACTTCTCCAGGAAAGCCTCATCCCACCTCCTGGGGAGCAGCAGAAGCCTCTGCAGGGCAGTGTGGGGAGCAGGGTGCTGGTGCCTCACAGCCATCGCTGCTCTGTGCCCAGATCTCAGGAGGCCCTGGCACGTGTCACAGGATGCCAGCACTCAGCGTGTGACCACCAGGATGTTCTGGCAGGAACAGGGGACTCATCTGCCACAGCTGAAATCTGGAAGTGCTGCTCCAGGGAAATCAGGGCGTGCTGTGTTCCCACCCCTGCTGAGGAACCCGGGCTGGTTTCAGGTCCCTGGAGCAGCTCAGCTGCAGCACCAGCCCTGTCTGCAGGGAACACAAAACTGCTGGTGTCAAAAACCCCCTCAGAGCAGCTCCCTGCGCTGCAGGGATGTCCCTCCCCAGCCAGGGGCTGCCAGTTCAAGGAGGTGGCTTTGATGGGAAGGACACTTGGCCACCAGGGAACTGGGCTGGAGCCACCTCCTTGTTTCACACAGGTTCCTGAAGAGCCATCAGCCAGCAATGACTGCTCATCCCACTGACCCAGACCAGGCTGGAACCTGCAAATGAAACACTCCATAGCCCATGGCCACCTTCCCACCCCCTCTCCTTATTGCCTGTGCTCCTCCATACAGTCCCAAACCACTCCCATCCACAAGCTGGGATGTGCTTTGTGTTCAAACCACAGGAACTGCTGAGACACGCTGCCACTCCAAAGCCAGAACACTTTAGTGTTCTGGAATAAATCAGGGATTTCTGGAAGCCATTTCAATATTTACAGCATTTTCCATCCTCTACCACGATCTGTGTTGCCTCTCTGTGACCTTCCCCAGACCTCACAGGAGAAAATTAATTCATTTTCTGCATTTCACGTCACTCCAATTACACTCACCTTGCTCCTCACTCATGATAATTTTGCTTTGAGAAACTTGACTTATTAAAATGACTCCCTCATAGAGTTTAAAACGTGGTTGTTTGCTGCCTTGGAGTATAGGTGTTCACTCGTGTTTCTGTCACTGAAGAGCAGCCTGGAACTGGCAATAACAACCAGGTTTGTCATTTATGTTGTATTAAGGCCTAATTGAAGGCTGTGAGGACCCTTCTCCATCAGGCCCTACACAAATGCACAAAGCACTCACACTCTGCAATGGGTAAATGCTGCCTTATTAACACAATTTTGCAGAGGCACAAAGGAGACAAGAGATTAATGATGCTTTTGCCAGTCCTGAGCATCCAAAAATCATGAATCAGTTGATTCTCCCCTTCAAATGAGGAGTGATTTAAAAATTACAATATGCTTTGGGTCCTTCTTAGCATCCATTGGCAGTCAGGTTTTTATTTGCCTACTCTCCTCCTAACCTCCACTTACTGCTATATTTCAAGCATTCTGTGCAATGACAGAGAGTAAAATACTACAAAAATGAAAACTGAGACATTCTCTTGACTCCAGGTGATGTGACTTCAAACAGAGTGCTAAGTAGAGAAAGACTCTGCAGAGTAATAACTCCCTTGCCTGTGAGAGTGGAAAGAGCCAGGAGTTAAATACCTCCAGTTACATTCTAGTGCAGGGGCTCTGTATTCAATGCCCAAATCTTTCAGAGTGAAGAAAATTCAAAAAAATATCTTTATTTCCTGTCATTCTTTTTATCCCCTAGCTCAGCACAGCTCTAACTCATCAGGGTCTAACACACGACAGCAAAATCTCTGCCCATATTCAGAACTGACTCTCTCCAAAAGGAGACTGTTCCTCAGATAAATACCCTGACAGCATTTGGGATTCCCCACCGTGAGCCAGGCACCGTGCTGGGCCAATTTTGGTAAAGCTGAAAGAACACCAGAGCTGGAGTTGGCTCTTCAGCTTGTGCCTAAGATGCCTCTTCACTTCAACTTCAGAACAAAGCAGGAAATAATAACTTCCTTCTGGTTTTTGATTAAGGATCCTTAATTCCATACAGCATATGGCTGCATCAAAGAGCCTTCTCAGCTTTGGGTAAACAAACAACAGCCACAAAACCACTTTAGAAGTTGGTCTTCGGAGCAGGCACAAGGAGGAGCTTCCTTTGCATCGTGACTGTTACCTCCCCATGGCTGTTAATGACTCCAGCCTCGTTAGCTGGAGCAGCAGCTCTGTCCATTGGGACAGCCTCTCACTCCAGGCTGCTTGTCGCAGTTCAGTGTGGAATATCAACAGCAAAACTGTGGAAGGTTCAAACACACCTGGTGGCATTGATACAGCACAGCCTGGCTGTGCCTCCTTAGCAGGAGTCTCTGTGACCAGGCTGGATTTAAGAGTGGATCACAGCAGTGGGAGTGCCAGGATGGCGTGGGGTGGAAAGGACCTGTCCCATGGGCAGGGACACCTTCCACTAGCCCAGGCTGCTCCAAGCCCCATCCAACCTTGCCTGGAACACTTCCAGGTATGGGGCAGCCACAGCTGCTCTGGGCACCCTGTGCCAGGGCCTCAGAGAACCTTTGGGAAGAAAGAACCCAGCGATCTTTTAGGAACAGGAGCCTCCATCCAAACACAGCCTGTGCTCATTGAAGTGGCTACATCCTCCTTTTTCTCTCACATCTAACAAATTAGAATAAAGTTTCTCCCTGCCTGTTACTGATTTCCAGTTCTTTAAAGATCTGACACATTTGAAGTTAAAAGTCCTATTGAGATGAAAGGCCCATTCCATGACAAGTGGTATCTACAGAAGACAAAAGCAAGGCATGAGGCTTTGGGGGTTCTTGCTAACAGCCTAAAAAGAGAGTTTGTACTGGCTGCAAAGCACCAATCTGCCTGGCTGTTGATTATTTGTATAGGTTCCTCACCAGAGAAGTGGGCAAACAAACCACAGTGGAGCCAGGCAGTTTCTGGGAGGGAGAAGGGGTAGTGTACTAGTTTGAAAACAAACCAGTGGGAGGCACCAAGTCAGAATAACAATTTAATAGGAAAATAAAGAAAAGGAAAAACTAAAAGAAAACACTGTTTCAAGCTGACAGAGTCAGGATACAACCTAGCACCCTGTTAGTCAGGGTGGTGGTAGCAGTCCAGCAGAATGGTGGCTGCAGTCCTCTGAAGCAGTGATCCTGTAGAAAAAGGGTCTGCTCTTCCTCAGAAGGTCCAGTGGTGGCTGTGTAGCTCCTGTCCTCTGGAAATGCAGTGGAAAGGTTGTCTCTGGTGTTCAGAATCTCAGATTATATCCAGGATGGGATGCTTGGTTCCTCCCTCTGGGTGGAGCATCTCACAATGGGGTCATGAGTCATGAGGCCAAGTGTTGATTGGGCTCATTAACAGAAGATAGTCCGGAGGGAGTTATCTCTGAGTCATTCGGCAGGACAATGATGGGCCATTAACAGAAAGATAGTCTGGGGGGAGGAGGCAAGGAAACACAGCCCCACCTGATTTCAACAGCTGATGGGGATGGTAATAGGATACACTGCAACCCAGGACAGGTGATTACAGTCACGCTGATGGATCAGCATGGAAACAGACTGTCCATCCCAGCCCATGTGGCTCCAGCACATCCATGGGTCTGACGGGTCAAGCTCTTGGCTTGTGGAAGAAGGGCCACCTTGGAGCTTTGGTTTTGGTATGGCAAATGCTGTGACAGCAACTCTGTTACACACCTAAGCCAAGCAATAATCTCATTTCATTTTTTTATACATCCCCTTCTCTGCCACTAACATGAATGCTGTTATAAAAATGGCATTTAAAAAGCTTTTTGATAAATATTCAAAGTTTGAATTCTTCTAGCCCACCAATAAAATTATTTTGGTTCTGAAAATCACTGTGAATATCTTTGGGAGCTTCTGCTTTTCCTTCCCAGTCACTCTTTGCCCTTCCAGCAGTTACCATGGGGTGTCGGGAGGAAAGGCTCACTTTGAGTTTGGGGCAGTGACTGCTCCCAGGGCCACCAGCCAGGTCTGCAGTCTCTTCCCTACTGCTGCTGGTTTGGGTGCCAAGGACAGCTCCAGTATGGCACAGCTCTAACTTGGGCTCAGACTGCTGGGGAGCAGCTGAGTGGGTACCACCCTGTCTCATCACAAGATTTCCAAGGAAAAGAAAATGAGTGGGAAGCTTGGCATCTCCCCCATGTCTGTCTTCTCAAGTCAGACAAGAATACTTGCCATTTAAGGCATCCAGTATCTCTTTCAAAACCAGTTGCTTCCAGCTAACATCAAGTACAAACGAAACTGTATTGGCAAAATTACGTCTGCTCCTAAATCAGCTGTGGTCTGATCAGCACTCCACTGCTCTGTCCCCTCTCCAAGTTGCTCATGCTCATCGTGGTGGCCATTTCTACCTTTGCCCAGGCCACTTTGGCTCAGCTGTAGCAGCCATTGACCTGAATCAGAATTATTGAAGTTGGTGTGGCAATGCTTGCTGGTGCTCAGAACAATTCCATGAGGATGAGCCCCACTGGGGAAGGGCTCAGCACAGAGCCCTCACTCCTATGTGTGCATTGGCTCACATCCCCTGTGCCCATGGCATGGACAGAGGGATGGCAGGAGCCCACGAGGGATGACCAGGAATGCCAAGAGATTTCTCCTTTGCCAGCTGAAATACAAAAGCACAGGACAGCTGCCTGCCTCAGATCACCCAGGGTCACCTGGAGAATCCGGCTGTCTCCAAGAACAGGACCCTGAGGAGCCAGCTAGTCGCTCTTGCCAGCTTTCACAGGTTGGGTCTACCCACACCAAGAACCTCTGGTGACAACTTTTCCACCTCACTTGTGCTTCCAGCCCTCAGGATGGGCCTCCTGCAGCAGTACCAGTTGTAGCATCCTTCCTGCAGCCATCACACCTCTTCCTGCCCATCCTGCTCCCTGCTGTGCCTCCCTCTCCAGGGATTTCCATCACACCTCTTCCTGCCCATCCCACTCCCTGCTGTGCCTCCTCTCCAGGGATTTCCACCACTCTCAGTGCAGAACTCAGAAATGCTGCCATGGTTTCTCCTTGTGCTGGTGTCTGTCATACACAGGAGCTGACAGATGAGGTCAAATCATCCCTTCTGGCCTCCCAGGACAGGAGTCTGGTGAGGACCAACCCTTCTCCCTGGGAGAAGAACACCAGAAATTTCTTTCTTTCCTTTGGCCATGCCACTGTAGAGCATCTCTTGCAGGGCATATTGTGGAGTTTGCACTGCATGACAGCCATGGGAAGCAAACGTGGACTTCCCCTGCTCACAGGCTCCTCCTATGATGTTGAACCCCCCTGGTGCCACTGCTCACAGGCAACACTAAAAGATGTTCTGATGGAGCCAGAGAAAAATGTGTTTCCTGAGCTCTCTGTGCTGGGAGGGATGTGTGTGAAACCCTGTGCTACATGGAAAGAAAGAAGAGATCAAGATAAAGGCAGGACCCCCAGGGAGAGTCTCCAAATTGATCGGCTTTTCAACAGAGGACAAGTAAGTGTCAGGGCCCCAGAGGCCTCTGTATCACATCATCTCAGTCCCGCTGTTCGTGGTAGAAAAGAGCTCAGAGAGCGGCTGCTGCTGCTTTGAAAGGCTCAGCTGCTGCTTGGGAAGTGCTTAAAACGTAAGGGCTGCTCACTTAAAGGCTGTGATGATGAGGATGGTGAGAGGAGACCTCACCAGGGTCTGCAGCTTCCTCCTGAGGGGCAGTGGAGGGACAGGCACTGATCTCTGTGACAGGGACAGCACCCAGGGAACGGCTGGAGCTGTGCCAGGGGAGGGTCAGGCTGGGTATCAGGGAAAGGTTCTTCCCCCAGAGGGTGCTGGGCACTGCCCAGGCTCCCCAGGGAATGGGCACGGCCCCGAGGCTGCCAGAGCTCCAGGAGCGTTTGGACAGCGCTGCCAGGGATGCCCAGGGTGGGGTTGTTGGGGTGTCTGTGCAGGGCCCGGAGCTGGGCTGGGTGATCCTTGTGGGTCCCTTCGTGCTCAGGATAGTCTGTGATTCAGTGATTTTCTCACTCAGCTGGTGCACAAACCAGGCACTGGGGACTTCGTGAGCCCTCTGCAGAAAGGAAGATTTTAACCTGTCAACAGTTGCCTTTCTGCTGTTTACCCAGACACTGGAACTCTGTGAAATCGAGCAGAAAAGGAACATTCCTCAGTGCCCTGGAATGGGGATATCATCCCAAACCCTCTTCTCTGAACACACTCTGCTACAGAGAGCCCTGAAGTCAGTGCCTTGAGCATTGGGTACAGAGGTTGTCACAGCCTTTCCCTGCCTCAACCACCCTTGTCTGTGCTCCATGAGGGAAAAATCCTGTCCTGAGGGTGTTCATGTGTCACTGAGCCTAAACACAACCTCAGTGTGACCAGAATTTGCTGGGTGAGGACTCAGAAGGGCCCATGCACATGCTGAAGGCGATAACCACAGGAACCCCATGCTTTAGGGTCAGGGTGTTCATCATCAAAGTCTCCAGTGCCCGTGATGTAAAGGCTGGTAAAATAAAGGATAAACTGTGCAGAATTATTTTTAGCCCATTACAGCAGGCCCTGAGCAGCTGTGTCACTTGCTTTTGTGCATGGATTAAACATACTGTTAATTAAAAAATGCAATTATCCTGAAAATACCAACTTTGAGCCCCGCTCTCCTCCACTTTGAATCCTGCACTTGCAGGGAAGGACTCTGGGCTAAGACACTCTCTAGAAATATTTAGCTCCTGAACCTGTTTTTTCAGCCACTTAAGATTCCATGAATTGTTAATGAGCATTTAAGTGCAATAATAAAGGATGTATCTACACCATTACAGAGGGGAAAAAAAAGTGATTGGGCTCTGCAAAACTGGTTGCCAGGAAATAGTTCGAGGCCTGGTTATTTTGTGGGCAAATAAATGATTGTGGAGATGAGCTGGAAAGAGCAATTTCAAAGCAAATAAGAGAAATATACAGCAGCTCATGTACAGTAACTGTGGCATCAAAATTACAGCCATAAATAAGAGACAAAAGGAATAGCTGGGAGAGGCAGATGGATGGAACTGGGGAGAAAGCTCAGCAAATGGCATTTTCTGCTGCATACGGAAAGCATTAAAGCTCCTGATGAGCTCCCCACCTCCACAGGCTGGCTCGGTATTCCTGGGATCCCATCCTACCCAAAGAGGTTTTGGATAGATACCCTATCAATTAGAAAATATCGGGTCTGTCCTTTGCGCTGACTGAAGCCTTGTGGTGATAAATCCCTGCCAGGGTGGGTGGGAGAACGACACAGAGCTCCAAGCTTTTATTAATAAAGAGCAGCCTTGCTCTGGCTCTGGGGAGGGACTCTTTGTTTCCATGGGATCTTCACTTCCTGAGGCAGCTGGGGCCAGGCAGCTCCAGGGTCTGGGGGTTAACAGCCTAATAAAGTGGTTTTTAATCAGTGTAAAGCAAGCACCACAATTGCTGAGTGTCAACTGTTCTTATGTGCCCTCAAACGAGCAGGTTGTGTGGTGAGGGGTTGAGTGAGGGAGAAATGCCAGCTGGAAGCAGAGGGCAGGGAGAGACCAGGCAGTTCAGCTGCTGCGGGAAGCGGGAGCTGGGCAGGGCAGGGCAGGTGGGCATCGTTGAACCCTTTAGAAACACGGGGGCTCTTTGCACTTATCACATTCCAGGATATCACCCCCTTCCTGGCATCCAAGTGTCATGGAAAGAGCTGGTATCTCAGTATTCTCCTCCTTATGGATGGTGAGCAGTTAATATGGATATGAATCAAAGGGGTAAAAGGAGAAAATAACTCAAGAAGAAGCTTTTAGGGAGCCTCAAGTTCAGTGGGTTTCCACATAGTTTTTATGGAGGGATCTTTAAAAAATAAATAACCCAAAATAACAAAAGCCTTTCCTGAAGTGCAGAGCAGGCTGTGGCAGTGCAGCAGGATTTCCTCTTTTAGGAGGCCCCTGACAGCCCAGCTCTGCTCTGTACAATCTCCACTTGCCCACAGGTACCAACAGCTCTGATTTTCAGGGAAGAGCTTCAGGAACCCCCCCACAGCCTCTACCAGCGAATCAGATCACGGAACTGCCAAATTTCAGGGAATTCTGCCCTCGTTTATCCGAGCAGGTGTGTTAAACACTTGGACATTCATTTTTGCATCAGCCTCCTTTCCTTCTGGAGTCTTGGACAGTGCTTCAGCTTCCCAGGTGCTGGCAGGGGACATCAGCCAGGTGACATACACTGATGGGAGCTGGATGGCTGCAGCCGCCTCCCACCTGAGACATTTCCCACTGGGAATTGGCAGCTCCCTTCAGAGGAAACCAACACTTTGATACCTTCCCCAGAACAAACACCTCTCCCCCTTTGCATAGCAGCATTTCTGCCTGTCCCAGGTATTCCTTTCATCCCCCTGGCTGCTCAGGTGCTCAGCACCACATGTGGGGAGGGCCAGGCGTGCAAAAGCAACTTGGATTTTCTAAACTGCCACACTCTGAGTAAACTGCTTATAATTTCAAAAAGCTGAAGTGTCTGAGTGCAGGCAGCCAGTGAAAGAGGGGTGGTTTGCAGAAGAATTTCAACAAAACAAGGGTGTTGTAAAAGAAACATGGTGGGGACATTTTGCAAGCCTTTCAAAGGTATCAGTTCTCAGGTGTTATCAGGAGGGTTCAGTTCTTGAAAGCTTTGCTGTGCATCCACCATGGCCCCTGACAATGAGAGGAACCAGAGCCTAAAAAGGTTATAAAAAATAAAATGAAGGGATTTATTAGGGAGCAAGGAGTAGTACTGTAATTAAAGCTTTTTATAGTATGTAAGGCCCTGGCACAGGGTGCTAAGAGAAGCTGTGGCTGCCCCTGGATCCCTTAAGTGTGCAAGGTTGGACGAGGCTTGGAGCAAGCTGGGATAGTGGAAGGTGTCCTTGCCCATGGCAGGGGGTGGCATGAGGTGATCTTTAAGGTCCCTCTCAACCCAAAGCATTCTGTGATCCTGTGATTCTATCCTATGTACTTTGATTATTATGAAAACCTTGAATTTCAGTTTGGGAGGTGCAGAACTGACAATAGGGAAAACATTCGTAGAAGTTTGGATTTGGTATTCTTGGAGGTCTTTTCCAACCTTAATGAATTCTGTGGTTCACTTTTCACCAGGAGCGTGGTGTGCTTTCAGAACAGGTCAGTACAGAAGAAATATCCATCCTTGGAGGGCTGCAAGGTTTAGCTAAATAAAGTCAGAGCCAATCTAACACCAGCCAGGTCTTCTCAGGAGATGTCACAGGAGCTCATGCTTCAAATGTGGCTGAAACATTTTCTTTTGTTTGTTTTCAGAAGTGCAGAAGGTCTGTCCCTACGTTGAGGTGGCTGAATTACCGTGTTGAGATGTCACCCAGAGAGCAGACCCTGCACAGGATTCACTCCAGCTTTATTCTTCCCATTCGTCAGCCACTTCTCACTTTTGTTCTTTTAACTGGAGAGCTGGGAACTGCACAGCATAATCAGTGATCTTTAGCCTGTCAGCAGCAAACAAGGGCTCTGAAATCCTTGGGAAGCCTCTTTTGAAAGCCATGATTATGCACTGACCTCCTCATTTACTGCGTGTGCCCTAATTCTTGGCAGTTTCTCCAAGTTTGTCAGGAAATCGATGATCATTTGCATTGAGAAACTCTTTCTCACAGCAAAGCTCACAGTGGGTGCTGCCTGAGCTGGCTTTAGGACTGACCCTCAGTGTATTTGCTGCACAGATCTCACAGTGCTGCACCATCCTGGGGTGTTTAGTGAGAATATGCAGTGATGTGGCAATTTCTAGTGCAGATTTTAGGGGCTGCATTCTACAGAGTACGAACCCATGGAGTGCCACCCCCTCCTGCTTCCAATTTCTCTTCAGCCACACGTGGGGAAAGAGTTTTTCCTTTTTTCCCTTTTTCCCTTTTTTCCCTTTTATTTTTCCATTCTGTGGGCTAATCAGAAACTCTGCAAGCACTCAGGCACTGGTTGTTCTGCAGCATATTCCGATTCCATGCGAACGTTGAGCCTTGTTGGTTTCATGGTGCTGTTACCAGGTTACCGTGAATGGTGTTTAATGCTGTTGTGCTCCCTACTCCTCATCAGAATAAGGAAAAATGCCCTGTTTTTTCCCTGTCCATTCCACCACTGGAACAGTTTCCCTGTGCTGGTGGCCAGATTATTAGCATGTTATTAAACAGACCATATTTGCCCCAGGATTATCGGATATTCTGAAAGGGAAAAAGAGAAGGTGCTGCATGAGACGGTGCTACAGAGGATCAGAGAATCCTTAAGGCTGGAAAAGGCCTCCAAAACCATTGAGGCCAGTCATTAATCCAGCACTGCCATCTCAATTCCTGTCCCTTCCAGTGGCTTTGGAACTCGCTGGCTCTTTATAGGGAAATTGGAAGAGGATGAGTGTGGAGCGGGAGCAGTGCAAAGACCAGCAATCCTTAGGAAAACTGTCCCTTTCCCAAGGCTGGGCTCCAGGTGGAAGCTCCCAGCAGCATCCCCAGGGGTTCCTGCTGGTTTGGTCTCTCTCAGAAGAAGAACCATGGCTTGCTAGAGAAAGTCTTTCCTCCTCCTCACCACCTGACAGCCACCACAAACACCTGATTATCCATAACCAGGGAGAGCCTGCAGCTCCATGCAGTTACTCCACCTGGATAAACTTCCAAGAAGCTCCTGCACTCCCTAAATGCCACCACACACCCTGCTCCTGCCGGGATCACTGCGTTGTCATCCAGGAAAAGTTTCACACACATGTACAAACAAAACAAAAAGTTCCTGCTATGACAACCTACCACCAACAAAAAGCACGTTTTCCTGGGATTCTTCTCTTGGTTTTATCGTGCCTGGGAGGAGAGGCACTGACAGCACACACAACTGGGAATAAAGTTGTATTTTTATGAAGCAAAGTGCCTTTGAGTTTTTTTGAAGCATCACGGGTGTTCCACAAGTTGTCAGTGAGCCCCTGCATGTTGATTTCAGGACTGGAGGTTGTTTGGTGATTTTTGAAAGCAAATCATTGCTCACATTCCATTCTTTCACCCATTCCCAGTTTTGCACTACCAAGCCTTTTACAGCTTATAAAGAAGTTGCCAAGGTACCCTTGGGGAGTTCAAGCCCACGGCCCGGAGCCGTCAGTTTGCTCTGCCATCATTGATATTCTCCTCACCTGAATTTGGGATCAGGTTCATGAATTTGTTATCACACACCTACAGGATTAGGGAGACCTGTGGCCTCCTTTTGAATTCCCCACTCCACTTCCCCGTGTCTGTTGGATTAATGAAATGGACAGCATTTTATGGATGAATTATCAGATCCAACAATCTGGGAGCAAAGAGAGAGTGGAAAAAATAACAGATTAGTCAGGGAATGATATTGGGCAAGGCAAATATTGAACCAATTTTCCCTTTATTACAGATACAGGGTAACAAGTTAATAAGAGAAGCAGCAGAATGTGGTAATGGCCATCACACTGCTGGCATGAATTATATAAGAGTATAAAATCTTATATGCATTGCATACATTTTTTAACATTCTAATGAGCTGTACTGGAAAACATGGAAAAATGCCTTGTGGAGTCTAAATATTAGGAATCAGTGGCACTTTTGTCTTGCCTCTGCAGCTACCAGAACTACTCTGTTAATTGGCTGGTGCAGGACTTGTTCCCTCTCTTCCCTAAAGGTGACGCTCACGCCTCCAGGAGTCACAGCCCAAAACACAATATTGGTTTTGGGAGATTTTACTGAATTTTGAGGGATAACCATCTGGAGCACAGCACCTGGACATCCCTCCTGCCACCTGGGGCCGGAATCTGAGAGCTCAGACCCCAGATGTGAAACACATGTGAGGATTTCTGCAAAAAACATTTGGGTTTTCACCTAAAGGAGGGCAAAAAAGCACTATTTTACTGCACAGTGCTGGAGAACACAGGTTGATGCATTTTCATTTCCATCCTTGCTCTGAATTTAAGGCAGGGAGGAAGATGGGTTTGGTATCATTTGAATTCTCCTCTGTTTCTAAGCACTCCAGGCACTGATGAGACTTAATTATCTCCAGAACAATTTTAGTAAAAAAAAATTAAGGCAACTAAACCTAATAAAATATTAATATCAGATTTTTCCTCATAGGCTGAGGCTGACCTTTTGCTGACATCAGTTAATGTCTCACTGATATTGAAATACCAGGTGAGTCTCATCTCTTTGAAGCCGAGTGTTGCTGGAGCTGCCTTGTGGGCAATGCCAGCCTAAGTGGAGCAGTGAGCAGAGACTCTTGCTAACCCTTAATTACAGGATCTCCCACTGGCAAAAAACTGTCTGAAACCTTCATGACACGTTATAAAACACACTCCAGCTTCGTGAGACACGCTGCAACTTTGATCTGTTTGCAGGTGGTCATTTGCATCCAAAATGGCCTTGGTGAATTTTATTCCTTTCTCTTCTCCCCTCTCCTGTGTGTTCCACTCTTGCCCGGCCGAGAGCAGCACTGACAACTCCAACCACTTGAAAATCAGGGTTCAGATCTAAAAAGGATGAACAGAGTGGCTGGAAAATCACGGTGCTTCTAAAATTAGGACAAACGGGGGATGTTGCATTTGCTGTGTGAGGCCCGGCAGGATGGAGGTGTCTAATGGGCGCTCATTTGCATGGAGAGGCACAAAGCTCGGCCTTTAATCACAATCGCCTCCTCTCCCCGGCTGCAATTTGCTTTTCTGAGCCGTTCTGCCTCCTGCCAGGGGCTGTGCAGGGGCAGGAAGCTCCTGATCACAGAATGACACCTGGGTGAGGCATGGCCCAGCTCAGGACGGCTCCTGAGCCATGTGGGCCCTCCTGAATCGCTGCCTGACCACCGGCTCTGAGCAGTCCCTGGAAAGCCCAGAGCGAAGCACCAGAGGTGACTCTTGACCAAAATTTCCAGAGAGCCTCTGCCCCTTGGTCCATACTGGTCATTCCTGCTCCACTGAGGGACACTAAGGTCCTTGTGAGGTGTTGTCACCTGTGGGTGTGAAGCAGTCGCTGCCTTTGGCCCTCTAAGAAAGGCGACAAGGCAATGGAGCTGGGGAAGGAGCCCCAGGAGTGGCTGGGGGAGCTGGAAAAGGGGCTCAGCCTGGAGCAAAGGAGGCTCGGGGGGACCTTGTGGCTCTGCACAAGTCCCTGACAGGAGGGGACAGCCGGGGCAGGGTCAGGCTCTTTTCCAGGCAACCAGCAACAGAACCTCAAGTTGTGCCAGGGGAGGTTCATGTTGGACATCAGGAAGAATTTCTTCACTGAAAGGTGGTCAGACCTTGGAAGAGGATGCCCAGGGAGGTTTGGAGTCCCCATCCCTGGAGGTGTCCAAGGAACTACTGGATGTGGCACTCAGAGCTCTGGGCCAGGGACACGGTGGGGATCGGGCACAGCTTGGACTCGATGATCCTGGAGGTGCAGCTGAGGGGTCTCTCCCATCTAAAGCTCTCAGTGTGCAGCTCATGGGGCCAGGAAGATGGCTCAGCCTTGTAGGACTTGTCCTGGTGCTGGCTGGCAGATATCCCAGGAGAGCTGGGCAGTGGGAGCGGAGCTGATGTGATGAGAAAGGGCACAGCTCTGAGCAGGTGAGCACATTGTTGCCAAAGAGGGGCAAATCCCGTCTCCCAGCAGGGAGAGATCTCCATTATTTATGATTCTATGAAAAGTTGGACCAGTGGGCACAGCAAGACCCAGGGCCAGGCATGGCCAGGCTCTGCCTGGCCCTCAGGGGCTGGGGCTGGTGCCAGGGCAAGAGCCAAATCTCTGACAGAGTCAGGGAAATGCTTTCAGTGATTCTTTTACAAGTGCAGAGGGTTGCAGCACAGAAAAAGAACATTGCACAAATTATCCACAAACAACCCCTGTGCTCCAAAACCTCCAGCAGTGGCTGAGAACAAATCTTTGATGCCCTCAGGGGTAAGACATCAAACACAGAGGTCACAGGCAGATGGCAGCAGTGCTGCTGGGACTTTTCTCTCATCTCCATCACCAGGGCCAGCCCAGACACCAGCCAGCTCTCCCAAAGGTCCCAGCTGAGGGAACACTGACAGACACGCTGCAAGAATTTTACAAGTTCAGTCAGCTCCTGGCTGAACAGGACACCTGGAAGACTTCGTTGAGGTTTTTGCAGGTCAGGGGCAGAAGTGTGAAAGGCAGTGCTGGTACAACCTCAGCACTTTGCTTTTCCCAGATGGGTCAAGTGTGGCTTCCTGCTGCCCATGGCTGTTGTACAGCTGGTAGCCAGGTGTTCTCCAGTATCTTCAACACCTGTGACAGTGAAAATAGCTGAGACAAGGTTTTTGGGGTGCCCTGGAACCTCCCTGGGATCCATCCCACCTCACACCCTGCCTGTGACTGTTCCCAGCCCATCTCCTGTATCATTTGGAAGGTGGGATGGATCCCCCTGACAACCCAAACACTCCATTCTGTCACTCTCAGAAACCTGGAGACAGCACTAATCTAAACAGTGGGTAGGTAACAAGAGCTGGAATAGCAAACAAGCAAGAGAAAAATCAAACAAAAAGAAGGGAATTCAAACAAGTATTGTCTGTGCTGCTTCAGAAGAGCACTGTCTGGAGTGTAATTCTGTCATCATACATCCAGAGAAGGGAGGTGAAACATGGTCACAAAGAGACATTTAAGCCTGGCATAAAATCTCATATCTGAGCCTGGCTTTCCACTTTCAGTAAAAGTGGCCTCACACGGTTTCTTGTGTAGGTTTTCATTTCTCTTAAGCTTTGAAGGAGTGCCAAACCGACCCTTTGTCTTGTGCCATCAGCTGTGATCTTCTCAGGGCTCATTAATGGAGCAGGGCTGGGTGCATTCCCTGGATGTCTGCCCTGGGGGCTCTGGAAAAGAACGACCAACAGCAGTACCACGGGTTTAAGCCCTCTCTGCCTTAAAGAACCTGGGGGAAAAAATCCCTGTCCCCTTCTGCACCTGGGGCAGCTCCGGAGATGAACAAGTCCTGGGGCACAGCTGTGGGATGTCTCTCTGCCCTGTTCTGCCTCTCGGCCATGCTGGGCTCTGGCTTTTGTAGCTTATAGAGAAACTTAGGTTAAAATGAACCTTTGGAGATCTTTGACCCCAAACAGAGCTGAAAAAGGATCAGGTGGCTCTGGTTTATGTAAGTCTTATTTTAAAGTCTCTCCATATTGAGCCCCTGCTCTAATATTTGATTGATCTCACGGGAAAATAGTCCTGGTGTTTAAAACCTTGTGCCTGTGGTTTAAATGTTGCTGAAGAACAACAGGTGATGAGCAATGCATGGAATCAGACCCAGGCTGTGCCTGATGTGTCGCAGGGGTGTCTGGAGGGGTCTGGCAGAGTTCAGTGGTCACCATTAATCCTCCCTGCCTGCAATCCCTAAATACATTGTGCAGAAGGAGCTGCTGGCAGCAGCAGGAGGCAGATTCTTCCTGCCCAGAGAACAAATAACCCCCAGCAGGTCAAATCCTCCAAGCCCGAGCTGGGCCAGCTCTGTGTGAGCAGAGGAGGAGCTGCAGGATCCCGAGTTCCTGCCACCACAGGGACAGCAGGGGCAGCTGCTCAGCCAGACATTCACAGCCACCCCTGCTCTGCTTTTGTCCTCTGCAAGCACAGAGCCTCACCCAGCCTGCCTCAGCCTCCTGTCCCTTTTTCACCTTTCCCCACCTTGATCTGTCCCTCTGCTCTGTGGGACACCTGCCCTGGCCTGACCATGGCAGGGCACACCTGAGACAGGTGGGAGAGGCTGCAGGGAAAAATCCCAGGTGCTGGGGAGGTGCTGGAGCCTCCACCCCTGCTGTCCCCACTGGCACAGCACCTGCAGTCACAGCCTGCCCTCTCCATCCTCCCCCCCAGCAAACCAACCCCAGCCAAGTCCTTCTTCCCAGCACGTTTTGCTGCAGCTCCCAGCCCTGCCTGGGTCACTCTGGTGGAATAACATGGCCTGGAAACAATTCCTGAGCTGTTTTGTACCGATGGGCTCCTCTTGGCGTGAGGGGTGGGACTGGCAGCTGCCTGCCCCAGGGCTGTGTGTGCCGTGTAGCAGAGGGACCAGACACCCTGAGCTGGCTCACAACTGTCCCTCTGTGTCCTCCAGACCTGATCCAGAACTGCAGATCCTAAAGAAATACGAGGTAGTGCAGGATGTCTCATCTAATAAAACATCTGCCGGGTACCCTCCTACAACTTCCACTTGACGTTATCTGTAATGCAAGGTTGTGTTCCCTGAGATCCTGGGAGCAGCACGTCCATCCTTCATGATTACTCTGCCCAGATTGTCCTGATGGGCTGGTAAGTGAATTATGGAGGAGACATTACCCGGGGAAGAGCTGACCTTGTCCTTAACCTCAGCACATTCTTCAATTAATGCCCCACAAGACAAATTAATTCTATTAATCCGCAGAGGCCTCTAAGCAGATGAGCTGGGATTTCTGCCTTTCTCCCTAAACCCACTTGTTCCTTCCTCTCCCTAATGAACCTTCGCTTGCAATCAATAGTTAAAGGTTTGGCACTGTTTGAAAGCAAAAATAAGCACAGTTGTACTTACAGCCTGGTTGCCTCCTAAACCCTGCTGTGAAGGAGAAAGGATTCTCAAAGCTGATATATATTTTATTTTCCTGTCCCCAACAGGCTCTGCAGCTTTTCCTCACGCGGTTGGTGCTGCAAAAGCCAACCTTTGCAGGAGGAAGAGTCACTTCCAGATCTGCTCGAATTTGCTCACTCTGCCTGTACGTCAAGCAATAGGCTCTGCTGAACATGAGTGAAAATGAAAAGGGTGGTTCTGTAGAGCTTTTGGGGTGGAAAAGGCCGAGATCCATGTTTTGGGGATTTCCCAGTGAGTTTCTCCAGGGAAATGCCCTGTAATCCTCATTCAGTGCAGGAGAACATCTGAGCACGGCTGTGTCCGTGTGCCTTCTCTGGAGCATGTGGAGATAGCTTGGGATCTTGTCTGAAAGATCCCAAATTACCCCCAGGTTAGGGGATTGTGCTGAAGGGTCCTGGAGAGCCTGAGGGGAGCAAGCTGGAGGTGAAAAACTTTGAGTGCACAAGGGAAAGGTTTCAGGGGTGAGAAAGGGGCTACAGGAACTGGTTATGGGGTCAAGAACAGACAGCCCCATGCTGCCTCCTGACACCTTCCTGCCTCCCAAACCTTCTGAAGACCATCCTGGGCTCTTCCCTGAGCATTCCTGCAGGGACAGTCCATTCTGGGAATGCTGCTTCCCTCTGGCTTGCTGCTGGCACCTGAGCAGGGTCAGGAGTGCAGTCAGACAGGCGACAGGAGTAAACAGCTTTGGGAACAGCATGAACAGCTTTGGGTGCTTGGTCAGACTGAGCCTGACCCTCAAAAAACACCAGAGGGAACCCAAACTTCACCTGGAGCCCTTTGACCACTGGTTTGTAGGCAAGCCAGTCCCTGCATTGTGCCTTGGCTCCTAAATCATCCTTCAGACAGCTGGCCCTTGCGAAAGGAGGGGCACTTGGACACGGTGTGTGCAGCTGAGACCTCCTGGGCTGCACTTCCCAGTCCAGGTGCAGCATTCTGGGGACCAGTTTAAGGATCTTTTCAAAAACTTTGCCTGACTGGCATCACCAGTAACACTCTGTGCACTTGTCCACTTTGCAACCTCAGTGTTTTGGTTTATATTATTTTTATTTCATTTCATTTCACTTCATTTCATTTCATTTCATTTCATTTGTTGGACAGCTGTGGGTACTGTCAGTATCTAGGACATGCCTGTGGTAATGAGGGAGACCGTTTCTTATGGCATAATAACCATAATTAAGCATGGGATTTTTCAAAAGCAATCAGGGAAGTCAATGAGAGTCAATAAGAAGTGGGTGCCTCATTTCCTCGAGGTGCTTTTGCAAATCCTACCCTAAAACATTGATATTTCATGCGGCCACATCTAAGTCTGTGTGGGAGAAGCCTCAAATCCTTTTTCAAAAGTGCTGTGCATATTGTAATTGAAACAGATTAATATGAATCTCTGTGGCAGCTTAACCTTTTAGTCTCCTTATTTCAAAAAACACTGGGTATTTCACAAGCAACTGCATCTTGCAGTTAATAAGGGGCCAGATCCAGCCATGTCCCTGGCACAGCTGCCCTGGCTGGAGCAGAACAATCCTGATCCGCCGCAGCCAGGGATCAGAGGCTAAGGATGAGAAGCAGCCAGAGTCACATTATAAAGCTGCAAATATATGCAGAGAAGCGTGTGTTATCCAGTGCTCAGCATACTTAATGTCTCTGCAGGCAACCAGCATCCCGCCTGGAAATAGGGCACACATTCCTGACAGCCGGGGTGATTGATGGTGGAGCAGCTTCACCTGGGGAGGAAGGGTCTTCTCCACAGTATGAAATTCCTGGGCAGGGGTGGAGATCCATTGAAAAGAGATGCCCTAGAGCAAACAAACAGTGTGCTGAGTGCAGCGATCACGAGGGGAACCCGGGTTTGAGTGAAAAAGGAGTTTAGAGCTGATTATCAAGACAGGCTCATCGTGGGAGCTGGATGTACCTGCTGGGTGTAAACCCTGCTGTTGCCCAAAGGCAGCCCAGCAGCCCAACTTCCTGGCACACAAGTGGATTTTCCCTCTCCTCTGCAGTCATTCGTGCTTACTGATCATGTGCCTCACTTCATTTGATGTCTTTGATCAAACTCAGAGTCCCAAAAGAAGCCTCGCGCAGAAGAGCCACATCTCACCTGGTGTCACGCCAGAGCTGGGACACCCAGCCGTGTTCATCTGCTCCCCGTTAAAGCTCATGGAATGGCTTGGGAGGGTTCACAACTGACTCCCTCCAACCACTTCATCAGTGAATCCCCAGCTTGCACCACAACCTCAGCCCAAATCCCTTTCCTATCAATGTTTGTGAGGGTTTGACTCCCACCACTGAAAGTGAAGACTCATAACAAGCATGTGCCACACTAAGGAGGAGGAGGTGGGAAAACACGAAGGAGAAGGAGGTATTTGGGCTGATTAACAAGCACTGGGTGGCAATTAATTTCCATTTGAATGCTGACAAACTTCCAGCTGCTGACAGCGATAACCTCTGCATTCCAGAGGGCAGCGCCTCATCAGATGCTCCTCAGGTACTCCGGGCTGGATTTATGCAGCAGGCAGTAATCCAGCTCGAAATGGAAGTGAAACAGGGCGGAAAGTAAATCACCGACTTGCCCTGAGTAAATAGAAACTCTGTGTTATGGCTGGCACGTGAAAATGGGGAGGGCAGGGGGTACAAGGGGTGGCTCCTCCCTGGGGCTGAGGGCTGGAGCAGAGCAGGGTCACCCATGGGAGGGGGAGGGAGGGAGGGGTGGCAGCAGGGATCTTCTGGCATTGCTGCAGACCCACAGGCACAGCTCCCTGGGGGTTCCAGCCCCTCTCACGGTGGTGGGAGCATGACCAAGTGCTGTCCTCTGTGGGACTGTGAGGGCTGGGCCACACCACAGCTGCACCGAGCCACTGTCCTGTCCCTGCTGGTGGCCCCTGCCAGGGCAGCCCTCCAGAACAGGGCAGGCACAGGGTGATGCTGCACCGAAACAATTCTGTGGCTCACCCTGCAGCAGGATCAGTCCTCCCAGGCAGTCACTCATTCCCAGGCTTCAGGAAAAGCAAACTGTTCCCATCATCACCTCATGTTCAGCTGAGCACCTCCTGAGGCACTGGAGCACTGATCCACCTTGGAGCTGAACCCTCTGGTGATCCTGGTGGGAGTCAGCTTTGCCCCTTTCCTGGCCTGGCCTTCCCTGCACAGCCAAGCTCCCCCAATCCCTACTGTGTCCAAAGACCTTCTGGATCAAACTTGCCAACTGCAGCTCCCCTCTCACGCCAAACCTTCCTCTTCCCCATGTCCCACCAAATTCCCCACACCTCTGCACCAGCTGCCTGGTCCTGGATCCCTTGCAGGGTCCATCTCTCTAATTCCCCCTCCTCCAGGTGTGTTCTTGCAGGCATCCCAAACACTCTGAGCTGGGCTGCAGCCTCCTGACCAGGCTCCTGCTGCCACCAGGCCCAGGTTAAAGCCTCCAGGACTCTGGGGACAGACAGGTCCTATGGAACACCACCCATGGATTCCATTCCTCTGCAGCACAGCACAGACCTGGATGGGGCAACTGCAGGAGAAAAAGCCTCGACAGCACCAACTGAGAGGAAAAAAGGTGAAAAAGCACGTCCTGGACTGTGCAGGGCCAGAGACTGAATGTGTTGGTGATCCCCCTATGCAAGCACCATGAGAGGCAGCAGAGAGTCAGGTGTGAATTAAGTCTCAGCGATCTTGCAGGAAAAATTAGACAGATCCTTCCTCTGCTTTTGCATCAGACTGAGCTCTGGGTCATGATTTACTCCAGCACGAGGGAGAACAGAGCTGGGCCAAGAGCTTCAGTTCTGCCTTCTCGTCTCCTTCTGGTTTTGTCATTCTTTGAAATATTTGGGAGCTCTGAGAACAGTTCCCATTAAGTGTATCACTGGCTTTTCCTCTTGGTATTTATGATTTAATAATTCCTCAATCTGTCACAATCAGTATTGAAAGAGCATGGCTGGGTAGAATGGAATAATTTGAAAGGGAGTACTGGAGTGCAGGAACAGCCTGAGCTCTTTTCAGCAGATGCAAAAGTGAATAATATTTAGGGAGGTGTTTATAAATCAGTACACCCTTTAATTAAGCAAAACATTTTGCTAAGAAAGGCTCAATTAGCAATTCATGGCACAAGGCCTGGCCTATTATCAAAGAGCTTGTACATGATAAAGCACAATTGCTTGTGTGTCTTTCGAGCTAATTATCAGTAACTTGTTTTAGTTGTCTTTCAAAGCTCCGTGTGAAGAGATGAGATAAAGATCTACATGAGCAGAGAGGGCTGGTGGTTTGCCTTTCCCTCCAATCTCTTTGGTGTTTGTAGTAATTGCCAGGAGTGGAAAGGAGCCTGTGGATGGTGTGAAGCCCCGGGATGGAGGGGCAGGGCATGGAAGGTCACTCTAGTCCAGCAACAGAAAGATGGGTTCAGGCTCATCTCATAACTTCAGACATTCATTTTAATGTCTCATTTTCTTGTCTTTACAGCCAGGACAGCAGCACTGCTGGCCTGGTGGGGGTTTGCTGAGGGGTGTCAGGAAAATTAATCCACGAACACCAGAGGTTTATGTCCAAAAAGGAGACAGAAGAGTCCTGTTACTTTATGCAAATAAAGGGAGAGGTCATGGGCATTTCCCATGGGGTCTCTCAAATTGTTAGAGGATGCAGCCTCCTTTTATTCCCAATTTCCTGGCCGCATTTCCCTCTCTTTCCCCATTGGCTGAGGTACTTGAGAGGTACAGACTTCCCGCATCACCTAATAGAGACCTTCTTCCAATGTTTACTCCTCCTTTTTCTTTTCCTATGGAATTTATGGTTCTTTCCATTGCTTTCATCTCTCAGTATCTGGCTTTACCTATCAACAGACCCACAGTTTGTTTGTACAGACAAATCCCTCTCACTCCTTTCAGGGGGAACAGGTGAGGGGTGAGGTGTTCGGTGCTGGAGATGAGGCAGGGCAGGACCATGGGATGGTCCCTACTATGGATCAGTAGGTGGGAGACAGTGAGTAGTGACTGAGAGTCTGGGGGTTCTCAGTGTGGTTCCCCAGCCTGCAGAGCCCAAAGCACAGCAGGGGCTCACTCTGGGATGAAGGAAGGGGAAAAGCTGCCTGTTCCATCAGAAATCCATAGAAATGGCAAAGGGAGCTGAGATCCTGTCAGGGAGTGAGGAACATTGCGGCAAAACCTACAAATTTCTGTGTCTCTTGGGCATGTGCCAACTCAAGAGCTTAAACACACCATGCTGGCACAAGTGACAGGATTATGAGCAGTTTCAATCTGATGCAGATGGTCTTCCCATTTGCTTCCTTGTTTAAACAGCAATTTGGCAAGTTTGTCATTCATAAAGCTTTTATAGCGCTCCATCCGCTTCTCCCCGGCGGCACGCGGGAGCTGCCGGGATGTTTGTGGCTGCCTGCAACACACATTAGTCTTTAATGAGGTTGTATTGGAATTGTCTCCTTCGGCCAGAGGAGCCTTGGGAATTCCACTCTATAGAATAGATTTCATTTAAAAACTCATTCAGCCACCAGCTCTGCCGAGCCAGGTGTCCCAACCACCCCACGGCGGCTGCAGGGGAGGAAGGAGTGCCTTGGGATGTTAGCAAAAGTCACAGCTTGCTGTTCAGATCCGAGGAGGAGGTGGGCAGAGGCAGGGCCAGGAGGCTGCTCTGCAATGAGCCTGCAGGGAAGGAGTGGTTGGAAAGTGTCACCATCCCTTGTGATCTGGGATCTGGATCATCTCCCCAGGGTGCTGGGAGAGATGGGGGTGTCCAGCCAGAAGAGAAAGGTGCAGGGAGAGCTCAGAGCCCCTGCCAGTGCTTAAAGGGGCTCCAAGAGAGCTGGAGAGGGACTTTGGACAAGGGTTGGAGTGACAGGACAAGGGGGAATGGCTTCCCACTGCCAGAGGGCAGGGCTAGATGGGATATTGGGATGAAATCCTACCCTGTGAGGGTGGGCAGGCCCTGGCACAGGGTGCCCAGAGAAGCTGTGGCTGCCCCTGGATCCCTGGCAGTGTCCAAGGCCAGGTTGGACGGGGCTTGGAGCCACCTGGGGTAGTGGAAGGTGTCCCTGCCCATGACAGGGGGTTGGAATGGGATGATCTTTAAGGTCTCTTCCAACCCAACCCATTCTGGAATTTGGTGATTTGAGGAGAGGCTGAGAAACCAGATCTGGGCATGATGTGGTCCAGCTTCACAAACCTTGGATAAATCACCCTTTAATGAACCAGGCAGATGGACTGTGGGAGTAGAAAGGGCTTTGTTTGCCCACAAGTATCCAAGCAAAGCACAATGGAAGTTTAATCAATTAACAGCTTCCATGTGGTTTTGCTGAGTATAAAACAAGGAGGCATCATGGCTTGCATTGGCATGAGCTGCTCACATCCTCAGACAAGTAAATATTTAGCCAATAACTCTGATTTTTTTTTGGCAACAAAGGGCATCTTTGTTATTCATCTGTTTACTTGTGGTTTACTTGTGGTTTAATTGTGGCTAAGACACAGCAGGGTATCAGATCTTAACCCAAGCTCCTCTCTAATGGGATATCCAGCGTCTTTGCAGGAGCTGAGGAGAGGGCTGGGGATGCTCTCAGGCTCCTGGGCAGTGATTAACTGGTGTGTAATTATCACCTCTAGGGCTACCTGTGCTCGTACACACTCATGGTCCTTATTGCTGAGCAGGACCTGCTGCCATGGTCAGGTTTATGGACAAAGGCTCCTCATTTTTCCTTCAGTTCCCTCAGAGGAAACCCACCCTGTTCCACTCCAGATCAGGGTTACCTACAGGCTTTGCTCCATGATAAAAATGGTACATTTTTACCCTTTTCTTCTCTGAATGCACTTATTTGAAAAGATTGTTTCATGAGGCTTGCAAAAAGTGTGAAATCAAAGAAGCGGGGCGGGGAGGCAGCTGGAGGTCACACAGCTGGGAACAGGAGCAGACTAAACCGGCTGTGGGACCTCAGACAACTCATCTGATTTTGGTCCCACAATCTGTTGTGAGACAGCAAAACAGCCCTGCCAGGAGTGGGGTGGGAGGCCTAAGGCAATTAGCTAATGACACCCCGGTGATGAGGGCTGAGATTCACTGGGCGGGGATGGTGGCATTAATCCGGGTTCATGGCAGGGTGACTTGAGGCAAGCTTTGCCTCTGAACTCCAGATCAACTTCCTAGGGAAGGTAGCAGCAGGCAGGCCCTGGGCAGGCTTTGCAAGGAGATCAGAACTGCTGAGAGTGGCCAAAGGTTCCTCTGGTGTCCTGGTGGCTGCATCCATGGCCATCACCAGAGGAAGGACATGAGGACAATGGTGGAGCACACTGTACTCCCAACCAGTTTCAGGCCAGGGACTGCCTGAGCTGGGGTTGGGGAAGCTCCTGGGCCAGCTGTGCATGTGGGAGAGGGAATTCCCTTCTGACCAGCCTGAGAGCTGGGACAGGGTGTTTGTGGTGTCCTGCTTTGGGGGGCAGATGTCCCAGGCAGGGGGTGCAGCTCTGAGGGATGGGCACAGTCTGCCAGAGTCACTGGTTGTAACTCAGGAGCAGCAGCTCTGCCGTGGGTGGTTTCTGCACTGAGAGGATAAAAAGAATTGGGAAAGCGACTTTTTCCCCCTGGCATACAAAGCTCCTCCTGAATTCCTGTCGAGGCTCTGGGGTGCTGCTGCCATACAAATGCCTCTCTTTCTTTGCTCTGTCTTTGTGCAGCTCCCAGGGAATGCATTATCAGGAGGATGAATTGTGACATTTCTGCAATACTGTCCTCTGTATCCTATTCCAGAGCATCTCCCTGACAATGGATTTCCCTCACGTGCAGCTCCTGTTATTAGTGCCGTGTGCCCTTCCCAGAGAGACATCTCAGGAGTGATGGCTTTGAAAAGCAGTGACAACATTTGGGTTATCAAAGGGGACAAGAGGTTCTGCAGGAGTCTGAATGGATTTCAGTGGGAGACAGGGTTGAAAGCACCACACGTCTCCATTATTGGGAAAACACAGCCCCAGAATTCAGACTTGGTCTGGGCACTTTCAATTTATTTATTTCTTTTTTAAACATGCTATTTCTTCTCTGTCATTCACTCTGAAAGCAGATTTGGTTATGAGGTAGAACTGGTCAGGATCTTTCTGTTTGTCTCTATTTCGTGTTTGATTTTCTTCCAAATAAAAGGAATCAATTTCATTTTTGAAAATATCATAGGAAAGTCATGCACACACCAACTCTGCAAGGAAAGCTGCTACAAACGCCCTGATTGTACTCCTTGATTATAAGTACAAATAGAGAGCTGATAGGGAACCCTGGAATGGAAAATATCTTCACTTTTGTGCATTTCTGGTCAAATTTCCCATTAGAACTTAGCTTGGGACATTCACTTGGTGAACAAGTGTGGGCATCAGAATGTGTTTATACAAGTGCTTTAAGGCACAAAGAAAAAAATAACCTTCAACATCAGTGGGAAATTGGATTATTGAGGCCAATGTGGCTGAGAACATGCAGCCCCCTTTGGCTGGAGTTCACCCACAAGACTGAGGCAGGAGGTGATTTGGTTCTTTGTGCTGACTCCAGCATCTTGGCTCCTGTCTTGGAGGGTAAAAGGATTGAATAGTGCCTGCATTTACCTCTGCAAGGGCTCTTAAAAATGCTGGGCTCCAGCTTTTCAGGTGGTTGGCAGTACCTGCAGAGGAGTTTGAGCTAGGCAGGTGAAGACTTTCTAAAAATAAACACTAAAAAAAGTAGTTACAAAAGTTTAGGGCAGCTGGAAAATGATGGTGTCAATCTTAAAGTGTTTTGCCATTTGAATCTTTTAATTATGAATTTCAAAGGTGATTCTGGAAAAGCAATGATCATTGACTGGGGCAGGAGAGGAGACACAGAAGAGTTCCTTGGGATAATGTAGAGGGAAGAGGGCACTGCTGAGTGGGAGCAGAAGGAGCACAAGACGAAAGCTGGACACTATTCCAGCCTTGCTGCATTTTCTCTACAACCCTCACAGCCATGAGCTCGTTATTGCTAAGTGAAATCTAAGATGCAAGTGGGGAGAAAATAAAAAAAAAGAAAAAAGAGAAAAAGACATATAAAAGCATGGCCAAGAGCTGAAGGTTCTGAAAATCACCTAGTAACTGGAAACAAAGCAAATACATCCAGGATAAGGGAGGGGAAGCATCTCCAGCACTCCTCAGGAGAGGCAGGTTCCCTGTCCTGCCCCATTCCAGTGCTGTGGCACCTGATTGTTGTCAGTGCTGCCTGTTTGTCCCACAGCAGGGATAATGACGGGGTGAAGAGAGGAGGGATTTTGTCATATTGGAATTCAGTTTCCTTTGCATTACCATGGCAATGCAGGCAAGATTTTGATCGCTGGCTGAGACACTTCAGGAGATATTAATACAGCTTTTGCCAAGGAGAGAGCTGAACGACAGCTCTGTTTGTAAGGCTGATTTGAACCTTCTGCTTTTTAGGCTGGATCAAAAGCCATGCACCCAGAGAAAGTGAAAGAGGGAAAAAAAAGAGATCTTACTTAGAGCAACTTATGAAAAATGCCTGAAGTTGAGAGAATACATTTAATTCCTACTAAATTGGCATCAACATCTTTGGCTGACTGCGAGGCAAGAAAGTGCAAACTCCCTTGAGGCAGCAAGTTCTAAAATAACCTTCTACTGCAGCACTCTGCTGTCAGAAGTTCCAACTCGTGTTTCTACTCCTCTGTCTCCTGAACGTCTCCTCGCTCACAGAGCTGCTATTTTATCCCTTATTTGTATAAGGTGTGACATAATAAGAACACCAGACTCATGTCTGAGACCCCTCAGGTCAAGAGAAGAACTCACAGCCCCGATTTGTGCTTCTGATGGAATAAATTTTCCCTATTCCTACTCTTTCATAACTATGAGAATGTTAATTATGTCCCTAATGAATGTTTCAAGCCCAAGTAGAGGATGCCCAGCAGCAGCCAGGGGAAGGTGGCAGGAAAGCAGCTGAGGTGGCTCCTCTGGGCACAATACTCAAAAGCAAAGGGGCAAAACCTGCTCCCTGTATGGGCAAACTCATCTTCAGCTGCCTCCTACAAGCCCCAGTGACCCCCATGAGCAGCCAAGCGGCCCAAAGGGTCTCAGAATCGCAGCTGGAGCTGAGGAAAGCTCCCACCACAACACAAGGTTTTGTTGCTCTAGTTGTTATTCTGGAATAATTAAAGCTGGCTCGACCACTGGAGGCAAAACTCCTCTGACAGTGAAATAATGGCTCCTGAAAGGTTTGGAAAGCTCCAGAACAGGCTGAGTCCAGCAATGCAGGTTGACAACAGTGTGGGATACAATGTCCATCCCCGTGGAGCGTTCCCTGTGGTCAGGAGAGCCCGGGCTGACAGGGCAGCTGTGACAGAGCTTCTGCCAAAAGTCTCTAAATGCTGGGAATTGGAGCCATTTGAAGGAGCTCCTGCCATGGAAATGTGCTCCCTGTTCCCTGTCAGATCCCATCGCTCACCACCCCATCTCCTGCTGACACGTTGGGTTCTCCAGGCAGGGCCCCTCATGAGGAACACGGCAGATCTGCAGCCTGGATCTCTCAGCTGGAACAAAGCCACAGCCTGTCCAGCCCGTGGCTCAGAGCTGTGACAGTGCCTGAGAACCAGAGTGACATCCCTCCCACTCGGATACATGTCCCTGTCAACTCGGGGAGCCTTTGGACACCGGGGATCTTTGCACTGCTGATCTGCTGCCTGCAGACTCCTGGGCGTTTCTGCAAAAGTGCATTTTGTTCTCCAGATAGTTCTTTTTCCCTACTTAGCACTTTATCCCGACAGGAAATGTTCTGTAAGGCCACCAGCCTAATTAAAAAGTTCTCATGTCGAGGCTGTTCTGAAATCTGCGCATTTAGAGCTCGCTGCACATGCAGAACAGGAATGTATGCATATGGATATCTGCAACCATCTTCCTATTTTTGGCTGAGTGAGCATATTTCCTGGGATCAGATTCTGAACTCTGACTAATTAGTGTGCAGGATTAATACTTTTCAAGGGAGTTTAGCTGTGAAAAAACCACGTTTGGCTGCATGTTCAGTTTGCAAGCGTGCTCCCTGCACTGCCACGGGCTGATCAGGAATCGTGTGGGGGAAAAAAAAGGTCTTTGTCCATTTGCATCAGTAGTTTTTGGTTTACCAGCACAAGGAGACAGGTGGTTGAATTTAGATTAGTGAATGCTTGTGCATAGCCAAATCCCTTGGAAAATCTAGGTCAAACTCTGCAGACAACATTTGGGCTGGCTTCTCTTTCCACACACTCTTTGCTCTGCAAGAAAACGATTCTTAGCAGATCAGAGAAGGGGAGTGGCAACAGAAAGTTCTGCTCAAGCAAAACGGATTTGAATCACGCAGTCTCCCCCAAACACAGGTGTTGAGACTTCCTTAAATCTTCCTATTTTGTTCAAATCCCTTGAAATGGAATCCAGCAGTGCCACTACCGTGCTCACTAACACAGCCCCGCAATCTGACAAACGTCCTGCTGCTTCCCTTGGAGATCAGACTGGATGCTGAGCTTGCCTGGGGATTGATCTGGTGCCTGGGTACTTACTCCTTCAATTCCAGCTTGCTCCTGCCCTTTGTTCTCCAGAAAGCCCCTTAGATTTAATTGGTGGGAAAACAAACAGACCTGATGGAGCTGAAGCATCACCTTGTGCTCAGGCATGATCTGAGTCTTTGTCAAAGCTCAGACTGAACCCTTTGGGTGGGGAAAAACCCTAAAAACTTTCTCTTCTCTTACATGCCTGTCACAGTTTGGGGTCTTCGATAAAAGGACACTACAAGACATTTAATTTTGCTGAGCCCATCACACACCTCAGCATCATCCCAGCAACTTGTAAAGCAGTTTGATGAATATACAGGAAGAAGTTGTTTGGAACAGGGAGATGGTTCATAGATAGCTCTGGCTTAGGGCAAGTGGGTGATGTCTAGAAGAGAAACAATGTTCTCCAGCCTTCATGTTTGTGTGACTTCATGTTTGTGTGACAGGGATCGCTGTCAGTCACAGTTAAAATGACTTCAGCTTTACTGTGACAGGACCCTGCTGTCACTGCACTTAGCTCTGAATAATGTAAGGAAAGCAGAGAACCACAAACATAAAGACTGAGCCCAGGGAGACAGGGATTGACAAGCTTGGAAAGAGCCACCAGGGTACAGCGATCCCAGACAATCATGGCACTGACCACTACTCCCATCAGATCCAGGGGTATTTCCCTCTCTACATTCCCACCAGGCTATAAAACATCGTCCAGGAATCTCAGGAATGTCACTGAAAAGATCTGTGACAGAATTCCCTGAAGCAAAGAGCACTGAGTACATCTCACCCTGTGTGGAGGCCACAGAGAGCTTCTTGCTGTCTGTGCTTCCCGTGTCCCACAGCGCCTGCAAAATGCCAGGAATGAGCAGCTGTCTCAGGTTGCAGTGTAAGATGTAACCAAAATCGAGCATTCTATCACCAGCTGTTGAAACCAGCTGGGGCAGGGTTCTTTATCTCTTCCATGACACATCCCTGATAACTCCCTCCGGGCCATATCTTCTGCTAATGGGCCACCAAGCCTCACTGCATGGCCCATCAAGTTACATCATCCCACTGGGAGATGCTCCGCCCAGGGGGAGGAACCGAGCGTTCCTGCCTGGCTGTAAGCTGAGGTTTGGAACGGCACAGGCAGCCCTGACCTCCTGGCTTCCCAGAGGACAAGAGCTCCATAAGCAGCACTGGACCCGCAGGGGAACACCAGACCCTTCTACAGGATCACGGCTTCAGCAGAGCCACATCCATCACTTCAGCAGGGCTGCAGCCACCATTTAATGGGGCTGCTCCCACGCCCTGCCCGGCAGGTGCCAGGCTGTGTCCTGACTCTGGCAGTGTCTCTGTACCCCTGCATTGATTTTAATTTTCCCATTAAATTGCAGTTCTGACTTGGGATCTCTCCCTGCTTTGCTTTCAGACAAGTACAGCAGGAGACCGCAGGACTGGGATGTGTTTGTCCAATGGTTATTTCTGATGGCACAGGGGATGTTATCTCGCTGAAAGGAGGAGCCTCTGTCAGTGAGAAAGGCACTGGTGAACACATGACAGGAGTACTGAAGCCTGGGTTTGCTTGGGCTGTGTTCACATGACAGCCCAGGAAAGACATGGCTGTCCAGAGGGAAGAACACTCAGAAATGGGAGTTCTCAGCACCTACTAGAAGGGGTCCCTAGCTCGGGTTCACTGCTGCAAAGCTGGGCATGAAAAGTCACTGAGCACAGCAGGAGAGCGAAGAGCTGTGGGGAGAGCAGGAGCCAGCAGAGACATGGAAAGAACAAGGGGAAGAGCTGGTTCTGTGGCACAGGAGAAGGGCTCCTCTCACAGAAATTCCGGCTCTGAAGTGTCCTGAAGGGACACACTGAGCGACAGCTGTGCCCTCAGCTAAATTACACTCAGGGATTAATGGTGACTTTGATTATTGGACTCATATTCTGCAAAAGGAATCTTACTTCTTCCTCCCCAGCCTGATCCAGCCAGGAGGAACTTGGGGTCTGCATGCAGAGCTGTGATCTCACTGGGGTCAGAGGGGCCTGGTGGGGTGGCTC